>NC_139599.1:15829242-15954242 GCF_946808225.1 Silurus aristotelis | reverse complement strand
TTTATCAGCTGTAGTTTTCTTTTTTCTTTCTTTCTTTCTTTCTTTCTTTCTTTCTTTCTTTCTTTCTTTCTTTCTTTCTTTCTTTTTATTGAAAGGACCATCTCAAATCTTGTTCAACACACCCAACCACTTTCTATCACATCTCAAATGAAAGCTTTAGGAATCCAAATCTGGCAACCCCCATGTCTGTAGTAGCCTAATGATAATGATGGGCTTCTCTGGTTCAATCTCTAATTTTGTATGCCTTTTTCATTATTGGACCTTTTAAAATGTCCACATCCTCATAACTAATTTTCGTATAAAAAATCTTACATTTTTCTATGTTCGTACCTTTTATTGGTATTATTATCAGTAGTTGTATTAAATACGGGATCACCCCTTCCATGGTCATTGCCAAGTCTGCGAGTCTATTTCTGTGATACAGTTGCCAGATTGTATTCGTTTAAAGCAAATTGCTCCCGTTTGTTTTTGTTTTTTTAAGGATGCTATTAATTATCAATAGTTTAAAAATATAACATAAATTGAATAGGAATGCTTATAACTAAATAAATTTTTGTAATAAATGCATGATTCTGCTCAAGATCTCAATGTCAGCAATATTAGTTAAATGTAAGAAAAGACACGATCTGGCAACACGCGAGTAGTCAAGACTCTGAACAGCTACGACATCTGCTGGTTGAGTTTAAAATGACTCTTGACACTGTATATAACATCAATGCGCTTTTAATTGGTCACACTCATTAAAAATGTTAAAAATATATAAATTATATATAAAATAAAAAAACATTTATATATATATATATATATATATATATATATATATAATATATAAAAAATTTAAAAAAATTAAAAGGTAACAGTTCTCCCCATAAATGTACAGACATGTATATGCATATATATATAGATAGACAGAATGACGTAATTAAATAAAAACACCTAACTGTAAGCATACATTCATAGCATTTTTGTAAATTAGGTGGATAAAGATTTAATGTAAACCATAACATCTTTTAAGTAAGAAAAACAGGGTGTCTCTTTATATAATATTATATATATATATATATATATATATATATATATATATATATATATATATATATATATATATATATATATATATATATATATTTGCAAGCAGAATAATTGAATTGCAATGAAAATAAGCACTTTCATGTTGTTTCTCAAAGATGAGAAATCCGTCAATAAAGCTCAAAGTCTTTATAAAGGAAATGTATAATGAATAGGCATATATTTAACCATATTTTGTTTTATAGAATATTCACAGTAGCATAAAGATGTCACATAGTCTCTGGATGTAAATCATAAAAAAGTACAGTTCACTTATACATGAGCTTCCTTGTATTCTCGTTATACAGAGATGTGTGAAGTTTGAAAAGGTGAATGAGCCAATCGGAGAGAAGAGGCGGGGTTTGTCGAGAAACACCCGTATGAAGGTCCCGGAAGGCGGAAGTGATGTGCTGAGCGCATAAATGTGAATAAATGAAAGGCGACTGTGTTCGGGGTATTAAGGGTGTAATTCGGTGTTCGGGGTATTAAGGGTGTAATTCGGTGTTCGGGGTATTAGGGAGTGTATTCAGGGTTCGGGTGTGCAGTATGATACACCGCTTTTACTGTGGGAGGGGGAAAGTGTGTAGCGGTAGTGAGGTGTGCTAGCAGGTGTGAAGCTAGCTGCTCTTAACCTGAGGTAAAGTTTGTCTTGCTTGTTTTCCTCTGGGGTTCGGGAGAAGCGCGGTGAGGTGCGGGTTCTGGTGCTGGCTGAGGTGTTTGAGGTCGGGTTAGTTATTTGTGAGGACGCAGAGAGGGAGCACCGCTGCTCAGGTTGGTGGGTCTCTAATTAGCGCATTGTTTAACCAGGCTGCTTTGTGTTTCGGTTATGGCACACAACACCGAAAGTTCCGCGGACTCGGGTCCGGTCGCCGAGCTGTCCGTTTCCTTCCACGAGGAGCTCTCGGCGAGCATCCAGAGCGCTTTCGGTGTGGCGGGAGAGCTCGCGGTGAGCGAGGTGTCCAGACTGGTCCTGAAAGCCTTCCGAGATGTTCGCGATCAGCTGCACAAGAGCCTCCAGGCCAACCGGAACCTCCAGGCGAGGCTGAACCAGGCGCAGAAGGAGCTTCGTGGGACGCGGCGGACGCGCGACGCCGCTGTCAATACGAGCCCAATCAGCCCCGCCGAAACCATGCTGGACGCCGGAGGGACGCAGGAGGACTCACCCGGTGAACCGTACGCGTGTCAATCGTTCCGCGAGATCGGGGAGGACGGACTCGAGATCGTGCAGGACGTGAAACCAAATCTCACTTTACAGCCCTGTTTACAGCAACTACAGGAGACTGAAGGTGAACTGAGTGTTTACACACACACACACACACACACACACACACACACACACACACACACACACATTAATATAAAGCTGTTGACATGAGTAATATTCTCCACTTTATTGATGGATTCCTTATTTATCATTTATCTATTAACAGGAATTAAAGTGGACTCCGACTCCATGCAGGAAGCCGCTTCCCATGCCGATCAGGTGTGCATTGGGGTGGCGATGGTACCTGAAGCTTCAGCGATCCAGATAAAGGGCCGTTTATCATTCGAGCCTGGTCGCACAGCAAAGCTGGAGGACGCTGATCAATGTGCTTACCCCAAATCTGACTCGGAGCACGAGTTCAGCCCGGATTCCCTCTCGATGGCTCAATCTAAACTGTTGGAAGACTGGAGACCTGATCCGCTTCAGCATCCGAGCTGCCAGGCAGATGCATACGCTTCCTCCTGCAGCTCAGCTCTGGGTAAGCTACTAAACATTGTTGGTGTAAATGAACGCCTGCATGCTGGAAATGAAATGAGTAAGATCTGAGTAAGGAGTCTTTTGGCATCCATAGCTGCCCATCAGTTATTCTTTCAATTTAAATGAAGCATATGGTCCGTTTATCATCTCATGTCCAAAGCATGATTCTATTAAATGTAATGTTTTGTGTGTGTAGAGTGATGATATACTCTGATAGGAAACAGTTTTTATTACAAAACCTTGAATAATTCAGCTTATTAGCCCACTGTTTAACATGTGGGTGGTTTCCTTATTATACATTTACATTTACGTCATTTGTCTGATGCTTTTATCCAGACTGACTTAAAACTGAGCAGTTGAGAGTTAAGGGCTTTGCTCAAGGACCCAGCATTGGAAGCTTGTTAGACCATGTCTTATCCAGAGTCCAAAGTTTAAACCACTGAGCTACCACCTCCCTGCACAGCATTTCTGAGCAGTATTGCATTCTACAGAGAGTAGTGTTAGGAATCCTGTGCTTGAGGTTATTTTCTAGTTAAAATGCTGCAGAAGAAAACAAAAATCTGGATAAATCTGCTGTTGTTTAAAAAAAATAAAAAATAGACCTTCCTATCAAACATCTCAGATAACCAGTTCTCGTTCTTTGCATGTCTGGTTACCTCCAATCCCTTTGTCTTTCAAGGAGATCTTCCTGGTATGGACTTCCTTGCATCAGCCTCGTCCAGTCAGCCAAACATGTGCCATGAACCGCTCTCTGGGAGCGAACTCTCCGCCCAAAGCCACCCTGCCCCTAATCCGCTTTTCCCCACACACAACTCTGGACAAGCGCACACTTTAGGCCAGTCCTTTTCCATTCCGGCGGAAGTGCGCCGGTACCGCGGTGCCCTGCAGCCCAAGCCACCCAGCCATCAGCACAAAAGTCCCAAACGCAACCTGTATCCACCGGGGCGCAGCCCGTTTCACTGTTCACAGTGCGGCCGAGACTTTAACCGCATGGAGCACCTCAAAGTTCACCAAAGAATCCATACAGGCGAGAAGCCGTACGTTTGCACCGAGTGCACCGCACGTTTTCGACACTCGTGGGCGCTCACGCGTCATTTCCGCATTCACACAGGCGAGAAACCGTATGTGTGCGCTCAATGTGGGAAAAGTTTCCGGAATTGCGGTGGACTACGCTTCCATCAGAGGACACATGCCCGAGGTGGCCTAAACAACGCTAAACCCAATATAGAGGGTTATGGGAGGACATGAGGGAAAGCTGCTTTCGGCTTTAAAAATATTCAGGTCGCTTTAAAATTCCACACATTGAGCTTATATGAACATAACTTTTCTATATGAGGGCACAGTCTTGTTCATTTGTAACCCACCATAATCTTATGCCCACCACACATTGGTAGGAAGAAAGTGACAGTATTTGAGTAGGGCTTTACAAATGATGAACGGTTGCAAGATGACAATCATAAAATGTAATAATTTACAATTTTACAGGTCTTCAGTTTATTAAATTGTGATGCAACAAATGCAAATGTTTATCAATATTTTTATTTTTTTTATGGTTGAAGGCAAACTGTTCTGTTTTGTTTTTTCCTTTGGGTGATTTGTGTGTGGTGTGTTTAGTTTTGCCTTTGACTTGTGAAGTAAATTTGCATAAAAGTGGATTTCTTTTATTGCTATTTTTTGGTCTCTCTGAAGACGGGGGAATAGACGCCAGACGATATTTGATTATCATTTTGATGATTTTTAAGTTGTTGTTTCAATGTTTCTCCACACGTTCCTTTTTCTGGTCAGAATCCAAAGTTTCCATAAAAACAGAATGTTAATTAGACATAAAGAATGGTGGACATATTACTAATACAGTTTTAAATATGCTGATCTGTCATTTATTGTATAAAAAAAAAAGTACATTACCAGTAAAATATTGGTGGCTGCTAATTTTACAGTACTCTCAGTATAATCAGCTTCACAGGATGTTTCTGCAGTAATGTCATGCACAGAATTGTACTCACTGGCAGCCGGACATTGCTGTTTTCTACTCAAATTTGTTACCATGCGCTAAAAGATTACGTTTATAATGAAGCTTAACATCAGCACTATGTGAAAGAAAAGACATGAAGATCAAGTATGTAACCAAATTTATTTGTAAAAAAAAAAAAGAAAAAAGGGCATCAATGCAAATCACAATAGCAAAATAGATTCTCTCTTGAAATCTTTTTTACTCACTCTAATAATGTACCTGGTGGTGATTGGTTGATTGTGAACGATTCGTTTATTCTGAACGAATGTGACTCTCCGTAGGTTATGTCCAGGAAAGAAAATGTAATAGTTTACCTCTCGACTCTTCCGGTCCAAGTAGTTCGTTCTTTTATCACGTGACCCCCAATGACACTATGCAGTTATATATACATATATAAATTAATAGGACTGTTCACAAAGTGCGTGTATGTTGACGTGTTACAGGATCTGCTTTTTGAAATTGTAACATTTTATTTATGATCAAAGAAACTAGAACTAAATGACTCAAAACTATTCAAGTCACTAAAATGATCTGATCTTCTCGTCACTAGTACCTGTTGAGAACGCACAGAAATCAGAGGAAATCCAACTTATAAACACAATACTGCTTCTAGTCACAAAGCAATAGAACTAAAAATAATAATAAAATAAAAAACGGTCCAACTTTATGAATTATTCAGGAATCCGTTACAAAAAAATGGGAAGATGGCAGTGCTCCAAGGTGACTATAGTTGCTTTTTTGTTCAGAGATAACTGATAAAATGTATTTGAGTTGTTGATTTGTTCATTCCTTTAGAGTATTCCACATGGATACCCAAATAAAAGAAAGTCCTTCACTGGTGCTTCATTGTTTAGTTTTCTCTAGAAACGCAGCAGTGTGCTATATTTGAGGGGTCTCTCAAATGGTACTTCTAATGTCACTCCCAGAATGCAAATGCTTTATTTGTCGTATGTGCATTACATCACAGTGAAATCCTTTCTTCACATTTCCCAATGATTTTTTTTTTTTTTTTACACAGAGCCCCTGGAGCACATAATGTTAAGGGTTCAAGCTCAAGAGTGGCAGCTTAAATCAGTAACCCAGAGCTTTAACCACTGAGCTGCCACTTCTCTCTTCCTTTACAATAATCACAGTATATTGCTGTATTATAGGGGAAAATAATTCCCAAAATGCATAGTTTTACAGTATAGTACTGTGTTCATGGAAAAATGTAAGTTTCTGTCGGAATTGAGATTTTTACAGTATTTTGTTACAGTGTACTGAAAATGTAGGTTTTACTCCTTTATGATATTTTTATTACAGCTATGAGCGTTTGTGTCCACACCTCGTCAGGTTTGGAATCTCTGCCGTGCGGCTTTAGGTACAGAGCAGGTCAGGGAAAAATACTTGTCCCTGTCCTTTATGCACTCCTGTGAGACCCTTAAGCAGATAAAACAGTAGCCATGGCTGCACTTGTCACACCTCACATACTTGCACCCTCCTGCATGCGACATTAGATTGTGACATTTGGGACAGGCTCGGAAGTGAGGACAGCCGTTCACTTTGCTGGACGTTTTCTTGACTCGGTCACAGGTGAGCAGCAACGAAACAATGTGGCACGACTGGTTGGTGCAGGTGCCATTAGGGCAAGGGTACAGGCAGTGCTCACACAGTGGCGTGGTAGAGCACTGCGGGCACTGCAACAGTGAAGTGTTCTGTCCAGCTGGAACCACTGCAGCCGTCAGGATGGAGGAACACTTTGGACACTGTAGAGCAGAGACAAAAATGTGGAATGTAATGCTCAAATACCAAAATTATGACCAGGTGACCCAATACGTTTGGAAATATAGTGTTTATTAGGCAGCAAGTGAAAATGTTTTGTTGACGTGTTAGAAACAGGAAAAATGCTAAGCGTAAAGATTTGACAAATTGTGATGTCTAGACGACGTTTACAGTAGTCGTCTAGACGTGTTCCCGGTCTGCAGTAGTCAGAATCTATCAAAAGTGGGCGAAGGAAGGAATAGTGGTGAACAGGGTTATGGGCCACAAAAGCTTATTGATACACGTGGGGATCGAAGGGTGGCCCCTGTGGTCTGATCTAACAGACTATAAAATAAAATATATATAAAACACAAACAATCCATCCACCTTTTTAAAGTGTAATAAAATTAATCGCAAGCTTATGCGGAAATTCCTGAACACAAGTACCAAAAAGCCCAAAGGCAGAGATCAGCATTTTTGTTGTGGTACAAAAAATTGTGAATCTGTAAGCATTTTTTCCCTGCTCACCATTTTGCTGTAGTCTAGCTCCTCAGAGAGTGGCAGTCGCTGTGGCAGTTGCTGTGGCAGTGGCAGTTGCTGTGGCAGTGGCAGTAGCAGTGGTGACTGTATAATGCTGCCCATCAATGTTGACTGTGGATAAATGGGAACATTGTTTATGAATGTTATCAGTATACACTTCATGTTTAACAGCCCCAAAGGTAAAAAAAACCAAAACCCTGTAGTTGTAGCTTCTCACCTGCAGTAATGTTGGATCTTCTTGTTTGGGTGGAGGAGGATCATTTCTCGACGAAGCTAGAAAAAAAGCTGCTTTTATTCCTTTGTTCCTCTTCATTTTATTAATATATAGTCTCCTTTGCGTGGATTATAAAAATGATTTATGGCTTGTAAAGCAGTGTAGTTTGTTTTTTATCGTCCTAATTGTACCTTTTGAACCAAAAAAGTTCAGCTGTGAAAAATGCCAGGTTTCACTTTTGTTTTATTTCATGCTGCGCCACAACTGTTTCGAAAGTCGGATCCTGTATCCATAAATGTTTTGTTGATTAAAAATAATTGTCAGACAGTGTTTGAAAAATTCATGCATGCACATTTAGGTGTATATGACGCACAAATTTGCATGCACAAAATAATTCACGTGATTACGCAACTATTGGTCCTCTGTTTTCTCGGAAGAAATGATCCAAATATGGTGTCACTATTTCTTGTTTTCTCATTGACTCACTATTTAAGATACTCAGGACACATCAGAAGCATGCACTATACCTGATCCTCCCATTCCAGCTTCTTCCAGGGTATCCTCAGTGCTGCGCCGTGTCCGTCTAGCGCGTTTGGTCCTGGTCACGCGCTTTGCGACGCCGGTCGTCTTTCTCGCGCGCGGCATGGCAAAGAATAAGCAAGAAATTCACGTGTGTGTTTTGGTTATACGACTCTCAGTCCGTGGGGATTTTTCTGATCCATCGTTCGGGACACGGTGATGCACATGAGAGGAAAGTCCCAAAAAGTTTGTGCATGTGACATTGCGGCATTCTCAGCATAACTCTCACGTTGGTGTGGTGATGTTGTGTTTGGCTTTTTGTTGTGGCATGCATTGTTCGAGAAGTGGACGATTTTTATGCTCATTTGGTAAACCTTTTAGGGTATTGATCCAGCCATAGAGAGATTAGGGGGCCACCTGATCACCAAATCCATGTGGGATATTGTCTATCTATTTCTCTTTAATTGGAGTCACGTGGTTCCACATCCACAGCTTAAAGTCCACGAAATAACTGCACAACTCAGGAGCTTCAAGATGTTGACTGTAATTAATATCAGGGGGAGTGGTAGCTCAGTAGTTCAGGTGCTGGGTTACTGATCAGAAGGTCAGGGGTTTAAGTCCCGTTATCGCCAAAGCTGCCACTCTTGGGCCTCTAAACAAGACCCTTAAACGTCTGTGCTCCAGGGGCACCATATGGTCCTGGCCGACCCTGCGCTCTGTGACGCGAAGAACAAATTTCACTGTGCTGTAATGTATATGTGACAAATATACAGTCCACTATAATGGTTTAGGACCCCAGGTTCTATTTCATCGCTAATCACTGAACACCTCAACAATAATAGAACTGTAGTGAATGGCCATTCGGTGCCATCCAGATGAGGACGGGTTCCCTTGTGAGTCTGGTCGCTCTCAAGGATTCTTCCTCACACCTTCTCGGGGGAAAAACATTAGGAATAAACTTATAATCTTTTATAGCTGATTTATCTCGCTGCTTTGAGACAATATCCATTGTTAAGAGCTATACAATTAAAAACGAATTGGATTGAATCTAAGTGAAGCGACAGACCAATGCGATCATGATGAGCAGTTTACAGAAGATATTTGTGTGTGTGTGTGAATAAAATTGCGATTCTGACATCTGAGAAAAGGGTAGGGATGCTCTAGATTTGTCCAGGAATGACTCGCAATGTGGTATAAAGGTAGTGTTTATTCTTTGGGCTTTGGACCCAAATGACACTTTGATTGGCCTCAGTCCTATAAGTGTATTCATTTGGCTAACATATTCTCTTGAGATGTTATTCTGTTGTGTGAGATGTGTGTGATCATAAGGAGTGTTTGACAACAAGATGCTGACTTGAACCTCTCCATCTGTCCAATGTGAAATTCCCTCATTCCAGCGAGCTTAGATATCACAACAGTGGAATTAAAGAGACTGTAAATGTCCTTTAGTAAAATTTATTACCTCATACTGGGAAGTTAGGGGACATACGTGTTATTTTTATAAAAAAAATTGGGATCAAATGCTGAGCTGTCACAAAGTTTTGATTTGTCTCTTTATAATAGATTTTGAAACACAGCTGTGAGAAAGCGTTTGTCAGGTTTGGAATCTCTGCCGGGGTGCCTTTTGTGCAGAGCAGGTCCAAGACGAGTGATAGTTGAACTCCTGTGTGCCTCTTAGGCAGATAAAACAGAAACTATGTCTGCACTGTGGACATGTCACCCACCTGCATCCGCTCTCGTGCATCATTAGAGTGTGACATTTGGGACAGGCTCTGAAAAGAGCACAGCCGTACACTGAGCTTCCGTAATCCGTGACTCGGTCACAGGTGAGCAACAATTAGACGACCTGGCACGACTGGTTGGTACAGGTACCATCAGGACAAGGGTACAGACAGTGCTTGCAAAGTGGTGTGGTATAGCACAATGGACACTGCAATAGTGAAATGTTATGTCCAGCTGGAACCACTGCAGTCTTCAGGATGGATGAACACTTCGGACACTGTAGAGAAGAGACAAAAAGCCATTAAAGCAGCGTCCTCGTTGCCTTTTCTTTACATCTTTAAACTTTTGCATCTGTTCTTTTACTGTATTAAAGGCCATTTCGAGCAATTAGTTTGTTTGTTCCCCAATCCACGGGAGCAAGGGTGTCTGTTGTGGTACATGTCAGGAATATAAAATCGTGAATATGAATGCGTTTCTGTCCTGCTCACCATTCTGCTGTAGTCTGGCTCCTTAGACAGTGACGGTTTCCTGACCCTCATTGTTGCCTGTGCATAAAATGTAAACCCTGTTTGAAGAGTTCAGCATATACAAAGCTTTGGCCAGTAAAAGGGTTACAAGCGAAACTGTTGGTGTAGCCTCTTACCTGGGGTAATGTTGGATTTTCATGTCTGGGTGGAGGGTCAGGTTCTGTTGATGAAACTAATGAAAAGTATGTGTAGTGGTTTGCTTTCATTTACACATCCACCTTTATTCATTTGAGCATTTCAGTGTGTTCGATTCAGAACAATTAACTACGCAAATCTGAAAGCTCTTTAACAGCCAGAACTCGATTTGTCACAGTAGAAATGAATTTAAGAATGACTTCTTATCTGTTAAGTGCTACAGTTTGGGATCCCGATATGACATGATGTGACTATATGTATAAATGCATAATAACAAGAGGAAGACTTAATCATTCATGACCAGAATAAAACCTAACTATGCTGTAAATACTCTATATTTTCTCACCCACTATCACTTTAATATAAAAAAGTTCAGATTATTATGTACCTGTGCCTCCCATTCCAGTGTTGTTTCCTTCTTTTTTCTTATTGTGTTTCGTCCTTGAGCAGTGCTGTTAGTGTTCGCCTTCTACCTTCTTGCTCACAGCGTATCAAAAACTGAAATCAAGTATGATTCATCTCAATACCTGAATGTCTGTATTTCCTGATTTATCAGGTTTTCAGTGTTGTTCCGCACTGATTATATAAACGTTTCCACAGCAATTATATCCTTTTGCAGTCATCTGATAACTAGAATTTTCTAAAAGTGAAAGCAAAAGTGAAAGAATCCAAAGCCAGAAGTAAACAGTGCTACAATAGGCAACACGGAATACTTGAACAGATACCCATAAGCGTAGTTTAGATATATACCATAGGTACAGATTACTACGCTTTCTTGTCCCAACACACAATCCATTTCTGAAATCCAGAATCATGCAATAGTAAAATACACTAAATGGTAAAGTTTGGACACCGAAACAACCCATGAATGTGAGACTTCATATAAAAATTAGAGGAAAGAAATTGTCTAGAATATCTTTGTATGCTGCAGAATTCGTCTCACGGCATCAAAATGGTCCAAACTATGATCCAGCATGATAATGCCAGTGTACACAAAGCAATCTCCATGAAGACATAATGTGCCACGGTTGAGGTAAAAGAACTTTAGTGTCCTTCATAGAACCTTGACCTTAACCCCTAACAAATTTGGAGCTTTGAACGTGCCTGACCGCAACCCATATCGATGCTTGACCTTACTAATCTAGTGGAAAGCTGATTTAGAATAAGTTATTTTAACAGTAAATGTTGATTCGATCTGGAACAGAACATCATCAAGAACATCTAAGTGCCCCGGTATACCCCATCTACCAGTATCCAGAGTTTCACCTAATCAATATTTGATGATTATTGACAATGAATCTGGAATTAAATTCTTGCATGCACTAATTTTTAGAATACATTTGAGATGATATTTCTTTTTTTGTCTCTTTACTGCACAATACCTAAACTTTGTCCTTACAAATCTCACAAAAATTGCACCATAGAATCATTTTGAAAGTATTGTAGTGAGGGCATTTAAAGCGTACGTCATAAATTGTCCGATAAATGTAGACACAAAATTGATAACTCGTAAATAGTACTTGTTAAAAACCTTTAATGCGCACAAAACAAGTGAATATTCGATTATTCTTCAGGTTAAATCTACCGTTCAGCTATCATACATGAAATTTCATAAAAAACACCTCAGAAATACAAAGATTCATTTTTAAAAAAAGGTTTTAAATGTTCAACAAATGATTTCGCGGCATAAGCAACCGCCATTCCATCAGGCACGCAGAACTAAACAATTAAACCTCAGTGTCTACAAAAATGCATTTGTATCCTCCTCTGGGTTTCGTTTCCCAGTGGCAGGATCTGTTTTACTGTCTGGGAAAGAAAGACTAAAGTGTCACTCACACTAAGTTCTTAACCCAGTTTTCAGGTTTTCTTGTCATTTCTGCCACACTTGCAGAAGGACCCTGTTGTTGGAGGGCAGAACTTGCATCAGGTTGGGATTGTCTATGGCCAGCAAATGGTTCAGTACTTAAGGTTTAGTAGTTTTAAACCAACACAATCTGACCGTATATCAGTATATATATATCAGTCTTTCAAGACCTACAGAAGTAGAATCCTCCAAATTCTAGTAGCTTTTATTTAGTACCACTAGACTGTTGATATTACCAAAAATGCAAATAGGTGTGTGTGTGTGTGTTCTTTTCTGGATATCCTCTTATAGACAGTTAGTCTAGTTTGCCATGAATACTTTTCACTTTCTACTATTTAATTGCATGATTTAAGGCAAAATTCTAAAGGGTGCATCAGAATGTGTCTGATGTCCTTCTTCTGCCTTGTAGAAGTTGAACAAGATGATAGTTCAAGGCCAAAGTGTCATAAACGATGACCAATAATATCTAGGAAAAGTCAGAAAGATGGCCATCTTGAAGTCACGTCATCAATGTGGTCCCTGTAAAATGAGACAAAAGAAATTTTCGATTGACATCTGCTTTACAAATCACGTATCAGTGCATATGGTTTGCTGGCGTTAGAGATCTCATTTAGCAATCATGCTGACCTTGTGTTTGTGTCTGCACTGCTGAGTTTGATGCTCCACTGGATCTGTAAATATCTGTTGGCCAAGAGGACAGATCAGCTTTAGATTTATCGGCTGCTCCACCTTTGTTATCGGGGTCGGAGATTTAAACCTCTCGGGTCGCTCTTCCGTTTCCACTCGGTGTTTCTGTCTTTTTGTTCGCACCACACTGATAACAGATGGCCTCAGACTTTTCTCATTCCTTTCTGCTGCTCTTTTCAGATCTGTGCTACAAACCGACTGAGATACATGATCTGAGCTAAAACTAAAGTGCTTTTGGTGCGTGTTGGAATTATCTTCCTCCTCTGTGACTTTGCTTGGCTGTGTATCTTTTATGTTAAGCAGGACAGTGGGCTCTGGAATTGGGACATGGACTGTGCTTCCACTGCCCCTTTTTTTGCTGCTTTGCTGGCCTACTCTAATTTTCTCCATCTCTTCATTTTTCCATCTATCTCCAAACACCTGACGGGGACACTGTACCCCTACTGTGTCCACCAGTAACCCACTCGGGCTAGGCTTGGTAAGCTTCGAGCTCCAGATTTCCAATGGCGGCACAGACAACTGCTGGATACAGTGATAGAGTGAAGGGTAGTCCACATATTTAAACTTGGGCACCTTCTCCTTCGGGCTGCTTGGACGATGTGCTGGAACCTTTTCAAGTGGGCAGGAGGCTAGCCAGCCCTCTAGTGGTGGCACGGAGAGCTGCTTGATGCACTGGTGTAGTGAGGGGAAATCTACGTACTGGAAGCGGGGTACCTTGCAGGGAACATCTGAGTGCTCTTCCATCCTGACTCTTGTAGTGATCACTGAGTCACTTGGTTCTCTTTTAATATGTCTGTTAGGCTGTGGTTGGATGGCTGAGGTGGAGAGGTTAGTTTCCTCACCCACTGCCTGAGGGAGATACTTCCGATCTTCCATGTGTGGAACTGCAGGATGTCACTTTGCCTATCAGTAGCAAAAAGTGGAAGAATTGGTTAATAGGAGTTTGATGTTTGCCTGAGTATTCACAAATGCTAAGTTAGGCTAATAATGAAACATATCTAAATTAAATGTATTGTGTTTTCTACGGTTATACGCATATAAGCATAAGCATTATTTATTCTGGAGTCTACAGTGGAAACTCTTGGATGCTGGATGTGATTCTAATCCATCACAAGGCCACATTCACACAAATCTTGATCCATGGTGTACTTTAGCATAACCAGTCCATCTACAGGTTAACTGGAGAACCTAAACCATGCAGAGATGCTCAAAGAAAAACCGGGTTGCCTGTTCCTGTAAAGTGGCCATGCTAATCCTGCACCACTGTGTCGCCACAGTGATTCTCCAGCATAACAAAATTCCACTCTTTCATTCCTTTATCTATTATACCACAGTGTCTCCTGCCTGTAACGGTTTGAAATGTGAGACCACACATTTCTCAGCAAGCGTAGATTTATTGCAACATGTCAAGTCTGCGCTATCACTTGCAACAATCCGACTCCCTGCTCCATTCGTGCCCAGACAGCTCGAACACAAAAGGTAATTATTCGACAAAAACTGTGTGAATCAGTCGGCGCACAATATGCAGGCGCCACAGCGCTGAGGACGGCCAAAGAATAACTGGATCTGATGAAAGAAAGAGGGGCAGCCGAAAAGTGTGGGATCTGGTTTGAGTAGATGTGGGTGAAGAGGAGTATTGAATGGCAATGATGGCTCAATTCCCAAAACTTTAGAATGTATTTACTGGTTGAGAGAGAGAGTGAGGGGGAGAGAGAAAGAGAGATGTATGTGTGTCATGAGTATTAATAGCTCTGCAGGTATGAACTGAAGAAGAAAAGTAGGTCAGCCTCCGAGTGATCGCCTTCGCCAGGGGGCCCAAAACAAAATATCTGTCTCATATACTCACCACGATCTCCTGTTGTCAGCACTCCAGCAAAGAGGAATCGAGCCAAAAACACCCGATACTCGTCCACAAAAGGCTGAGAGAGACCTGATGCTACTGACCTTCTTCTGGGGACACAGTAAAAATGTTTCGGGTTACACAAATCCATTTGTTAATGTTTGCAGTCATTTAATTACATTTTGGTCCAATTAGTAAAACTGAACCGAACTCATCATCACTCTGAGACGATGTTGAATCATTTTTTATACAACCCTCGGATTTTTATGTATGTTGATTGTCATGCTGTTTGGATTTAGAGCAAAAAAAAAACAGGTCAGCTAACATCTTTCTCTAAACTATTGTGAAGGCTGTGGTTTGCTGGAGTAACGAGGTCGTCAGAACTTTACAGACCGTGTTGGTCGTTTTGTTTCTTCCCCGCATAAGCTTTCTTTGGAAATGACCCTGGCACTGTGGAAGAAAAACACACGAGAACTGGAGTCGTGCCAAGGTGAGAGGAGGGATCTCCTTGATCACACTTGGGATGCCACCCAGACGGCACGCTGCTGTGCTAAACACTATGTCAGTGGAGCTACATACTTTTTGAATCCAGGCTGTAGTCTGGAGGGAAAGGACAGTCTATAATTTATTTTCCTTTTTGTACATAATGAGCTGCCTGTTGTACAGAAACATATATATTTCAAAATAGCACGGAAACGAGGCCCACACTGATCCATTTATATGGACAAATATGCATTCTACATGCTGCTTC
Source organism: Silurus aristotelis (assembly GCF_946808225.1). NCBI lineage: Eukaryota > Metazoa > Chordata > Actinopteri > Siluriformes > Siluridae > Silurus > Silurus aristotelis. Next base: position 15,938,883 of record NC_139599.1, on the reverse strand, counting down.
GTTCATCCACGCTACAATCCTGAACTCGAGGATTGTTGAGGTTCAGTGCATGATCTCAGTGTGTTTTTGATGAAAAGATGCTCGTAGTATAGTGGTCCTGTAATGGACATCACCAGTAACTGCTCCATTGTAAAGCAGGATACTGATGAAAACTGGGAAAATGGTCTACCTTTTTATCTATTGTAAAATCATGAAAATGTCTGGATTAAACACTTTATGTGCATGTGAAAGTTTCCATGAAGGGGTTTTCAGCCACCAAACAGATCATGGGACATGTCCCTATTCATTGGACATTCCAAGAAATGCTTGAATGTACAGAACACACTGTGTCTATGCAACACTAATGTATAGTTACTGTAGTGCACTGTTTAAGTGTGTGTGTGTGTGTGTGTGTGTGTGTGTGTGTGTGTGTGTGTGTGTGTGTGTGTGTGTGTGGAACTGGGTCACGCACGCTGGCCTACATTTCGAGGGTTTGTTGTCTTCTTTTATTACCCCTCCATGCGTTTATATTCGGACTGACCCCGCCCTCCTCCAGATTTTTATTTTTATTTTTAATAAAAAAAGATAAAAAATAACAGTAGATTTGACAGGGTTTCCACACCCGCTTACTCCTGTATACTTATTATTGATCGCTCTTAAAAGTGCATATATGTTAACGTGTGCAATAGGTATGCGACCCAATCTGGCAACCCATGGCGCGCGCACTATCAATTCTTATCATTTTGATCAGGAAATGACCTAAAAAAAAAACACACATATGCAAATCCACGTGGGATGTGACATATACACGTTTTAGACAGCAAAGTTTCTATGAGTTTATTATGAATATGTACATAATAACTAAACAAGAGGAGGAAAATAAGATGTTTCTTTTATCTGATATAAGTTTGCATGACTGTGTGTGTGTGTGTGTGTGTGTGATGAAGTTTTCGAAGTTTTACCTTGTCTTATCCTGATCTGTAGAAACCCCTGGAGCTCTTGATGAAGATGATGATGATGGAGTCCTCCCTTATGTCTTGCATCGTCTTCCAAAAAAATTATTAAATAAACAAAATTAAATAAAAAAAAAATGAAATCTACATCTGATCTAACACTAATCTTTCCCCATCTTCCTATATATAAAAAACGATTACATTTTCACATTTTTTTATTTTTTATTCTTATACTTACAGAAAAACAAGACCCATGCTTATTTTTTTTTTTAATCCAGTTTCAATACCCAACACTGTCTTTCCTCACAGATCAGTTGCTTCATGTGTTGGACGCGATTTCGCCCTGGGACACGGTCCAATCACAGTTTAGGCACCGTTGCACGCCACAACCCTGGAATCTGAATTCGACCAATGAAAGATCTCGGTTCGGATAGTGGGCGGGGCTTTGGTGTCCTAGTTCTAGGCGAATGACCGCGTGCCGAGGTGAAAACGTCACCCTGGTGGTCAGAAATACTGCTCCAGTGGGGCTAAAGAGCGGGTGGCAATAGTTTACAGTCATAAAGAAATATTAAAAATAGTAATATTTATAACTTTGTGGGGGTTTTGCATGTGTGTGTGTGTGTGTGTGTGTGTGTGTGTGTGTGTGTGTGTATATATATGTATGCCTGGACCAATCAGATCATACCATATCAATATTACTATTAAAAGCAATAGTTAAATAAACGTTATAAAGGCAATAAATATCTCTATTAAACCCCTGTGATGTGATGAATAATTTATGCAGGACTTTATAGAAAATGTAGATTCCCTCTTTAGGCTGCACTACAATGTGAAATAGATTAATATTTTAGATATAATTTATGTTGTATTTAGGATTTATAATATAATTGATGCCAGGGTTAGTCATATAGACTCAATGAACGTAGTGTTCCTAATTATTGGTTAATTCTTGAAAAATTATATGAAGGAGGAAAAAACTGTTTTACCCTCGTGGATGGTATGAGGTTTATGAATTTTTATATACATACATACATAGATACATAGATACATACATACATACAGATGACACATTCATCAACATTTATAACAGTAGTTATGGGACTTTTCGGTTTTTGGGGGGTGGGTGGGATGGTGGGTTTTATGGTGATTCTGAAGTCCTTTAATAAGATGAAAGCATTTTTTCTCCTATAAAACCATTTTTATTTACACGACTATCACTCAGATTTACAGATTGTCACTTTCTAGATTCTACAGTAACATAACTCTTTAGTAGAAAACATACTCGAGGAGCCGAAAAAAACAATAAAAAGTTCAGTGCACAGAGACGTGGCAGGTAAAACCCCGAGTCCAGCAGAACTGCAGCTGAAGTGATACCACGCTCCTTTGCAATGTTTCCACATCTCCATTTGTCCGCTTGCACGCTGTGCCTCATCAGAGAGCAGATGTACAGTACATTCAGGCTTTGTTGTGATAAGAAATGGGATTACACGTCACAAAGCATGTACACATTGTTGGGTGATAAAAAAAAATATATGATTGTGTGTGTGTGTGTGTGTGTGTGTGTGTGTGTGTGTGTGTGTGTGTGTGTGTGTGTGTGTGTGTGTGTGTGTGTGTGTGATAGCAGGATTTTCTGAAATTATTGAGGCTAAACAGCTCATCATAATTTTGCTCAAAGAAAGAAAACTTCTGGAGAAATCCTGAAAACTGAGTTCAAATTCCCTTCTTTCTTCATCTTAAACATTTCTTCTACTCTCACTTTCAATTTTGTGCAAATAGTCTTTTTTGAAAAAAAAAAAGCCTAAATATTGCTCTTCAGGTTAAAAGGTGGCAACGGAAGGTGAATAAAATAAAAGAATGAATGAATGCATTATATGCATTCAGTCCTACACGAATTACACATGATAGCTGTTTTACAACAAAACAAAATGTAAAAAGATCCACGGGGTGTTCAGACTTCCTTCGTCCTATTGTTTAAAATTTATTTTAAAGTTTGATTTAAACATTGACTGGGGTCTCATATATACAGTGGGACAAGTATTGCTGTGTTCTGGTTTAATATGTAGCAGAATGGTTCACTCCAAGGGGCTGAAGCGCGTTGCTATTCTTTAAAAAAATGGAAAAATCAAAAATCCAACTCTGAATGTCTGGTTTGGGGAGGAGTGAAGAGGAGTAAACCCAGGCCATATTCTTTTGTCCCACTTCAAGCTCAATTATGCCTGAAACTGTTGCTGAATGTCAGAGGTCCACTGGCAGCTGGTGGAAGAAGATCAGCATTACTATTAACATGGCAATGAAGATAGAAGAGGTAAATTTTTTGGTAAGCAGATAAACTTTTATGGACTGTGTTTAGGTGCTTTTTTAAAGAAATTAAATAAGCTAGTGGTAGCTCAGTGCTAAGATTCTGATTGGAAGGTCATGGGTTTAAGCCCTAGTATTGACAAGGTGCCACTGTTATACCCTTGAGCATGGCACCTAATCCTCATTGCTCCTGAGGTGGTGTATCGTGGCTGACTGACCCCAGCTTTCGGACAACTGGGGTATGCGAAGAAAAATAATTTCCCTGTCCTTTTCCCGAATAGCAGTAAAAATTCAGTCTCTTTTCTCCAAAGTTGTTGGTCATTGCCTGTAGATCATTATATACTTTTAATAATATCAGAAATCAGCAAGATCTTTGGAACATTGACATACAAGATCCCACCAAAATCAGAGAAAATGTGTTTATCACAGTGTCTATTTGTCTTGTCCTAGTTTCCAAGAAAACAGCTGTTTAGACACGCCAGTCACATCCCAATCTTCATGTAAATGAGCTGGCTCATTCATTATTAAAGATATATTAAAGAAGTATAAAAAGCTGTGTAAGCCCCACATTCTTTTCTCTTTGGGCTTGAAAAATTAATGCTGAGACAAATGTAACATTCATGCAAGATGTATGAGTGAATTACATTGATCATCGTTGAAATGTTGCAAATAGAAAAAATAATGGTTTATTTAATTGTAATTTGTAAATGGAAAAATTTTAATTTTTGCTTTACTGCACAAATGGTCTCCTGAACCCTGAGTGTACAGGATCACAGTCAAGGTAGAAGTTATTATATACTTTAAAACTAGTATATAATTACATTTCAACAACCAATTATTAGGAAATAGCAGGAAAGTAATACTTGTGTGTCATGCAATTCACTTTAAACCAATAGAACAGGAAGTACTGCAATGCAGTTTCAACCTCTGTGTGAGGCTTCTGTAAACCGAGAGGGGGCGCTGCACAACAGCAGTTCCATGTAAAAAGTCAGCGTTTTGGTCCTGTTCAGAGTTAGAATCCATCTCAAAGTTAGAATTAGTCTAAATATGGAACCTAAATATGGAACTGTGATTTTTTTTTGTCCCTCTAGGTGTAAGGTCCGTTCCTCTCAATGCTCAATTGTTTGTATTAATATTAGCAAAGTAAATTAATCCATTTGCATATACCTAAACATCCTTCTTTAACCCATCATCTTTTGCCGGTCCAGGAAGCGCTGCCTTCTGTCTGCAGGAATCTCCTCCACACTGATGCCATGGTTACTCGCCCTGTGTGGCATCATATAACGAACACTTATGTTGTTGTAGCAGGAAGTAACATTTATTAAGATGTTTGTGTTGATAGAGAAGGTGGGTGTGTATGTTCTTCTCACCCTGGAGTAAGATCTGGTGGAATGGGCAGGGGTTTGGTGAATCCATCCCTCCCAACTAACCAAAAGGTCTCCTCGACTCCTTTACCCTGATCGCAAAAGATACATTTGAAATACTTGCATTAATTTAAGGCAAAAAGCTGTTTCATTTCTCTTATACCACAAAAATGTGTCAGTAAATGTTTATAGTTACAGTGGATGTTGTGGAACACCTGAGATAAGTACCTGGTATATTTTATATTATGGGTTATTAACTTCAGTTATCAAATCCTTATCTATTATCTCTTGAATTATTAAAATATTTGGCATATAGTAATTATATGTCAATTAACAATATTTTATATCATCATGGGGAAACTGAACAATGCAGAAACTGACAAATGATCAGATGTTTCACTGTAATATGTTAAATGATTAAGGCCAGTTGTTACTACAGAAATATTAGCATGTTAATATGAGTGTTTAATACAGTATAATCCTTTAATATTAATCCAAGCTATATTTGCTCTTAGAGCTTTTTTAAAGAGAAAATTATTGCAGAACTTCTGATGAAGCAGATTAGAGAATTTAACAGCATTGTGGTGAAAAAAAGTGATGCACTGTGCAGTGTGTGTGCGTGCGTGTGCGTGCGTGTGTGTGTGTGCGCGTGTGCATGTGTGTGTGTGTGTGCATGTTTTACCTTAAGTTCCGTTTTGCCCCTCGACGTTATCTGGTATCCAAGTTTGAGGTCTCTGAGGATGTCGACTGTGCTTTCGTTGACGTGGATTCTGTAAGCTGCAGGAGTCACAAGCAATAATATATATATATAATATAAAAATTTTTTATTGTCCTTAAGTACATGTTCATTCTTTGTGAAATCTCATCACAGTTTGATACCATTTAATGAGCATTCATCTTGGTTAGCACTTATTGACCCTACCTGTCCTAGTTCGAGCATGATGTGGGAAGTGGGAGCTCAGTGGTTAAGGCTCTAGGTTCCTGATCAGAAGGTCAGTGGTTCAAGCACCAGTGTTGCTAAGCTGCCACTTTTAGAGCCCTCGAGAAAAGCCCTTAACCCTCTACACTCCAAGGGTGCTATATCATGTCTAACCCCTGTGTCCTTCACTGAGCACCTGTTTCTATTTTGTCTGTCATTTTGAGAGATTTTTTTTCATTGTGTTGGTTGGTTTGGTTTATTTTGGCTGTTTGTAATAAATGTTGAACCTGCGCTCGTATCCGTCTGTCTGCAGTTCACTACACTTTGTGTTTCTGTGCAGAAGCTACTAAGTAACCAAGTGACTGAAAACTGTAACTACCAAAACTAATACTAAATTATGTATTAACTAAAAAAGGAAAACTGACATAAAAACTCTTAATTGTATAACCAATGGTGCAGTGCACTGAAAAATTCAACCTTAAAATCCATTTGCTTTTTACTGATCTTTTAAATATGGTCTCACAAATAACTTATGTTGAAAAGCATGTGTGTGTGTGTGTGTGTGTGTGTGTGTGTGTGTGTGTGTGTGTGTGTGTGTGTGTGTGTGTGTGTGTGTGTCTTTGGTCCTAGACCTGGCAGGTTCAGGAGGAGAAAGAAAGGAGAACATGTTGTGTGAGGACACTACTTTACTTTTCTTCTAAAGCAGAATTTTCGTTCTAATTCGGCTTATAGCCTTAAAAGCTTACAATGTGCTCTACAGCTTAAACTCTCTAAGCCTGTCACAGAACACCCCCCAACCACACACACACACACACACACACACACACACACACACACACACACACACACACACACACACACACACACACACATCCATCTGTATGCTTTTATAGACAGATAAGTGTAAGTATATTCCCATGGCAATTTCTGATCTACTCACGCTCACCTTAAACTGAAAAGTGTGATGGCTTGGAGTACTCACGCAACCCTGTGGATTCCATTCGAGACGCTGTGTTGACTGTGTCTCCGAACAGACAATACCTGGGCATAGTCAACCCGACCACTCCAGCTACTACTGGACCTAGAACACACATCCCGGTGCGGCAAGATTAACAGAATCATTGCAATCGGGTACAAACCAATGACTAATAAAAGGGTTTTCTTTAACAAGCTTACATATCCTGCACAATGTAACTTTTGCATACAGTTAAGTGTAAACGGAATACAAAAGGACAGTGAAGTGATTCAGCGCAGTGCAAATGCAGTTCAGGGTCCTTTGTGTTAATGGCGTTGCAGTAATGTACTCAGGGACTGAGGACCTGGTGCTTAATTTGATGAGGAAGCTAATTGGATATCAGCTAGAGATTGTGTCTCACTCCAAATGGCTATCCATTACCAAATAAAAGAGGAAGAAAATGTTTCTGGGTTCTTTAACGTGTGATAATAACATACACTGCTATTTAAGTGATACAACTCATAGATCTCATTCATCTTGGAATACATTGATATCACGGCTAATATTTCATTCAGTTAATTGTTCCCAGGAGCCACTGGTAGGACTTATATTCCTTACTGTTGTAATTACCTCTCTTATGGGATTAGTTTTACTAGAGTTACTGAATAATTTATCATGGCAGCAAGATGCATGCTGTAGAATAAATAACTTATATGTTTACTCCTTCATTCACATTTGTAACCAGAGTCGTCTGATGTATAACTTGATCCAAAGATTTCATAATTTCTTCTGATAACTCACAGTTGAGTCATGCTAAGATTTCTAACCAGATTTGGTTTGTACATGAAACAAAATTAGTGGCTAACCAGAATGAAGTCCAATCCGGATTTTGACTTTGACGCTGGGCATGTGCCTCATTTTGAACGTGCCAATGCAGGACAGGATGTCCAGAGACATGTTGGCCATCTCGGCCGCGTGCCGGTTGCCGTTGCGGGTTGGAACCCCCGACGCCACCATGTACGCATCACCGATGGTCTCGACCTGCCAGTCCATAAAGTACAGAAGGACATGAGGACCACGACAATTCGATCGTGAACATCTCTGTGTATTATTGTGTTTTTCTGTTCGATAATCCCAATATAGACCCAGTGGCAGGAATGCCCCACTGGCAGCAAATTTGAGCAAAAAAACCCTCATAACCTGTTTAAAGATTTTGTTGGCATTTCATGACGCAAAAACGTATCATTCTCATTATGAATCCAATGACAGTGGATTTCTGTTTCTTAATTGACTCACCATGAAAAGACTTACCCATGTTCAGGATGACTGTAATAAATGCAAACCTAATATGTTGTATATAATGATTTAATGTAGCAATACCTTGTAGACATCATGCATGCCAATGATAGAGTCAAAAAGCGTATAGAGGTCGTTTAGGAGGTCCACCACTTCAATGGGTTCGCTCAGGGATGAGATGGTGGTAAAGCCCACAATGTCACTGAAGTACAGTGTTGCCTCAGCAAAATGCTCTGGTGTTACTGGCTTCCCTTTCTTTAAAGCCAGAGCAACAGACCTGGTTACAGAAGGAGAGAAATAAAATGACAGATCGAACTGAAAATAATTGGCTCCATTGTTTTTTTGTTTAAGAGACACTGACTTGGGCAGCATCTGGGCCACAAGAGCATCCGTTTTCTGTCTCTCGACTTCCAGCTCTTCCGTCCTCTCACGGATCAAGTCCTCCAGATTGGTGGAGTACTGCTCCAGCATGCGCAGCATCGAGTCGATGATGTTGGTCTTTTTACCTTTACTGATGGTCTTAAACTGAAGCAGAGAATGAAAGCACAGGGGTTTACAAGCTAAGAATAGAACGTAGTAGAACGTGTAGACTTTTCACACATAAGCTTTAATGCTAAAAACTATTCTGAAAGCCAATATTGTGATTCTGTGTGTATTTGCTTGTGTCCAAGTTTGTGGTGTGATGAAGCAGAATTTCTGTTACCACCCCAATCCCCCCATTACAGCAAATCTCAAAGTGCCTTTTAATCTACAGAAACTAGCCAACAATAACCAATTTATCATTCGTTTAAATTATTTATTTCCTCACTTGTCATGTTTGATGTTATGGAATGATGTTGATGTTATGCAAACAAGTTAATTCCATTAATAGTTATATAATTATTTTGGAATATTTGTCCACCAAACTGCATCTATTGTCTTTTTACTATCCCCTCGTTTTTCGCTTTTATCTGTATGTATTTGTACCTGTTTAAAGATCTCCTCGAACGAGGGCCTCTGTTCTGGATCTTCGCTCCAGGCCTGCTTCATGATCTGAATGACCTCCAGTGGAGCTTCGTCCACTGAGACAGAGGGTCGACAGAGTGGAGGAGGATTGCGTACCTTATCAACGATCTCTGCACACAGCACGACCGAACTCACGTATTAGTAATATTACAGATGGAGCGTTCCGATGACTCACACTGACAAAATGTGTGCTAAAATAAACGTATAAGTGTGTAAAACCTTTTGCAGGCATGTCCAGCATGCAGAAGGGAGCCGAGCGAGAGATGACCTCCTGCATTATGATTGCAAAGCTGTAGACGTCGCCCTTGTTCGTGCCATCGTTCAACAGGATCATGCTCCTCCTCAAGAGTTCTGGGGCTGTCCACAGCTGATCTGCAGATCGAGAAAGATAATGTAATCTTCCACCGGATTTTTAAAGGAGGATTCTTTGGTTCAATGTTTGCATGAATGCGTATTTAATCAGCTGCTTCACCAACAATTCTTGTATTCAATACAGTATCAATCTCCTTGCTATTCCCTTAATTTATCATATTAAGAAAGTTATGGATGAGGCCATGGTTGTCGTCAATACATTTTTTTAACTCATAATCAGGAAACAGATTATATAAAAAAAAAGATGTAAAGTTTACATATGCTTAGCCCAAATTAGTGTTTAGTTTTTTGTATTTTAATTTAAAAGATCCTGGGCCCAATATCTCTTTCTACCTTCTTCTTACCCTCTGGTTTGCTGTCATCCTGGGTGATGTTTAGGGAGCTCAGGATTTTGTTCAAACCATAATCTGTCACCTTGAGAACGAACCGGCCATCCACCACGCAGTTTCGAGACTTCAGACGGCCATGAATGACACCCCGATTATGCAGATACTTCATTCCCTGAAAGACAACGACAGAAGAAAGGCAGAGATAAAGTGTTTAAAATGAGAACAGGAAATCTTTTTGGTTTGGACTACCATTTAAACCAGCTGAGACTGACAAATTTCCAATCTGATGAATTGCTAATGAATTAATAATCTTGAATTTACTACATATTGATATGTAGTAGTGAAGTGCAGTGAGGACAGTTAACAAATAGAAAAAAAGCAGCTAATTCTTTATCATATATTTACTGATATATTAGTGTTTGTGGATAAACAAAGCTATTAATCAATATTCAAAATGCTCTGGCACTGGTTCCATAACTCCAACTGACTGTAGAAGACTGTAGAAAGGGCATTACTCAGTTCTCACTCTCCAGTGTTTCTAATGTTCTTATGATTTATAATCACACACTTAGTGTCACCCAAATCAGGATGGGTTCCACTTTTTTGAGTCTGGTTCCTCTTAAGGTTTATATATATAATTTATTTTCTTTCTCACACTCTCTCTCTCTCTCTCTCTCTCTCTCTCTCTCTCTCTCTCTCTCTCTCTCTCTCTCTCTCTCTCTCTCTCTCTCTCTCTCTCTCTCTCTTTCTTTCTTTCTCATACCCTGATCAGGTCCATAAGCAGGGAAGATTTGAACATCCAGTCGAGTCTCATTTCTTCGTTATTAAGTAGATCCTCCAGGCTGCCTCTAGTGCAATGTTCGGTCACGATGCCGAATAACCCCGAGTCCAGAAACAGTCCCAGGAACAGGTTTAAGTTCTCCTGACGCATGTCCCTCAGCTGTAATTGCAAAGAGGGACATCTTAGCTGTCTGCACTTATTGTAGGTCATTTATCAATCATTCTCTCACCATCTGCTTCTAGTGAGTGTGTTTCACTGTTGTCAGGTAACCGATTCATAAATTAATTTTTTTTCTCTCTTTTTTTAACCTCTTACCTTAATGAAGATGGCCTGTGTGCTGTCACTGATCTCTGTGACTGTTTCTCCATTTTGGCATTTCTTTAACCAAACCCAGTCGCCCTGCCAACACATATGTAACAGCACACAGACTTTTTTTTTTTTTTTTAGTACAATGTCTTCACAGAATATTGTACCATAAACAGCAAATTTACTTTATTAAATACACCTTAAAAGTACAGTAAAATTAGCAGACCTCAAATACAGCCACATTGGAGATTTCAGGGGTGGATTTGAAGTAGCTTCTTCCTGAGACCGAGTGATGAGGGGTTTTCTGATCTAACTGACTCTTCATCATACTGTCTTCATTTAGCTTCTATAGACAGATACAAAAATGTTCATCACTGATATATACCTCCTGAATGTTTGTCAAGTTAAATATATACATATTATGGGATGAGATTAAATAACTATGTATCCAATTTAATTAGTTTACATATGTAAATAAATACAGGAGAGACCAATAGAATATAGATATAGAAAGTTATACATTCAGTGTGGTATGGAGTTACTAACCCTCTTGCTGAGTTGTGTGTTAATAAAGACCAGGTCATCCAGTGTGAGCACAATCTTAGGGGGGGTTGACATACCTCCCCCTCCAAACCCTCCCAACGTAGTGAGTTGTCCCGTCATTCTACGTACACAGAAAACACAGAAAAACGCAAAACTGTATCAATCACAATATATTTCAGAACTCTAAAATGTAGAAAGAGCAAAAGTACAGACAACAAATATGAAATTCAGAATGTATGTGATAAGAATTACTCCACAATATTTCCAAATAAACAAAAATGGGCTTAGCATTGACCTGCTCCATTCCTGAGACCTTCTAGTAAAGTCTATTCTCATGTAAAAATAGATCAACAATCCAATGTCGTAACATTTGGCACCAGAGGAGAAATAGTTTCACAGATTGTATGAGATTTATATAACTGTAACTGTATAGAATAAAAATAGAACTGGACTACTGACTACAGAAATAAGCTCTTACTTTACATGGTAGAGGAAAACACTTGCAGCAATTAAAGCACAGAAAAGGAGACAAAGGAAAAAGAAAGTCACTCCATCCATTCCTGTCCAAAAAAATAAAGAAAGGTGGAAGAAAAGCTTTGAACATACTGCAACAATTGAAGATGAAGAGTTCTAGTAAAAAAGCAACACAAAAACGCTAGCAATAAATTACATGCTAATTTATTCTTATAATATAGTGATACAATTTAGCATATTAATATACTATAAACTAATATCATTCTTTATTGTAGCTTTAAAAATGTTTTCAGTCCTTGTTTTAAAACTGAATTACATTTTCCATTTATATTGCACCCATTCTTAAGAAGAAAATATAAAGCAATTGGCCATTGTGGCCTGTTTTACCGCCACTGCAGGCCACGTAGCTGCTGAACCAGCAGTTGGGGTCAGTGCTGGGTGAACCACCTGCAAAGTGGATGGATTTCCCCATGTACTTGAGTGCACCAACTTTCCCATATGTGTGTGGTGCCTCCAGGATGTGAGTTCTCTGGAGGCTGGCCCCATTGCCATCTGTGTCCAGCACCACATAGCTTGCCTGCATGCCCTCGCCATCCCTGCCTGCCGAGATGGCTTGATTAAAGCCTTTGAACTCGAAGCCGCCATCGTTCTGAGCCAGAGCTTCACCTGTCACCCATCGGCCTCCTCCGGCCAACCTACTTAATTCTGTTGCCATTGCTGTGTAGTATAGCATGTTGTAGATGGTGCCAAAGAACGGGGAGACCTTCAGAGATACAGATAATATTTTTAGAATATGCTGGAACCATTGAACAGTGTGCAAAGAGCACTTGGTTTCAAAGGATTTAGCGTCACTTGACTAGGTTTCATGTCACTCAAAATTTTTTTCTTCAGTATGCCAGAATAATATTTTGAATCTGAACCTTCCTGACATACATTCAGTATAAGCTGGTATATAAATGATCCCATTATATTACACCTGATCAAATTTAACTAACATCAGTACAATTGTATTTACGTATTCTTGTATGCTATAGCTCTCAATAAGCTTCAAGAGTAGGCAACCCCCCAAATCTCACTTGTTCAGGCTCTGCACTGCTGCGGATCTCATAGTTGCTTTGGGCTTCTCTGAAAGCTTCGTAGAAGTTCTGCTGTCCTTGGTCCATGGTGATGGTGAGGACTCCGTCGTACGCCCGCCGCAATTGGGTGTCATTAGCGAGTACAGAGTAGGTCACATTTTTATACGGCAGAGCATAGAGTAGGGTGTCATATGTCATGAAGATGTAACCACGATCTATCATACGCATATGCATTGCTGTAGTTAGTAGCTGGTATTGAGCCTGTCCACCCATAAGAACCGAGTGCATGCACATGATGACCACTGCAGGGACAGACAGATAAATAAACAGCAGTTTGAGGATGATCCAGTTGAGTCAGCACAATGTATTGTTTAATATCAATTGGGACAGGGTTTGGAAAATGAAATCAAAACAACTGAAGTTTATGCAGTACTTAAAAAACTTCATAATTTCAAAGGTATTTTGCAAATGCAGTATACTAATACAACCCCAATTTCAAATAAGTTGGAACACTGTTTAAAATGTTAATAAAATAAAATGCAATGGTTTGCACTTCCAATTAGAATTTGATGGCCGTTGCAGGTGTAAAGAAATTTGCTACAGGGCCTTGTTTATAGCTGTGTAGCATCCCGTCTTCTGTCCGTATACATCTGGAAACCGAGGAGACCAATTGCTAAAGTTTTGAGCAAAATTGGAGACCTGAAATTCCTTTACAGACTGATTTGATTTTTATTGGGTTGATGTTCCAAATCAAACAAATGTTTAATTGTTAACAGTGATAAAGATGCCTGAATAATAAAATACATGATGTTTATCAGTACAAATACCAAAGGTATCTTAAAAGTAAATCTGTTGTAACTACAGACCTCTCACACGATCTGCACTTCTGATTTTCTCCAGGGCTTTTCGGGGCCCATTGTCATCCGTCTTCATGGAGATCACAGTGCTGACAGGTAAGCCAAGGGTACGCAGTGATGCAGCAAGTTCCAGCCCAGTTGCCTCCCATATGTCAGTTTGCTCTGACACAATGGCTACATGTGCCCAGTGAAAGAAGCGCAGTACTGCAAACAGCACCCGGGAGGAAAGTGGCAGAGGCCGTAGGAATGTTGGATGTGTCCTATCATCCATGTTGGCTTTCAGGCAAGCCCATGACAGGATGCCCACATTCCAGTTTTTGGCCAGAAGAGCAGCAGAGGTGCAGTATCCTGGGTTGGCTGGCCCAAGAAAAGCAGAACCATACCCTTCCAACTCAATGAAGCGGGCTAAAGCCCTGGAAGTCTGACAGTCTTCATTGATCAAAGTGTAATCATACCAGTATCCTTTATTGAGGTGGGGGTCTTTGTTGATGCGGGCAATAGCTAGTCGGGCAGCCAAGTCAGGCAGGGCTTTTGAGTACATGGGGTCACATTTCCAGGGTCCCACCAAGGCAATCTTGAAAGTAGCACCCCAAGCCTCACAGGGTAAACAGACTATGAGCAGAGGCAGGAGAAACCAATTCCTTCTCCAACAATGCCTATGCAATAAAGAGTTTGAATATATAGTTGCATGAGTCCAAGTGAGTGGGTGTTCATTTGTTCGTTTCTGTTTTCTTCTCCATTCTACATGAGATTCCGCATGCCATCGTGGATGATGTGACTGCCAGAGGAAATTAGAGTCTCTGTGGACAGTCATTTTCTCTCCCCTGTCACAAGTTAGGAAATTTCAATCGGTTTTGCCAGAGGACCAAATGCATGTGTTAGATCCTAACAGAGATATCAATCAATAGAAACGAGAAAGGTTAGAGATGTATAAAAACCAAAAACAGTCACATTTTCAAAATTCATACTAAGATTCTGTATCTTTTTTTTTCTAATGGGGTTCACCATCAATATTTATGCTAACAATAATAATAATGTTTACCCTTTAATATTATGTGACAATCTGTCATTCATCTCAAGGAAATGTTATGGTCTAGCTTCATACAAAACGTAAAGAGTTTAATAAGGTGAAACCCTAAAGCTCTGGCTATTGCCATGGCTATTGTCTGTCCTAATCGTCAAGCATAGGTCAACTGGCACGACTAGCTTTCATCACTTATTTAAGTTGGTAAAGTTAGCTAAGACTTTATTGTGTGAGGAGTTTAGGTATAAATACATTATATATATTACATGTACATACATGTATTTTATGTTATATATAATAAGACCTTTCCATTTAATGTTATATACATATACCAATATACATCGATAGATACATCAATAGATACATAGATGGATAGTTAACACAAGATTAAAAAAAAATTTGAAAAAAAAATTAATTTTAATACAAACTGATGTGAAGAGTGACAGGTTTCACATAACTAGTAATATACCAGTAAATAATTAGCTGACAACGCTAGTTCTAAAAAATAAAATGTGATTTACTGTTAGGTCACAGTGCTTTAAATTTAGCCACCTATAATTTTAGAACAGTGATGAAGAGAATCATGCTAACCTGATTTGATGTGTGAAAAAGAAGGCCTTCTGAGGAGAACCTTCCATCAGTACCCTGGAGTCTGGGGAACGCCAGAGTTTAAATAAAACTTCTTTCTTCAAGCAATAAAAAAAGGAAAGTGTGATAAAAAAAAAAGTAAGTCCAAACTAGGTTAGAAATGTTATATTTTCCAAAGAATGTTTCATTCAAAATCTGGCAGGTAAGAAATCAGAAAATCCCTTAATTGGTGCCTATAATTACAGAGATATAGTTTCTTGAAGTTTGAGGCTCTGTCCTGGACTAGGTCTTTCCCCAAACCGAGGTGCCTTTTGGGGCGGAGTAGGTAGAGCAAACGCTTCTCTGAGTTCTGGCTCTTACCAGGAATAGACAGCTTTAGCAAAAGAGAGATGAAGAGAGAGAGAGAGGGCAAGTGGAGGACAAAGGAGGGGTGGATGAAAGCCGAGTCCGAGTGGTGACTTTTTGACCTTCTTTAGTGTTTAATCCGCACAGCCTTTCCGATACAGTGACTTGCTAAATAGAATAAAAAAAAGAATGTCCAACTTCTTGAGAGTTTGTCTTATAGTTTACAATTATGTAAATTGAATAAGTTTGTTAGCACGAACCTGTTGTCAAAATAGTCTGGAAAAGTCTAAACCTCAAAATACCAAAACCCTGATATTTGTAAGCAATATGGCTTCCATAACAATGAGTTCTAATGGGGTGGAGCTTAATTTGTTGAAAAAAGCTCATTCTTGTGGGCTGCGTTCATCAGTAGGGGTCCAGGAGGGATTCATTTATAATAGTCTTTGTATGAATAACAAATCAAGGGCTTTGCAAATGCTCTTACTGTATGTACCTCATAAAGATTGTGTTTGGGAGCTTTTATAGATACAGGCTGTAAGATGCCACCTTTAGGAAGGTAAACTTACCTGTCAACTCCTCGACATCAGACAGACATGTGTTAGAACCCTCTATCAGTCATTAGTGGCCCTGCAGATAAATCAGCTTTATTTCCACAACTCTCTAATCTGATGGGCCTTTTCTCCCTCTAATATGCACCTTGCTGTGAAAACACATTTCTCTTCTCAAGCCTTAACCCATGCACAAGATCGGTGAATTCTCCGAACAACTGAATAATTTCAGGTTTATCACATGGAGTATAATTTTTGTGTGTTTGGCAAATATCCATTGATCAGGAACATTTACAAAAGCAAGAAACATTAATTAAATGTATAATAGGGTATAATAATTTTAATAATTTTCCATGATTCTTAATGTAGAACCATCCGTTCATACTGTCTGATTAATTTGCCTAGTGTTAGTCCCATTAAAGGAACTGTAGACTCATTGTAGACTGCATTTGATTAAACATGCAGAATAGAGACTTTGGCCCAGATGGATCATGGCTACTACTGGTTTTTGATGTGAAATCAGAAGCCGTATGCAATTCTGGATATCCATAGATTCTATTATGTTTCTTTCAAACTTGGCCCATGGTCTGTGTGGGAGTGTTCCACTGTCGGGACTAATATGGTCCAGTTGGTCTAATAGGATTAGAGAGCTTGGGATGTGCTATACTAATCTTCAACCTGCAAGCCTCTTACAGGCCATCAGCAGAAAGAAAGAGGAAAGGAACGGCAAAAACTATTTGCTACCCAAACTTTGAATTCAGATGCATTGGAGAGAGAGAGGGAAAGGGAGAGAGAGAGGGAAAGGGAGAGGGAGAGAGAAAGAGAGAGTATAGCAGATATTTTTGGAGATAATTTTCTGTATGTAAATGTAATAAGATTGCACATTATCAAAGGCCTTCCTTCACATTTTGTGCCAAATGATGGCTTATTGTTTTTGTTGTTTAACTTACTTCAGTGATTTACCGTTCATTTGATGTGCCAATTTTAATTGACCGAAACAAAAATATTTAGTCAAGTTCTTTTAGTTACACAGTTGTTGTACAAAATCCCATAAGGCACATACTTTATGAATTAATGTCACTGCAGAACCTATTTTTCTGATTTTACCACAGGACATTGGGCTCTAATAAATGCACAAGGGTTGACAGATATAAGTTGTTTGTCATATTACAATCTCACCTGTCAAGAGTTCAAGATTATAGATATGTCAGGCAGCAATTGAACAGTTAATTCTCAATGCTGATGTGTTGGAAGCAGGAATAATAGGTATGTTTAAGGGATCTGAGTGACTTTCACAGGTCAATCCTTAATGGACAGATGACTGTGTCAATGTATCTCCAAAATGTCAGATCTTATGGATTGTTCCATGTACATAGCAGTTATTACTTACCAAAGCTGCAGAGATGCCACCAGGATGCCCTTTTAGAAAAAAGCAAAACAGTGGAAGCAGTGTGTTGCTTTGGGCAATGATACTTTGTCTTTTATCACCTTCTTCTTCCTAGCCATTATTACAGCGAAAATACACTACTTCAGGAATGGTTTGAAGAACAATATAAAGTATTGTACTTTTGACCTCCTGGTTCCCCAAATCTCACTCTAATCAAGCGTCGGTGGGATGTGCAAGACAAACTTACAGAATTTAAATAGTCTACTGCTAATATATCGGTGCCAGATAACAGAGCACATCTTCAGAGGCCCTGTGGAGTCCAGACCTTGAGGGCTTGGGCTTGTTTAAGTAGAGAAATCTGACCTACACAATATTCAGCAGGTTGTTTTAATGTTATAGCTGGTCAGTAATAAATACTTTACATATTATAACTAAATCTGTTAATGTAAAGACATAACCTTTCTCAGACATATAACTAGAGACATGTCAGTAACGCTGATAGTCATTACGGTATCACCTTATTGGTGCATGAACTACACCAGTGACCCCAGTATTTCTCTTATACTTTATTGAATCTAGTACTTACTTGTTTAAAGTTTTCTGATCTTTTACATCAAAGTAACAATTGGATTATTCCATCAATCATTCCATTAGGTTACATGTCAACGATTTTTACCAAACATTTACCTTTGTACACAAAAATCATGTTTGATTACTAAAAATTAATACAGTACCATTACTTACCATTACAAGTATATTTTTATTAAAAAGAGTAAAATATATTTTTTATATACATAAAAGCAGAGCCTTAACCTTAACATTAACCTGTAACCTGTAACCTTAACCTTATTATAAAGCTTTATTCGTCCCTACTCCAGGAGACTGATTTCGGATTTGATCTCTTACAGACTGATTCTGCTAAGGAATTCTCATCAGACTCTGGGTATTACCCACTATATTGCAATTTAGTCGAGCATCAGTCAGTCTGTACATATCCCTTAATATAGTAGGAAAACGTAATCCTATGCCAAGGCAATCTGGTTGAAGACAACGAAAGCAGAATTCTGTTTTGCATTTGGGGCATTCGATGTTGGGACAGCCTTGTCCATTGTGTGTGAGCAGAGCGTTGCATTTAGGACAAGCCCTGAAATAGGGACATCCGAAAGCCGAACTGTTGCGATCACTGATTCGTGTGTCGGAGAGCAGAGCAGCCCGGAGAGCGCAGTTCTGCAGTGTGCAGCTGCTGCTGGATGAAGCGCTCTGTGGCCACTCTCGCTGACAATCCCAGCAGAAGCGAAACACACGACGTTTGACTTTGGAACACAATTTGCAGGGAACACACTGTGCCTTCGAGCTCGTGGAAACTTCCTGATGGCAACCTGGACACTGTAGGGAAGGGGGGAAAAGATCTAAATCAATGTGCAAACTAATTTTATTACGTACTGCATCAGCACACATATTAAACCCAAAATGTTTACATTGGAGCGCATTTAGTCATCATCATTTGGTAGAAATATCAGTTTATATTTAACTTAACTTTTTACTGAAAGATCAGAATAGTTGCTCAAATACAGTAGTTGCTAAAATCAATTCCCTTAAATCAACCTGTAAGTTTATTTTGGACAATTCTCAGCCTAGAACCTGTTCTGCTGAATCAGCAATATTGTCTGATTACACTGGTTAAAGAAATACTCCCAATATAAACCCAAAGAAACCTGGTTTGGAATTCAGCCTTATTTACTTACTTACTTGCGTCACCGCTAATCACCCAATTCTGTATGGTGCACTAAAATAGCTCTTATTAACTTAAGTCTTTCTCTCAGTTCTCTACTAAGCTGAGAACCTGGAAATAGCAGTTACTAAATGCAGTGATGTCACTCATGGAGCACCGAGATCACCTTTGGCTTGGGCGTACAATGGCTCATGACTTCGATCCTTCTTGGCAGCACCTACAGATCAGACATGCAGAGAAAATGGTGACATTTTTAAGAGGAATGAAATGAAGAGCACAAGTTACAAGAGCTAAGATAAGAAGAATCTGATTGGACATTTACAACTGGCCCGAACTGGATTAACAAAAACAGCTCGGATTAATATCAATATTTTGTCTGATCAGCCATTCAATAATAGCTGCAATAAAATCACAATCCAAAAGAGGTAGTGATTTCCTGTAGTAGAATTAAGGTACAATGAGGAAGTTCTAAATGGAATGATCTTTTCAAATCACTAAGAAACATAATTCTGGATTTCAACACCTCGTGAGTAAATGAAAGCTATTTCTGTTTATGCTGCGCCATTTAACGCCAATTGGAAAAACAAGCGCATGAACATAAACAACACAAATGTAACCCTGGGTCCTGTACCAGTCTTGATATACTGTAAACAAGACAACTGGAACTTTTTAATTCTATTGGCTAATAGTGAATGATGTTTGTATAGCCTATAAAAAATCACCAAAGTAGCCTAATAAATGGTCATACTAGAATAGACATTTTATATAAACAATGATCATTGGATTGACCTTCAAAAACTTCATCCATGTTTGTATAGCCTATAAAAAACTTCATCCATGTTTGTATAGCCTATAAAAAATCACCAAAGTAGCCTAATAAATGGTCATACTAGAATAGACATTTTATATAAACAATGATCATTGGATTGACCTTCAAAAACTTCATCCAGGTGCAAACACTTAAAGAGGAAAAAACCACTTAAGAAGCTGAAAGTATTGAAAAACCCCACATTAGGTACTGTAGGCTACTAAACATGAAACCTGAGGTATAGCATTGGTCCTTAAATAAGTTTTAGAAAACACTCACGTTACCATGTAACTGAAAGTAGAAAAGGCAAAACCCAGCGACTCGTTAGTTGAGCTGTGAGTGTTACTGACTCTGAAGCTTCATGTGATAGGTTGAAAATGAAGAAACAGAAAATGTGTTAAAGTTTGAAGAAATTCCTACCTGTTACTCAGTAAAGAGCTCCGTCACACACAAGCTTCGGGTAAAACTAATGTGGATGCAGGAGTAAATATTTTTATACCATGAAAACAAGCAGGGGATTTCCTTCACGATTTACACTTTCACTTTCTCTTCCAACTTTAATAAGTCTGCCATCTAGCTTATGTTTGTGCAGGTTTTACAAGCAGGAGGTCTGATCAAAACAACAATATGTGAGAATTTTTTTTATGGTCAGTTTGACCAAGATGCACGTTTTAACAGGAAAGAAATGTACTTTGTATTTGTCACACATGTATATCCCAGTGATGTTAGGAGCTGGTGTCAGAGCACAGGGTCAGCCATGATACAGTGGAGGTTAAGGGCCATGCTCAGGGGCCCCATAAGTGGCAGCTTTGTGATACTAGGGCTTTTTACAGCAAAATATTATGCATGCAAACTCTTAATGTGTTTGAATAAAGTGACCCCAATATTCCTTCAATACTTTATTAATCTAGTACCTACTTGATTAACTTTTTCTGATCTTTTAAATCAAAGTACAAATTAAAATATTCCATCAATCATTCTTCTGCATCCTGGAAAGAGGTGCATTAATGACTCAAACATGTCAACATGATTATAAAAAAATTCATGCACAATAAATCCACACGTTCATTTTAATTCTCTTTAATACGTAGGTTACATGTCAAAATGTTCCGGATTTGTTTTACAAAACATTTACTTTTGCACACAGAAATCATGTATAATTACACGTCAATAAATGATTCAATTGAACATTTTTTTAGTATCTTTTCATTAAAAAAACGTGTAAAATACTTTTTCTTCAGCTTTGCTCCAGGAGACTGATTTCGATTTGACCTCTTACAGGCTGATCCCTTTAAGGAATTGATATCAGACTCTGGTTATTATCCACTATAATACAACTTTGTTCGCCTTCAACAAACTCCTCTTCATCCGATGAATCATTAGAATCTAGCGTGCCTGGGCAAAAGTCACTTAGCTGAAGACAACGAAAGCAGAATTCTGTTTCGCATTTGGGGCATTCGATGTTGGGACAGCCTTGTCCATTGTGTGTGAGCAGAGCGTTGCATCTAGGACAGGCCCTGAAATAGGGACATCCGAATGCCGAACTGTTGTGATCCTTGATTCGCTTGCTGGAGAGCAGAGCAGCCCGAAGAGCGCAGTTCTGCAGTGTGCAGCTGCTGCTGGATGAAGCGCTCTGTGGCCACTCTCGCTGACAATCCCAGCAGAAGCGAAACACACGACGTTTAACTTTGGAACACAATTTGCAGGGAACACACTGTGCCTTCGAGCTCGTGGAAACTTCCTGATGGCAACCTGGACACTGTAGGGAGGAAAAAATATAAATCAATGTGCAATACAGGCTTTCTAGCATTGTTTCAACTGCATCCATTCGGACATGTATGATCTGATCCTGCAAAAAAAAGCTTTCTAATATCTATGAAGCAAACAAATAAGCTTCTCTCAGGGTCAGGACCTGTTAATAAACCCTGTAAAATCAACAGCTCTTTACTACTAATTATAAACTGCAATAAATCTATATCATTAAACACAATGTTTACATTAGAGCTCATTTAGTTTTTTATTTGGTAGAAATATCAGTTTATATTTAACTTAGAAAAAAGGTGTATTGGGGTTTAAACTGGATTTAGTGAAAGATCAGAAAAGTTGCTGTAGGAGTTGCTGTAACACTGAACATGTTTTTGAGTGGAAAAGGAAATACAAACGGATTCTCTTTTGAGTGTTTTATTGTTATTATTATTATTAAAACAGGCCTAAATTGTCAAAAACAATACTCAATTATCATCACGCTAAACTAAAATCCATTCCCTTAAATCAACCTGTAAGTTTATTTTGGACCATTCCCAGCCTAGAACCTGTTCTGCTGAATCAGCAATATTGTCTGATTACACTGGTTAAAGAAATACTCCCAATATAAACTCAAAGAAACCTGGTTTGGATTTCAGCCTTATTTACTTACTTACTTGCGTCACCGCTAATCACCCAATTCTGTATGGTGCACTAAAATAGCTCTTAATAACTTAAGTCTTTCTCTCAGTTCTCTACTAAGCTGAGAACCTGGAAATAGCAGTTACTAAATGCAGTGATGTCACTCATGGAGCACCGAGATCACCTTTGGCTTGGGCGTACAATGGCTCATGACTTCGATCCTTCTTGGCAGCACCTACAGATCAGACATGCAGAGAAAATGGTGACATTTTTAAGAGGAATGAAATGAAGAGCACAAGTTATAAGAGCAAAAAAAAAAAAAAAAGTGCTTGGATTAATATCAATATTTTATCTGGTCAGCCATTTAATAGCATCTTCAATAAAATCACAATCCAAAAGAGGTAGTGATTTCCTGTAGTAGGATTAAGGTACAATGAGGAAGTTCTAAATGGAATGATCTTTTCAAATCACTAAGAAAGATAATTGTGTTTTTCAACACCTCGTGAGAAAATGAAAGCAATTTCTGTTGAACGCCAAATCAAAAACAATCGCATGAACATACTGTCTTGTTTTCATACTGTAAACAAGAAAACTGGAACTTTTACTACTATTGACTAATAGTGAATGATGTTTGTATAACCCATAAAAATCACCAAAGTAGCCTAATAAATGGTCAAACTAGAATAGACATTTTATATAAACAATGATCATTGGATTGACCTTCGGAAAATTAATCGAGTTACATACACATAAAGAGGAACAAACCTTCTTAAGAAGCTGAAAGTATTGAAAAACCCCTACATTAGGTACTTAACATACAAGCTGAGGAACAGCAATGGTACAGCGACGGCTACCTTTAGTTACAGTGGAGAAAAAAGGCAACACAAAGCAGCCACAAGTTGAGAGCTGTGATTGATACTGACTCTGAACCTCTTTGTGATGAAATGTCTCCTGTCAAGAAAAGAATGTTCAAGTTTGAAGAAATCCCTACCTGTCCCTCAGTAAAGCACTCCCTCCTGCACGGGCTTCTGATAAAAACTAATGTGGATAAAGGAGTGGATCTTTTCTACAGAAAGAACAAACAGGGGATTTCCTGCACAATTTACACTTTTACTTTCTCTTCCAACACTAAATCTGCAGTGTTGCTGATGTGGTCTGTTGAGGAAGCACATGCAGAAGGATTGATGAAAATTACAATGTATGATGTATATGTATGTATGAATGAATAAATGAATGAATGTATGTATGTATGTATAGAAGAAAGCTCTATTTTTTGCAGGTAATGATTGATGTTTGCAATGCTTGGACATCTTTAAATACACCATTTGCTACATTTATATGTTATTACCTTTCAATACTTCATAATCATGTTTCATATTTGTGTTGAAAAAGTCTCTAAAACTCTATAAATAAGTATTTGCTCTTGATAGGATCTATTTAGTCGTTGTGGGCTGTAATGGTTTATTCGTTTATTTTATTTACTACATGCATATTTTATGTATTAACTTAAATATCATCGTTTTAGATGATGAAATGATGATTGCATGTTCTATATGAATGATTCATCTTTATAGTGCATTATTCATTATTATAGAGTTGCTTATCTTCTTATTCAAATGTCATATCGATTTTCTTTAATGAAGCGGCATCATGAAATGTATTTTGGTGCCCTCTTGTGGCTATAATGATCTACTGCAACTGTTAGATTTCTCGTGAAATCTCAGACTAACTTAATTTTAGTTCAACCACGTGTTTTATTCTAACGTCCACCATAGTATAATAAGTTCATGTGATGAATAGTCACATAAACCTTTTGAAATGCTGTGGAGTTTGTAAACACAACCTGGGAAGTGTTAATCAACAGTCTGTTCTATGTAATAACTACTGGAATAATCATGGCTGATATCTGCAGTAAGACTGACAGCTGTGAAGACAGAGGACAGATGCTGATAAACACTTTCTCTTTCAGCCTGAGGACATCATGTGCGAGTGTGTTTTGTTCTCAGGCTGCAATAAAGATACGATTCTTTGCGTGTGCGTGTGCCAGTGTGTGTGTGTGTGTGTGTGTGTGTGTGTGTGTGTGTGTGTGTGTGTGATTGTGTGTATGTTTGGACTTGGTGATAAAAAAAAACAAACCAACGCTGTGCTATCAGAGTCTCACATCCGTCATTGCATGATGTGTTAGTATTTATCAGGACATTTCAACGTCGTGTCATTTGCAGGACCTTCTCATGATGCTGTTAAAACAATATTCTATATTATATTATTCTATAATATTTTCAGCACCTTTAATTGGTCATACAGGTGTACAGAAGATGGTGTGTAGACACCTAAAATAAGTTGCACTATTCTATTGCACGATCTACCCGATGACTATTGTGCGGTACGACGTGTCCTCAGCCAATGGCCGGTGGAACCGGATCGATTGTGGGCGGAGCTTAAGCGTTAAGAAGGCAGCGCGGGTGTGAGCGGGGTGAAGTGACAGTGCCATGGCCGGATCGGTGGAATGCTCTTGGTTCGACTCTTTTCTGTGTCTTCTAGGCGGAGGCACTGCGCTGTATTACCTCCTGAAATGGTCGTGGACGATCGGTCATGGCTTCAGGGTCTACGTGCTGTCCAAAATCTGGCAACAGGACCTCCGGGAGTATGGACAGTGGGCAGGTAACGCTATTCTGCACATCACCTGTTGCACAGAAGTGCATTGCTTTAGAGGACATTACTAATGAGTTGATGTGTTGTAATAATGATGGATGTTTAGATTAGGAAAAGGGAAATAAAGATGTATAATTAACAATGCAAATACAAGATCAATGTGTTTAATCCAATAATTGCACTTATTCCCATTGTTGTTGTATCACTCGTCCCTTCTGTAAAGCTGTTTTGAGACCAGTGCGAAAGCGCTCAAGAAATAAAGTTGAATTGGTTTTTCATCTTACCCTCTCCTTGAACTCACCTCGATCTGAAGCATGTATATAAAAGGCAGATTTGATGGGACTGAGCTATTATTATAGAATATTATACTATATAATATATATGATGTAATCATTTTTGGGGGTTTGGTGTCATATGGGTTGTTCTGACAGTCTACAGCATCCCAAATTTTTATTGTGGGACCTGAGATGGGTTTTCTGTCTGTAGTCATGCTTCTGGCTTCTGGTTCCACTCTGGTGTTAAGTGATGGTTTACTGGTAACATGAAGTCGTTCTGTAGTTACGATGCAAAATCATTCCAAAAACACAGCATAACCTTATGAGGACTTTCCCCTTATAAGAAAGTTCAAATCTACCCTGATAATCCTGTCTTTTATCCTGTCTTATTTAATAAGCGATGAGTAATTATATAGCATTGTCTGGGTTCATTTCTTTTTGTTGAAGACTCATTACAAGCAGATGGAATTTGCACCTACAGTAGGAGAAAATGAGTACACTAAGAGATACCATTATTACATTCCTACAAGGACATAAAACTTCTTGCACACGAAGAATGTGTCACATTTTATTCAGTTTATACGCTTCCACAGTGGTCCTGAAGGTCTTAATGGGACCAGACATTGACAATCATTTGTACTCATAGGGTTCAAGCAGTTACTTCTTATCGAACACAGTGAAATTCAGTGATTGAGAGATGATGTTTATATTTATATATATATAGCGTGAACTAATGGAACTTAAGGACACTAGAAAAAAAGAGAGATTTTGGTGCCTTTGGGGCATATAGAAGTAGAGCGTAAAATGTCCTTGTTTGACATTTCTGACATATTTGAAGCATCCCGCTGATAAATATTCACAAAGAAAAGGCAGAGGTGTGCGAGATGATTATCGAGGACGAGATGAGAAGGAACACAATGTGATGTCTGCTGACTGTGGTGGTATGTGTGATCATAATCGAGATCAACCCAAATAGATAGTATCATAACCCATGACAAAATTCTTCTCGCCAGATAGTTATTAGGTCCGCTATAGGAACGAGTCGAGAAAGCAAAACGTTTCCAGTTTCCACTGTCACTCCGATTTCCACTTTTTTTATATTGCAACAACAAAAGCACTGATACCCTGATGATAATGACGAAACTTGGACAATTGCATCATGATGTTTTTATATGCCAGTACTGATCTCACCTTGTAATATTGTCTGGTCTAGATAGTCCAGATACACAACATGAAAATAATATTAAACCTCTTTTTCTCTAAAAGGATTAAAAAATAAAAATAACTAAAACTCTATTTCTTTCATTCCACAGTGGTCACAGGGTCGACGGCAGGGATTGGACAAGCCTATGCCATTGAGGTTAGTTGAGACTTTATATGCATTTATTCACCAGAGCCTGGAGTATTTTCACGTTCCTCTCATAATTTGCTTAGTTTGCAGTTTCATTGGAATAAATAGGAGCTTTATGAAACATCCTGGAGCTACAGTACATTTCCATGAAACGACTGGTATTTGCTAATAAGCTTCACTACACAGTACAAGCAGACTAGTTCACTAAAAAACATCCAACATGACTGATCAATGAAAATATAATAAATCTTTAACCTACATTTGCATTGCTTATAATCATATTAAATGCATTGTAGCTTTTACGTCATCATAGTGCCAGCTCCAATCCATTTCCTTTAACTCCATGCAGATATTTATTTTGAATAATCAGTAAAATAATTATAAAAAAAAAAAAAACTGCATATACACTTTTACATTTTATTAACCTCCATTTTTTGGGATGATGTTCCGCTAGATGTTGGCATGTGCTTGTGGAGATTTGTGTGAGATCCATTCAGCCTCAGGGGTGTTAGTAAAGTCAGGTGCTGATGTAGGTGAGAAGGTGAGGAGGCCTGGGGTGCCTTCAGCATTCAAATTCATCCCAGAGATTTTTAATAGGGTTGGAGCTCTATAGCAGGAGATCTTCCACTGCAACAGGTCTCCTAATTCAAGGAAAATGTAACGCTACCAAATACGTTCAAACGACTGTGTGCCTCTAAATCTGTGGTAAAAGTTTGGTAAAGAAGCACATACGGCTGGAGAGTATCGTCCCAATATTTTTTATATAGTGCATGTAAAAAAGAAATACAGTTAAAATATATATATAAATAAAAGAAGAAAAAAGTTTACCAGGAGAAAAAACAGACTTGGCAACCCTGAGCAATACCAGATATATTCTCGTTTTCACATTTAAGGCAAATGCAAAAGTGTGTCAAGTTTCATCCGCCTAGCTAACAACATAACAAAACAAGAGGCTCTCAATGAGCTTTCTGGGTATGTTCTCCCTGCTCATTAGCATGAATGTCTGGCATGGAAAATGCTGAGCCCTTGAGACTCCAAATCTGTTTTTCAAATGATCTAATGATCATGCTTAAATAACGGCCAGAGATTTTGAATAAAATTCTTTGAACACAGCAGTTTTTATTAGAATAATTGACTAAATTAAATCGTATTTGCAGAATAACTGAGTAAACAGTAATATAATGTGAATATAATGAATATATTTAGTGCACAACTGTTGAGGATTCCACTTTACAAACTCTTAAAGAATGTCCTGATGCTGTACATAACTGCTGCCATTTGTTTCTCGGTGCATGTGTCTGTGTGCATGTGTGTGTGTGTGTGTGTGTGTGTGTGTGTGTGTGTGTGTGTGTGTGTGTGTGTGTGTGTGTGTGTATAGCTCGCCAGACGAGGACTGGATATTATTCTGATCAGTCGATCACAAGTCAAGCTTCGCCGCGTTTCTGATGAGATAGGTGAGTGAAAGCAGGGTTTATAGACAGCATACTTTTGACAAAAATAAATCATGACGTAAATATAACAAATTAGGGTAGGAGCTCAATTTGACAGATCTTAGATATTGACCTTACACTCCTGGGGGGAATAAAAGCCCCATTTAGCCCCCAGGCTAGTTTTGTTTATCCCTGCTAACAACAGATTTCATAATTTATCTGATTATTTTTTCAAAATACAAACAAATTTTTGTATAGTGTATAGTAGTTATAATTAATCCACAATGGAGTTATTAAAGGGGCCCTTTTAGGGGCCTATTGTCCAAGGGGCCCAAACTTTTTCCCATCAAAGGCCAAAAAACGAATTTCATTGCATTCTGTGGGGCAGAAGGAAATGTTTTATTATACGAAAGTGTTTTATATTAATATAAAAGTTGCCTCTTATTTATTGAGAAATAAATAAATACTAAAAAGCATGGATCTGTAATCAATCTAATTTTATTAGTTTTATTTACCAAGTTTTCTGGTTTAGTGAAACGAATAGAACAATGAAACCGTAGAAACAATCCCATTTATCGTACAATATAGTATTAGTATAGTATAGTACACTGTTTACATACAGCTATTTTAGTAATATCAGACATTAAGCTGCTTCTCAAATGTTTTTTTTTTTCAAAATTATTCTTTACATTGCTTTACATTTTTGCAGCTTAAAAATACAAGCAAATAATATATTTATTGAAAGATATTAAATGTTAAATTAGAAAGGAACAATCTGTAACAATTACTTTTTCCCCTTAATTCCTGCTCATATACGACATGGTGGGTCACATCAATGGTCACCACCAGATGCAAGTCTGGGCATCTTTATTGTAGATGAATAATTAGTTAGATTAGTAGTTAAATAATACTTTAAGTTCCTTGTATTCCATTCAAAAAGAATCTTATTTAATCCCACAGTGGAAACGTCCAAATTTTCTTCATAAATACCAAAATTGTAACCTCTTGTTTCCTGAATTTGTGTTTGTGTTTCAGAATCACGTTTCAAACGACAGACTCGAATCATTCAGGCAGACTTCAGCGAGGGTGCTTCTATTTATCCAGCCATAGCAGAGCAACTCAAAGGCCTGGAAATTGGCATTCTAGGTAATTTAAAGAGTCAAGAAATACAAAAATTATTACAAAAAGTGGGAAAGATCGTACACATTTACAGAGTCTTTGTGTAACACAAAAACATTGGCCACCCTGAAGACTCGGTTTTTCTTGTGAGAAAACAACCCCAAACCGTTATATCTCATTTATATCATTATAAAGCTAATATTTAATAGATAGTTAACAGTTCAACGGACGGTCCAGTATGAAGTTACTCCATGTTAACGTTCAATTTTCAGTCTATATCTCTATCAATCTCTATCTTATTCCATTTTAACAATGTTATCTTATCGACTCGCATCGGAAAGCATTTGTGGCATCATTAACGTTGTGTGAATATTCAGAATGATCGATGATTTGGAAGAATAGAATAAAAGTAGTTTGTGTCCTGGCTTCATCCAGACGCCAATTTCCTGCACGATGTTGTACTATTTTGACTGTAGCGATACGTGTATAAGCCTCACCTCTTGCATCGTTCTGTACATGATCCAAAAATGTAATCGCCTTTTCTTAAAAAGGAAACAGGACGAGACTCGTTCCTCCTGTTTAAAGATATGCAAATATCCCCTCCTAAGCTCCGCCCTGAGAAAGTAATGTAAAAGTAATGTGTAGTAAAGAATAACAGATGAGCAAAGATAAGGGATAAAGTGACTTGCATGAACTCATTCTTTCTCTTTTTGTAGTGAATAATGTCGGTATGAACTATGCTGGCATGCTGGTCAACTTCTTAGATGTTCCTGACCCTGAGAAGGTAGCCCATGCGGTGACGCATAAATATCCATTGTGTACAAGTGTATTTTGATCATGGCATTAAATCCTGTTTAACATTCCTTTTCCAGAAAATCACGGAAGTGGTCAATTGTAACATCCTGTCTGTCACGCAGGTATGAACCTGTCTGAATTACAGCAACACCTCCACATTGTTTATTCCTGTCACAATGTAGTACACGCTGTACCGAGAATGTTCTGAGACTGTCACGTTGACAACGACGCTAACAATGCTTTCATTTTGCCGCAGATGAGCCGACTGATATTACCGCAGATGGTCGAAAGGTACATAGTGATCATAGCTTTGTTTATTTTTTTTATCTCTGTTAAAGCAGAGCTGCTTTATATTAATGTGTGTATCTCTGCATGTAGGGGTAAAGGACTTATCATCAACATATCATCTGAAGCTGGTTCTCAACCTCAGCCCATGCTCACATTGTACTCGGCTACGAAGGTAAACACAAACATTCAGGGGGGGGGGACACGCGAAAGACACGTGCGCTAAATGATTTTTTTTGTCTCCCTTGCAGATATGTGTGACGTATTTCTCTCGCTCTCTTCATGCAGAATACCAGGGACGAGGAGTCACAGTTCAGGTATAAGTTACATACAGTACAGCAAAAGGATCGATTTCTGTGTGTGTGGTTTAGCATTAAGTTACATGATGTGGAATATAATGCTATAAGAAAGTCCGAAATGTTCGATACTTTTAAACTCACGCAGAGCCAAGACCAATTTTGAAAGAGATAAAACAAATACAGAACAAAGACTCATTTTATGTCTGTTGAATATTTGAGCTGTGGAAATAGACCTGAGATAAACCTAATATTAGAGGTGTGTTTTAGAGCTTGTTGCCCCAAAGCTGGTGATGCGGGTGGTGTTTGAACACCGGGGGGCATGATGAGGATAAAAGCTGCTAACGTTTTAGTTACTTGCAAAAAAAAAACATTTAGCAAAACAGTCTGGACAGAATTGCGTTTCCACTTCAGCCTATAAACTCGTTCCTATTTTGTCTCTGTTTCCTCTCAGTGTGTGACTCCATTCATGGTGTCCACGAATATGACGCACAACATCAAGGTCAATACTCTGGTGAAAAGCACAGCCTCGTTTGCCCGAGATGCTCTCAACACTGTGGGTTACAGCTCCTTTACCAGCGGTTGTATTTCCCATGCCCTGCAGGTACACACATACGCTCTTCATTTCCACATTGTTGCCATCTTGGCACGCAGCTCTCTCCGCCTGTGCCTACAGGGAAGTCGAATGATGACCAAGCAAATATGCACTTACAGTTTCTCTTCTACAGACAACAACTCAACATGAAAAACATGAACTCACCCCAAGTCTAGTTTAGCATTGCTGTGATATTTTAGGCAAAGTTCGAGCTACATCTTTCGACCCAATTACCTCAGCACTTTCATTTATATCACGTTGTTTGAAGCCAAAATCATACATGTGAAGTGACTTAGAAGAAAAAGTTGTAATTTTAATTGTGTTCAAATGAGTTTGGTGTAAACCTCCATTATATTTGCAAACATATTGCCAGCACCATTTCTAGGCTTAGGAACACCAGGGGGTCGTCTGGGGCGCAGCCAGCTGGGGGGGGTGGCGCCAGTGAGCGCCCTGTGCCACGCCCTCACCCAATTAAATGATTTACCTGTTTTTCTGCTGAAGTTTATTGTTCAGTAATTGTGTACATACTCGAATTCTCGAGTTTTGCAATCGATATTAAACGTGTTAAACCTTATGGAAGTTTGTAAATGGCAATAGGAAAGGAATAGGAATCTCGCCTATGGTGCCAAAAAGTCTAGAAACGGCACTGCAAAATTCAAGATAGCATTTTCTGCATCAAAAGTGCAGCGTCACCTGTTGATCCTCAGCCTGAGTTACTGCCTATGCAGAGTTTCCCAGTGTCTGCCTGAGAAACCAATTAGCTCCCCCCAAATTTTTCCCAGTTGTTGGCTTGACAATCTGAAATTGCCCCAAAGTGTGAATTAGGGTGTGATTGAGTGTTTGTACAAACATGTAAATGAGAGTAAGACCATGAATAAACTTTGACTACATTTGTATTAAAGAGAACGCTGTTTTAATTGCATTTTTTTGGTCATATTGTTCCTATAACCATTCCCTCACACACTCTCTTTGACTTTCAATCCTTCTGTACAGCATAACGCCATGGCAATCTTCTTCCCAGCCTGGCTGCGACTGTCTCCGTTTTGCGTGCGGCGCATCGAGGGGTTTTCCAAGGAAGTCAGGCAGCGAATAGAAGAACGAATGGCACAGTGCCAGAAGAAACAGGAATAATGAAGAATTACATCAGGAGGCATTGCCAGGATAATAACCTGATGTCACAGACTTGCACATCTGGATATGGAAACGCTGTTAAACACTTCAACAAAATCAACATAATCAGATTTGAAAGTATGTTTGGCCAACATTCCCTTAGTGCAATGACAAACAGTTTAGACGTCCACATCGAATTCTAATCTACGCCGAGGCATGTTTAGGTTTTTCATGCTTCGAAGGCGTGTAGCAGACTTGCTTTAAGTGGAAACAGGAGCCAAACACATGGCCACGGTTTAGATGTGACTATTGAATTTAATTTAAAAAAAGACAGATTTTGGGTGCCAAAGGAACTGTAGCTACTGTACAACTCTGTCAAAACTATGTATATTTATCTATTTATCTGCTTAATTTAATTGAAGTACTGTTTACCAACCCTTTTCCCACATCTTACTAAGCAGTGGTCATGCTGTGTGAACAGTTATATCGTAATGGCACTACTGGACCTCTGAAGCGGTTATGAGGTTGAATTGTAAGAAGTTTATCGATTTGTTTATAAGTTGGATGTATTACACTTACAATAAAATGCACTTTACCGAACACTGTAGTATAAAAAAAATCAGGCACAATATTAACCGAATCGCTGTGGAATGTCGAAAGTCTTTAGCAAGTTTCAACATTTTCTTTATCCATTTCTGTAAATAATTAAACCAGAAACTTCACAGAAATGAATATTTTGAAACAGTAACAGTTTAAGGAAAGTGTGTGATCATTTTGAATTGTACTTTGCGAAATGCTAAACTGAAGCCTGAATCTCATCAGCTATCAAAAACAACAAAAGATATAGGACTCAACAGGGGAAGAGGAAATATTTAACCAGTTTATTGTGTATTTTTTAATATGTACAATAATAATATTGGCTTGTGTGTGTGTTAAATGCAACAGAATATGTATTGTTAATACAGGACTCTTATATTCTTATATAAATATACATTAAATTGATGTTTTACACGTGACTACAGTGGTTTGTACAGTTCAAAAACTAATTTCCACCACATTGAGAAGACACAACCTCCACCCCGGTGATGTTTCCTATCACACGTACACCAACATCTTACTTCCCATTTACTGTACTTTATTTCCAATAGTTTACTCATATATACACGTTATTACCTGGAAATCACAAGCAGTAACCACAGATAAGACAATCATCTCACACTTCCAAAGCACACGCAAACATACTTCATTTGTCATTTCTCAAAAAGGGGTTATACGAAGCTTTTAGGCGTTCCCTGTTGAACAGAAATGAGGTATCGCAAGTCAACAAAATACAATTTGGTGCTGGTTATTGCAGGTAGAAGACTATATAAGCGCTCACGTCTATAACTGCATTAACTCAAGCCAACAGCTTACGATCTGCTGCACATGTATATAAATAATCATTATATTTAAGGTGACTGTGCATAAGTAAGTATTAAAACGCTAAGCACCAATATATTGTCTGGAGAGAAAAAAAGAATTAAATAATATATACACACACGCCCATAAACACCACAGTTGTCGTGAATGTCTGTGTTTTAATTCAGGTTTTTAAAGCTTTTTAAGAATGCAGCATTTCTCCGACACACACATCCTGCAGGATATTTCAAATTGACATTTCATATCCACAGTGTGTGTGTGTGTGTGTGTGTGTGTGTATAAACAACAGCTGCAACACACTCGTTCACCTGTTTTTTTTTTTTTTGTGAAGCGTGAAATGTAATAAACATCGAAGTGTAAAACCACAGGAATGTTTGACTAATACCACTGGAATGTAGGTAAATTTCTATAACAGTGCATATCAGTGTTTAATTTTACTTGTACAAGTCAAAGTAGTTACGAGTTTTGCGGGAACAGCTTCAGTCATTAACGCCACAATACACAGTGATGCGTTTGTAGTAATTAGAAACGTGATACGGATGTGCGAGACTTTTTTTTAGCCTGAAAATGTCATTAAGACGGTCAAAAAGCAAAGAATGATTGAAGGTGGAACAATTTGGAATGGGAAGAGATGCACTGCAGCAGTATCAGGCTGGAAGGTTAAGAGACCGCAAATCAGGCAAAGTAACATTCAGGACATACAAGTCAAGCTGGAAAGAAAAAGGTCTAAGTAAGAATGCTGAATGTGCCATTTGAACATTAGAACGTTGAAGTCAAAACCCACACACGGACACGCCTCCATCCACTATTAGCACGTATCCTGCAGCTCACCTTGCTTAAATGAAAGAATGTTTAAAGCCTCGTGTTCTTTTCATACCAACAAAACAATACGCCTTTTTTTTGGTTCAGTTTATCCCTTAAATAATGTCGTCAGCAAAACGAGAACAGAGAAAAAAAAAATACATATTTGGACAGAGAACAAAGACAATAGGACACGCCTGAGGTGGTGAGTAAGCACCAGCTACTACACGTGTGTTAAAGCATGATAAGAGGAATGGCTTTGCACGTATTATTAAGAAGTTGCCAATGGAGTTGCGATATTTTGGTATGCAGCTAAGAGACCAATGTACCTAATCACTCCAGCGTGTAGGCCCAACCTTCACTCTGAAATAGCCTTAGCAAATATAAATCCCCCCGCTAGTTTAGCCTGACATTTGCAGATATCGCACAACAAACATGTCTGTTCTGAGAAACTTTGGCCAAATGTTTGGTTTAAAGTGAATTCTCTTTATATGTAACTGCATCCTCAAAGCTCAGTACATGTAACAGGGGTCAGACCATGAATCAAAAGAGTGGGACCAAGTCCTTGAGTGAGGGTATCCAACTGTGCCAGATACTGTTGCGATTGGCTGGAATCGGCAGGTGGGCGGGGCAAATAGAGGAAGCGCACTGCAGCGGATGTGCTGTGTTCTTTCAAAAGCGCGTTGACTCCGGACAGGAATTCCTCCGTCACCATAGGGGGCGTACTCCGGTCGCTTGGTCTCAGCAGCCGCACCACCGGATCCCACGGCACGATCTTGATAATGGCCCGGATCCTCAGCTTCCCCAGCAGCTCCCTGAAGCGCTCCTCTTTGGCCATCCAGCCCTGGTCTGCAGACTCCGACTCAACACACAGGAAGATGCGCAGACGGGCACGGCGCCAGCCGGCAGCCATGTTTAAAACACATGCCATCTGTAGCAAGAAGAGGCTGCACACGTCGGCGTAGCTCTGGATTCTCCCGGTGCTCAGCAGGTTGGAAGGCCACACGTCGATCGTCTCGTCAGCAGGGTCTCCGCTTTTCGCCGGTGTCTGGCCTTTGCTTTGGTTTTCGGGTGGCAGCTGGAAAAAGTAGCGGCCCAGGCATACGTTCTTGCCCATTTTTATGGCATCAGAGATGATCCCCACATATTCATCTGGCTGGAGCCAGCGGGGGCTCTCTGCGTGACGCACAGGAGGGAAGTGGGCCTGCAGGGAGGGAAGGTCCACACCAAAATTGTCATCCTCATCACCGATAAAGCCGGCACCATCCACCGCACCTTTACAGAATGTAGGATCCTGAAGGAAATAGTCCTCTGGGTAGCAGTTGTCGTAGAAGCCCAGAACGAGTGTGTTTGGTTTCATGCCTCCTGTTGTAGAAGGGTACACCAACAATACATACCAGATTGTCACAGTGTGCAAAATTAATATAAGTGATGCAGTGTGTTTATCTGTAAAAACCTGTTCTGTAATTCAGAAGTCAACTCCTGTTGTACAGATTACAGATCAATTAGCTTTTGAAGTACTTTAACACTTAACAATTAGAGGTCTACCGATTAATGCCGGCATTGCCGATTAATCAGCACTGTTAGTAGAACGCTGGAACTATCGGCAAATCAGCAAAAATACATATCAATTTATCTGGGGTGCGTCCGTTGCTGAAGCGGCTGAAAAGGTCCGCTCTCATTACAACAGCGGCCTCTAGAGGCGACTCACTGACGATGCATGCTGTTTATTTTTACACGTGAGACTGCACACTGCAAAAAGTACACTACATTTTACAGTGTTACAAAACAAGTAGCATTTGTAACCCCTTTAAAACGCAAGATTTAGGCTTAAAATGCACAGAAAGCTCAAAAGAGAATGCTATAGCACTGATCACCAATCCACTTGAATCGGTCGACCTTTAAAAACGTAAACATCCAAAATAATGCTGGTGGTAATGTAGATGCAAGAATTTTATTTTGTTACCCAGTCCAGTGATGCGCAGTAGATGCTGGGTTCCCTGCCTGACTGAAGGAGAGAGGGTCAGATCGACAAATGCTTTAATCCCAAGCTTATCCACCAGACTCAACCAGAAATTATACTGCTGCTGAACAGGATCGTTTGGCACAACATCTATCAGGAGACGAGAGAGAGAGAGAGAGAGAGAAAGAGAGATATATTGGTTAACACTTTTCTGCTGTAAGAACGTGCCCTCGAAGTGTATCCAGCAAGATAGTTTGGAACCACTGTGACTTTGTTTCGAACACCTTCCCATTGAAATGATGTGCAATGAACATTCACTGTAAAGCCTTTTATAAGAATGGTTATAACATTACAACATTATTCTAACATTTAGCCAAATTAATATATAAACAATAGTAAATTTTGAAGAAAAAAAAAAGGAATGGATGCTGTATTTTAGACACGTCCCACGTGAGACTGTGCTCACGAGATGTTTCGCACAGGGCCTCTATAATGTCGAGAACTATATTTAATCACACAAGTTGACATCTCGTACAAGTGCAAGCTGTCGCACATTACCGTGACTCAATCACGCGTTTATTAGCATCTGCTGTGCAACATTCAACAGGTTCCTCCCATCACATGCAGCAGGCTCTTGAACTTTGGCCTCAGTGCTGTGTGCTCGTGAGGACTTACCCAGGTCTCCGATCTGCACATGGCCCAGCACAAAGAGGCCTCCTTTTTTTAGCTGGTTGACAAAACAGATGAGCTGGCATGAAGAGCGAGGGTTGGCCACCATCAGGAGCACCTGTGGTCTCCAAAACTTGACGTGGTCCTTCCTCGAGTCCAGCATCAGCAAGTACTTTCGCACCTGGAGGACGAGTCAAGCACAAACACAATGGCAATTTCGATGCACCTAAATGAATTTGTAGATCATAAGAAACCTGGGATTTGCTTCTGATATTATAGAGGAAATACCCATGAGCACTCAGTGAACCCAAGGAACCAACTCATTCTTTCCTTCTTGTATTTGTCCACTGGTAATATTATTAGTGAGAATCCACAAGTTGAAAATTGTGACTCTTGTGGAAAAACACTGACTTTTCAGTAACATTGACGATACAAAAAAAGAAACCGTGTATGATAATGAGCATTGTGGGAAATAAGCTCTCTGATGTGTGAGCTATGTATTTACAGTGAGGGGGGGGGAATCCCCAGGAAAGTCCCTCACAGACATTTTAGCCTGAATGCTAACTACAGTATACACAACACACAGGAACAACAGAGCTCTCACACACACACACACGGGTTACTGTACACCATTCTGTGTGAAACGTTGTGTTGTTTTGGCTGTTTGTAATGTAATTGTGATAAAATTTAAAAGGGAAATTTTTAATGAGCAAGAGGTGATGATTATAATGACAACATCCCTAAAAGAGGACATGGAAGCCAAGCTCCTCTGGGAGACACCTGATTTTATAAATCATGTCTTTCCTATAATTGTATATACAGGAAGTCCCCGAGTTACGAGGGAGATGCGTTATAATGACACTACCGTAACTTGAAAAAATAATAAGTCGTGACGTGGCCATTTCTACCCAGGAGTCTTAAAGAATGGTGATCAGTATGGAGTAGCAAAGCAGAGCAATTTATAGTATCAATGTATAAACTTTACATACAAGTAACAAATTCTGTTTTAGTGTCCAGAGACGCCGATAAAAACGAAAGACAAGAACTAAAATTTGGTTTTTAAACACCAAAAACACAGGTGAAAAAATACGTTCCAACACATGGACAGATGCGTACATCCTGGCATCCAAAACATCGTACCGCATATACGCTGCTAAAACCGGCATGCAAATGAAAAAGAAAAAAATACCGATGTCACCAAACCAGATTAAAACTGAAGTAACGAGTCTGGTTTGAAAATTTAAGAAGTCAAAATTACAGGTATTTGTATAATAAATGTAGTAAGTGAAAGTAAAAAATTGTCCAAAAAATAAATAGTGAAATAAAAAGAACTGATACAAGAAAAATGTACTTTAATACAGTAATAAAGTGTTGGTACTTCATTACTTCCCACCTCTGCTGGCTAATAGGTATTCGGGGTATATGGGAACTCCAGTCGTGTTGTGTGTGTGTGTGTGTGTGTGTGTGTGTGTGTACCTGATGGAAGATGAGCGCCTGACTAATGTAGCCCCAGCTGCTTGTGGGTGACCGATAATGCAGGAAGAGCAGCAAGAGCAGTAAGACCACGATGCTGGCTGACGAGTAGACCGGATTGATCACGAACATCATCACCAGGCAGCTGAGCAAACCCAGCAGACACGTGTGCCACGAGAAGTACTGAAATGTCGGCCTGGATGTACAGAAAGCGAGAGCGCTCAGATCAGTGTGCTTTTTTAACACTTTGGTTTTGCAATAACTCGCTTTGTTTTTATGACTCTGAGAATCATGCGTTAGTTCGCTGATTTTTATGACTATATCGCTGATTAGCCACGAGATCGGCGCAGTCTCATCGTCTGTACCTGAAATTGGGAGCAGACGCCCACTCTAATGCCAGACAGGCCAGATCTACTGCAGCGTAGGACAGCAGATAGAAGACGGTCACGAAACCTGCGATCACGTTCAGCTGACCTGCAAACACCGTGATCTACATCACACACACACACACACACACACACACCCCGTGTTACTGGGTTTACACAATTAAAACCATCCTTACACTGATTTTATATCACTGATAACATAAACAGTCACTAATTTAGTTTTATTACAGCTGCACCAAAACATTACATAACTCATAAATTGTGTATAAACAAACACACACACACACACACCTGCACCAGTGCCCAGGTATAGAGCACAGAGACCCAGGGGTTTCCCGAGCGGGATGTAACGGCAGCAGGGGCCAGGACCAAACCTGAGAGACAGCAGTCACACACATCAGTGCACTTCTTTCCACAGCTTCATATTTCTTTATTCTTAAACTTTACCACTGTTCAAGAGCGCGCGCACACACACACACACCCACACACACACACACACCAAAGAGATGGTCGATTGCGAGGGCGTGTAGGATGCGTGAAGCCCCGATGAGCGAGCACATGGCGGCGGACAGTGAGGCACAGTACACGCCGATGATGACAAACGGAGGCCAGATGTTTATTTGCTGGAACACGGCGAAGTCGTTAATCAGCAAATACCTGGGAGGAAGCAAGATATATTTATTATTATATATTTAATTATTCATCTATATCCACATCATATAGCATATCTTTACTTTTATGGCATTCAGGAGACACCCTTGTCCAGAGAGACAAACAATTATCTCATTCATACAAATAAGCAGGGGTGAAGGGCCTTGCTCAGGGGCCCAGAAGTGGTAGATTGGGCTGACTGAGATTTGCACTCATGAACTTCAGGTCCATATACATATACACAATATATACATACATATTCCTCACCTGTCGCAGGTGGAGCTAATGAGGAAGAAGAGGAGGAGGTAGACGGTGAAGGTGTACAGCACAGCCATGATGGTGCCTTTCGGAATGGCCACGCTGGGATTCTTGAGCTCACCTGAAAAAAACACACTGATGAGTTGCACAAGTCCAGATTACAGTGAGAACATTTTTTTTTCCAGCAGGATTGCACTCAGTGTGTGACAATAAAAAACAGAAAAACAGGAAGTGAATCCAGGAAGTCGGTGTTTGTGTATTTACCTGACATGTTGGCTCCTGCCATGATGCCAGTGCAGCTGGTGAACATCACGGCAAAGACGGTAGAAAACGACATCACCCTGTTCGTACTGTAGTCTAAAGAGTAGCCCGCTGCAGCCAGAATGAGAATAAGTGAGACAGGAAGGAGAAAATGACCGTGTAAAAGTGAGACGTCTTGCGTCAACATAATTAATTGATACTCACACCACAGGTTGTGAGAGAGCGTGCTGCTGTTGAAGCCCGTGTAGCTGCCGTTGCGAGTGACCGTGCTGTTGGGACCGAGCGTGTGCGTGAAGCTGAAGGTGCGCGGCCCGACCACTAGCGTGCTGATGATGATGGACAGCACGGCCACGGTCACCACCAGCAGGATGAGGAACGAGGCTTTGGCGTAGATGTGAGCGCCGACCAGGCAAATGACCAGACAGATGAGCAACAGCACGGAGGAGTAGAGCACAGAAAACCAGTAACCTTGAGGCAGGACACGAATGCCCTCAGGCCCCCCGACCGCTACAGAGACAGAAACAGAGAGAGGAAAAAAGATATAAACACAAGGCGGAAATGCCACAGGAAACCCATTATTTCTTTCTAACAACAGATATAAATATTCAGTGTTTGTGGCCATCAGAAGTCAGATCATGAAGGTCATTAGAGGAAGAATGTCAGCAACACATTTAGAATGTTTCAGAGTCTCCTAAAAAAATCAGTTTCTGCATCAATGATCAGGTTCAGGCTGAAAATATATGAATGTGTACTAGTAACCCCCCCCCCCCCCTCCTCCAGAGATCCGACCCAATTCTCACCTGGATCCTGCCCAAAAACGTTGAGGATGGCCTCCACCAGCCCGAGCATGTACACACCGCACGCACACACCTTCGCCAGGTAGAACATGAGGCCGATGCTGCCTCCAAACTCCGGGCCAAGAGAACGACTGATCATGTCTGGAGTTGAGAGGTTAAGAATCCACAAATTTGTCCACTCTGGGTTACGCATGGAGACTATTTTCAGCAGAGAAAAATGTGAAATTTTCTTTTTACAACAATCAAATTTCTCAAATGTATATATTTATAGGGTATTGCTGTTGAATTCTTCGTTCTGATTGGTCATCATAATATAATATAACATAAGTTCTCTCATTCGGAAACAAAATGCTTTTGATAAAGATACAGTAAGCTCCGCCCCCCTGCACCGCCCCATTAGTAGAGATCGCACAGATCGACAGGATGGTCAAGGAGATGATGAAATATGCCACGATCAACATGAGCAGTCCCTGAAGTAGGCCAGCATGACCAACAACAAAACCTGCAACACATACTCATATTACAACATATACACACACACACACACACACACACACACACACACTGAACATAGATGTCCCCCACGTCCCTCCACCTCACATTTACTGACCCGTGCGCAGAAACAGGACGATGCTGAACATGGACAAGATAGTGGGGACCATCACCCCGAAGAAAGTGTTGAGTTTGCGGGGATTGGATTTGGACGCATCATCCGCGGACGTGGACCCCTTCCTGGAGTCCACACTGTCCCCCAAAACACTGTACGCTCCATGAGGCAGGAGACGACTTCGCTCCCCCGCCATGACCTAAAAAAAAAAAACAGGAAGTTAAATTCTTGGGACTTCCTGGTACATATGGTGAATGATGATAAATGACCTGTGACTATAAAAAGTAGGTAAACACAGTTCAGATAAGGATCCATATTCTGCTTTCAGGAATATCCAGGAACTTCGCTGTAGCATCAAACATCTCCATCGGTATAAAACCAGTTCTAGTTCTAAAAACAATATTAACATTATAATAAAAAAATAAAATAAAATCATTAAAAGAGGAAAAAAAAACCTATATTTTCAAAAAAACTTAAATAACCAGCATCAGCACATGATTTTTATACTTTGTGCAATTTACTTATAACCTTAATAAATATTACAGAATTTTTTAATTGTTCACCAGTATTGTGGCAAAAAATTTGGTTCAAAAAAATCATTTGAGCTTTTGCTATTTTCTTTACACGTTTCTCAGCTTGTGTGTAAGTAAGATTTGTTCATCGGAGACAGCAGACACGTCGAGTCATGCTTCTCAAGACATGAGAATAAAAACACCCGTCACGTGACGCAGAAACCTTTAAGGACAAATAAATAAATAAAAGTCCTTGTGATTCTGGCATGAACCCTTCCTGCTTGTAGGACGACGGTTCTGAGGGGAAACTCCTCGTCTTTCTCACCTTCGATTTAGAGACGTGTATATTTTGGCAACCAGGGACCGGTTTACAGAAAAACATATCAGCTAAATGATCACGGTGCTTAGAAGTTTCCCGAAATCCTTCCTGACATCGATCATGTAATAATGAGGAGCCGTTTTAAAAATAGAAAGTACACTTGATGTTATCTACACGGTCTGCAACTGTATGGTCCAGCAACAGGCTCCGTGTTCTACTACTGATGTCCATGAAATGAACTACGTATTAGTAACAATAGCACTTATAGCACTTCCACAATCTCTATGCATTTTTAATATGAGTGGAGAGTTTCTTTTAAAAAATTCTACAAGGTGTTACACATCCACATAATACAGAACACAATGTACAAAACGTAGTGCCTGTTTTTGCTTAGACGGAGAACAGGAGAGATGATGTTATTAGACTCCCTCACCCTCAGTGTCACACATTGAGGTGGAAGCGTAACGGTTTGTGGGGAATTTGGAGCAGGGAAGGTTCTGGAAAGTGAAAGGAATCCTGAACCAACATGGCTCCTATTCCATACTCCAGCATTACACCGTGCGATTCAGTCTGGACTGCGGCTCATAGGAACCGACTTCTCCGTACAAAAAGACAATGACAAAATAAAAAAAACGTACATCCAATCATGCTATTTAGAGAGCAAACGGTCGTCTGGGGTGTCGTCTAGCATGGAATGGCCTGCCCAGTCGCCGCACCCAAATAATATCGAACTGCACTGGGATGAACTGGATCACAAAGAAGGAAAATCTCTAACCAGTAAAAAAACATTGCAAAGTATTTTGAAATGTTTTTCATGCTAAGGATTGATTGTTTTCAATGGAAATAAAATGTGTACAGTTATACATTTGTTTGTATTGTCATAATAAATCTTCAGACCGTTCCATAACCTGTGTTAAAAACCATGAAAAACTAATTGTGTCCAAACTTGTGACAAGTTGATGATGAATCCAAGCACCAGATACTTTATAATAAATAGTGTATCTTAAAAAAACAATCCGGTGTTACAGTGACTGGGCTGAGAAATGG
The DNA here is from genome assembly GCF_946808225.1 of Silurus aristotelis. Classification (NCBI taxonomy): domain Eukaryota; kingdom Metazoa; phylum Chordata; class Actinopteri; order Siluriformes; family Siluridae; genus Silurus; species Silurus aristotelis. The sequence goes on along the minus strand of NC_139599.1, from coordinate 15,895,488 downwards.
CAACAAATATTTTGGACCCTAATTAATTGTTAACAATAATTAATTGTTGTAACAATCCAATTAATAAACTAATTCCGGTTACAAAAAAAAAAAAGGCGCGGATTGTCAGCAGCTTTCTACTGCACCAAAACAACCAAAACAAAAATCCGTTTGTTACTTCCGCTTGTTCAAACAACCACGAGGAAGCAAAAACATCTAACCAACACGGATCTCGAGAAACCCTGGGCATCACCTGGGCATCTCTACCGCACCATGGCACCGCATATGTGCCCTACATACCCCGGTGAAGCTGAAGTTAATCGCTCTTACCTGCACAGATCTCCTTCTTCTCCTCCTTCTTCAGAACAACGACCAGGAAGAAGCCTCAGATCTGAAACCTATGAGAAGATCTTACCCACTCATTTCACCCCCTTCTCCTCTCTTCTCTTTACCCTTATGTATTTAGGATCTGGCCATCAGCATATTGCCGGGCATCCCTCTGCCCTCTGCCCCCTGCCCGCACTCCGACTCCCACCCGCAACCTACCGCACTAAAATACTAAACAAAAAAAAAGTACCCCACCTACAACACGTGATAACTCCTCACCGTAACCGTGGAAACGTCCTCCGCGTGACCTCACCTACTAATTATAACGCCAGAACCTTTTTAGGACGCAGCCGATTGATCGATCCACAGAAAGGGATGTGATCCTTCAAACCGCGGTATTCCCATTATTCCTATTATTCTACTGCGCCCTCGCGCTCTAGTTAGTGGTGTAGTATGCAGTATGGGACGTCACAGATGTTTGGAATGATCACATGACCATGCATGTGACTGCAAAAAAAAAACAACAAAAAAAAGGAGGGGTTTAAGCTGAGTTCAGGATAAAAACTTGATACATATTACATAAGTCAGTACTGAGATGTTTCACATGTGAGGGTTGTTGGGGTATTTCTGGTTTGGGACACCCCCCCACACACACACACACCCCCACCCCGGTAATACACCCTACATTGACAAAAATATTTATGACTTTTTGTGGTTCTTCCCCAAATTGTTTCACAAAGTCAAAGGGATACGATTGTCTTTTTTTGCCTCAGCATTTAACTTTTTTTCCGTTCACTCGAACTCTGAGACTCAAATCTGTTCCAGCATGAAGATCTGCTTTACATGAGTTGGTGTGGAACATCTCCTGCTAGAGAGCTTTGTACTCTGTTAAACAGCTTTGGGATTAATGTGAACGCTGAAGGTACCCCAGGTCTCCTCACCTCACCTTCATCACTACCTGACTTTACTAACACACTTGTGGCTGAATAAATCTCCACAAACACACGCCAACATCTAGTGGAACTAGATCTATTGTTTAAAGATTTATGATCACACTCTTAATATCACCCAAATGAGGATGGGTTTCCCTTTTGAGTCTGGTTCCTCTCAAGGTTTCTTCCTCATAACATCTGAGGGAGTTTTTCCTTGCCACAGTCGCTATGGCTGCTTTGAGACAATGTCCGTTGTGAAAAGCGCTATAGAAATAAACTTGACTTGACTTGGAACATCTTTCCAGAAGACTGGAGCTTATTATAACAACAAATTGGTATTAAATGTGGAATTGGATGTTTAAAAAGCACATTTCAATCTTATGGTTAGGTGTCCACAATGTTGTGTGTGTGTGTGTGTGTGTGTGTGTGTGTGTGTGTGTGTGTGTGTGTGTGTGTGTGTCCACAAACTTTTGTCCAAACTGAAACCTCATACTGATAAAAAATTGTGTATTTTTCACACTTAACTGCTTCAGGTCATTAATCTAATTTTAATATTCCACACAGTCAGCATCAGGATATACCAAATACAGTTTTTAAATGATGACCTGATTTATTAAGAGAAACAAACTTGACAAACCTGCATGTCCCCGTGTGAAATACTAATTGCCCAAACCTAATAACTGGTTGTTCCAGCAACAACTGCAATCAAGAATTGGATAACTGGAGTCTTTTTAACGTCACTTTGGAGGACTTTTGGCCCACTCTTCATTACAGAATAGTTTTAATCCAGTGGAGGGTGAACAGCCTGTAGAAGATCCATGCCACAGCATCTGAATGTGATGCAAGTCCAGACTTTGACTAGACCTGTTCCAAAACCTTCCTTCTTTTTTTTTTAGCTATTCAGAGGTGGAATTGCTGGTGTGTTTCATTTCCGTGTCCTGCTGCATAACCCAAGTGTGTTTGAGCTTGATGAAAGGATGTTCTCCTGGTAGAGAGCAGAAATTATGGATCATTCAATAATGGATATAGGTGTGGCTTTTTCATAAACGTTTACTATTATTACTTTTCTTTTTATTTATGCAATGGACAAAAGCTTATTTTTTCAATCACCATTTCCCAGTGATGGTCAAAGTCCAAGATCAGCATTTACATTTGCGGCATTGAGCAGACGTCCGTATCCAGAGCGACGTACAAAAGTGCTTTGAGTCTCTAGTAAATGAATAAATCTACACTGGTACACAAGATTACAAACTTAATATAAATATAACTCTTGAATTCTACAAACTTGGAAAGTGCTCATGTAAGTGTTTCAGGAAGATGAAGGTCTTCAACCGTCGCTTGAAGATAGTCAGGGACTCTGCTGTACGGACATCTAGGGGAAGTTTATTTCACCACCTCGGTTCCAGAACAGAGAAGAGCTTTGAAGTGTACTTCGCTTTAATTCTGAGAGAAGGTGGTACCAGTCGAGCAGTGCTGGAGGAGACAGCGTGGTGCAGTGCGAGGTGTGATGAGGTCACTGAGGTAAGATGGCGCTGGTCCATTTTTGGCCTTGTAGGCAAGCATCAGTGTTTTGAATCTGATACGTGCAGCTACTGGAAGCCAGTGAAGGAGCAGCAGTGGGGTGGTGTGGGAGAACTTGGGCAGATTGAACAGAAGTCATGCAGCTGCTTTTTGAATCATTTGCATGGATGAATAGCGTTTAGAAGAAAGACCTGCCAGCAGAGAGCTGCAGTAGGCCAGTCTTAAAATGACAAGAACCTGAACAAGCACCTGGGCAGCCTGTGTGGACAGAAATGGTCAAACCCTCTGTTTGTTGTAGAGAAGAAAACGAAAGGAACAAGCCACAATAACAACATGTGAGAAGGACAGTTGATTGTCCATAGTTACCCCAATGTTACGAGCAGTGGCTGAAAGGGGGAGAGCAGAGAGTCATGAAGAGTCATTCGGAGATCTTGACCTGGAGATGAATCACCTGGGATGACCAGCAGTTCTGTTTTGCTGGGGTTGAAACTGGAACTGGAACAGCATTGTGGGAATTGTAGGAAATCGTTAAACAGGGTAGAGCATGTTAATGAATGAAGTTAAAACTTCACTAAGATGGGAACAGGCAGATTTTGTGAAGATTGCGAACATCTTGCTTTACACATGTTGCAAGTTTGTGTTTGGGGGGAGTTAAAAAAAAACAAAGTTGCCACTTTCTCCTTCCTTCTTCTTTCTGGTTTAGTATGTTTCAGGATCACAAGTGTGACAAAAACGAACAGTTGAAAATACTCTCTCGGTTCCTCTTTAAAAACAAATGTGACGAGGCCGAAAATTCATTTCAGAGTTTTAATATCATCAGCGTTCCAAGCAACAGCGTAACACAAAAGCACAATAACGCTACAATCAGTGGATTTGCTCCATCTCTGGCTCTCACAGACACGACACGTTATCGTCTTTATTTACACGTTTATAAATACAGTCCGGCTTTTACAGTCTTTTAACCTCTTCATTCACAGTAGATTTATTTGCTCGTATACATGATTTGTGTAGTGTCACTGCTTTAAAGTTGTAGTAAGGAACATTTTTTTGTAATGTTTGTTAGCATGTTCTTAGGTTTCAGTCACACTCCTGGTTATCTGTCGTTGCCACACCATTTCAGTGGGGGGGGTTTTCTCATTGGGCAGGCGGCTGGTGAGAAAAGATCAAACAAATTTCACCACAAAGACAAGATGGTTTATACTATTATAAAAGCAAAATAAATATTTTTAGGCTTTAATGATCATTTAGGCTGGTCAAAATCCCGCCTATTTCTATTGGCTCACATAAAAGCTGGTGCCGTTTCCCCTTCTGTGATAGCGTTTCCGTTTTGATAATTTACTCACATTTAATGCCCAATTTTTCACCCTGGAAAGTGCAGTCCCCCTCCCAAATCATCATAACAATAAACCACAGATGTAGGCACCTATGGCAATGTTTGAGTTCTGCATTAAAACAGAGCCCTGAATGAGATTGGACCTTGATAGCGAACTCTACCAGCTTCTGAACTCAGGCACGTGATAAGCGTGTGGTTTTGTGTGAAGGCTTGAGACCTCAGACCAGATCCAGAGACTGGGAGTTAAGATGTGGCCAGGTGTAGGAGGCTGCGGCTGGGAGGAGAGAGAGGCCGGGGTGGGCGGGCGGGGCGGTCGAGGTGGGCGAGTGTTTGAGGCGGTGCTTTTTGAGCTGGCCGAGCTCGCGGAAGCAGCAGCCGCACTGAGCGCAGCGGTACGGACGCTCGCCCGTGTGGATGCGCTGGTGCTTGTGCAGGCTGTCCAAGTGGCGGAAGCGCTTCTCGCAGTAGCGGCAGGGGTACGGCCGCTCCCCCGTGTGGATGCGCTGGTGAGTCTTCAGGCAGTAGAAACGCCGAAAGCCCCGGCCGCAAACGTTACAGCGGTGCACTTTGTCAGTCGCCTCGACGGGTGCCATCAGACCCGGCGGCACCTCCACGTCGCCGGGGGGCGAGATGATCTGGGGCTGAGCGTTCAAACAGGACAAGGAAGCCGTGGCCATCGGCGGGGGGTCTAAAGGCTGGACTTCAGCCTCGTCTTCAACTTTCACGGAGCTCTGCTTCATCTCCTCGCTCGAATCCATCACCTGAATCAGGCTCAGCTCGCTGACGTTCCCCGCTGGAGCGCCCATCTCAAACTCGAACCTTCCCATCTCGCACGCTTCGTCAGGGGTCTTCACGGACAAACCAGCAGCGTCCTGTTCCTCCTGGTGCACCTGCCCAAAGTCCTGCGCTGCCCCGGCTGGGGATTTATACTCTACAACACACACAGGAGAACAAAAATCATACAAATACAAATCATATAAAGTGCTTCAGTCCAACACGACGACCTTCAGTGTGACCCAATTCCTTTTTATTGGCGATTTGTGCGTTTTTGTTCCATGCTGCAGATTTTATTCGATAGTTTTCCCATTAATTTAAAGATGTACAGATACACACCCTGCTTCTTTTTCTTTCAGGATCAGTGCTTCAGGTTTATAATTCTGTACCCAGACGTTGTTAAATTTACGATGTATTTATACAGTGGGTACTTTGTTTCCTTCAGGGCAATAAAGCATATCTGATCCACCTTTATAGACATTCTGTGTCTTTTTTGCCTTTCGCTCCGGAGCTGCAATGATTCCATCACATGAATTTCCCCATTAACATCTCAACACCTGGTCACCAGGCTACAGGATCTGCTGGTTGTAGAAGGAACACTGCAGACATTTCACCATACAGATTATATTGGACAAAAACATCATGAGTTATGGAGTGGGATCACACTTTGAGGAATAGAATAAAATAATAAAAATTGAAGCTCTTGAGCCTGTGCTGATGTGTTTAGGAAACAGCTACATACCCTTATCCATCACTCCTTCCTCAGAGATGTAGAACTGATCTGTGGGATCTTCACTTCTGGACTGTACGGATTCAGGCTCCAGAGGGGTTCTGCTCGTGGTCTCGGTGATGAAGGAGAGGCTGCGCATCCTCCGCCGGTTCACGGAGCTCCGCGGCCAGTCGGACTGCACGGTGGGCAGGCAGAGGCCGACGCTGGGGATGGTCCTGACGCCGTGGCTCCTTCCCGTGGGCCCGCGGAACGCTTTCAGGTGCGAGGGCTCTCTGTTTTCAGGCGTCGCCTCCACGGCCAACTGGATCTCCTCGGCGGGCGCGGTGGTCGACGGCGCGCGGCTTCGGTTCAGCAGCAGGCACTGCTTGATGTTTTTCTCGGCGGCGGTCATGTAGTAGCGCACGGCCTTCAGCTCGCTCTCGGACACCTCGAGGCGCTCGCGCAGGCTACGGTTCTCGCGCCGCGACTCGGCGGCGGCGTCGCGCGCCTCTGTCAACCTCGCGCCGACGATGCGCGCCGTCTCCTTCAGCACCGTGTCAACCGCGCACCTCACCGCCTGGTCGATCGTCGAGGTCAACTCGTACTTCAGGAACGACACGCTGATCCCATCCAGAGCCATGATGCCTACCCGAGCTTTTTTTTTCCCCCAGCAACCTCCACACTAGCTTTAGCAACTCATTAGCATTCGCCTTTCCTTTCTTTTCATTTGACTTACAGCTTTATCCAATATCCAATTGGATCTTAGCAATTCATTTCCATATTTTTTCTTCTAAATAAAAACGATTGAAATCAATGAAATCACAAAAATCAGTGTATAACGCGTCCGTAAACAAACCCTAACGAGCGTCCGCTTATCGTCGCGCTGAGAGTCCGGCGTCGCACGCTGATGACGTAGGAAGTCCTCGGGGAATGAAGTTCATACATAGAAGTTGGCTCATCAAGCAGCCTACAGGCCACCATTTTACAAACCATATCTCTGTTTTTTCTTTTCTTTTTAAAACTGAATTATTACTTAAATTAGGTTTGTGCACGCCTGACTATTACAGCCATATATGAGCTTCATGAGGGCATGTTTTCCTATAACATAAAGTAAAGAAAATAAATACAAATTTGGTCTATGAATATATTTAGAGAAAGAGAGAGGGCAAAATCGTTTTTGAAAGGCATGATTACACCAAAACCTGGCGAATTCATAAACCTGAAGCTCTTCCCAGACAGTTGCAATTACAATAATTCACAGCTGCACAGTTGCATGTTAATGATTGAGTTTGAGCACAGCTGCTGCAAATGCTGTACTTGAATCCTTTGTAAAGTTATACGTAAATTAAGAACCGCTGTTTGCTTATAGAATCAGCTAAACATCACCACGATCTCTCTGTATTGTCCTAAATTTATAAAAATAGCTACGCCAGATAGAAAGCTATGGTGTACAGCTGTACAGATTTCAGCTCTACCTCTGAAAAAAGCTTGTAGGGTTTTTGACCTTTACGCTACCAGGGACTGTTTGTTTAATAAACATTTGGGAGTTAAACATTAGTAATTGCATGTAGAATACTTTGAAAGAAAATCAATTGAACTCTGAATCTGTTTGCATTTTAAAATGTGAGCTGACTGACAGGTATTACAGTGTTTTTCTATATAATATTGTGGAATAGTTTATGGGGGGAAGACATTTAAGTGTCATTCTTCATATAAATGTATTATCACGTTCCCCCCCTTTTTATTGTCTTGTTTTTCACACAAGTCCACATTTATACTCCATGATCTTTGCTTCAGTCTGACATTTTGTGAAGGAGTAAGGATACAAGACTGTAGGGTGGAGTGTGCTACCCTCTATCGGTCAGTACGTGTAACTACAGGCCATACATTTTTGGCGTTATGATATGAATACGTTGTATTCATATCAGTCTTTCACATTTTTTTTAAGGTCCTGCTCATATAACGTTTATAAAATGAGTCTTTTCCACTACGGCTGGTATTTTTGTATTATTATGTAGAGATACTGTGAGTAGAAAATACTGCTTTGTGAACTGACACCTTCAGCAGGTCTAAGAGATGTTAAACCTCTGGTAAGACTCACTCCACTTCACTTTGGGCCACATCACACCATTCTGTCTTCAAACATAGTCGATAACAGAGCATGCTGTTCCTTCAATATTACAGTCATATTATCATCCCTGTGCTTTCGAATGATGTTTAATAAAGTCATAAAGAACATGATTTTTGGATGAGGTCAACATTATATTAATTGTCATAGTACTGTATTTCAGCATGGAAGCTCCAGTAGCTCAAAAAAAAACAAAAAAAAACAAGCGTTTGACAAAAGATGCTTTGGATGATCGACTACTTTTGACGCAAGGGTTTAAAGTTGAATTCATGTCAATGCATTCTTTTGAATACTGTAATAAAGAAGTGTGTGTGTGTGTGTGTGTGTGTGTGTGTGTGTGTGTGTGTGTGTGTGTGTGTGTGTGTGTGTGTGTGTGTGTGTGTGGCCACTTGCTTGGGCCCACTGCAAATGGTGTTGCTAGGCAACCCATCCTCAGCTACTACAGTCCCTAATGGAGCCTAAAGAAGAGCAGGGCAGGTGGAATGTACCATCACATCAGTGAAAGGGGGTGGGAATCACCAGTCTTGTACATTTACATTAGCTATAGTGCTGTATGCTGGTGTTGGTGGTTTAATGTTCAAATTTGAACTTGTACACCTCCCTCTACCTCCCTCCCTCCCTCCCTCCTTCTCTCTCTCCCTCCCTCCCTCCCTTTCTCTCTCTTATGTATGATGGTAATTACACCAGGTGTAATTAGGAGCGAGTGTCCTTGGGGTGGTTCCTCGGGTCCCGGGAGAGGAGGAGCACACAGTTCAATGGCACTCAAGCAGAGAAGAATTTAAATTAATGACAATGTGAAGTTATTTAGATGAAAAAAAAAATTAGACATGGGGTTGCAAAAGTGGGCAAGAGCACTGAAGGGGCGGGGCCACATAATTCTGATTCAAATAATGGTTACAAATACTATCTATCTATCTATCTATCTATCTATCTATCTATCTATCTATCTATCTATCTATCTATCTATCTATCTATCTATCTATCTATCTATCTATCTATCTTTACCCACAATATATACAGCAAATATACATATCTTTATAGGTGGCAAAACACACACACACACACACACACACACACACACACACACACACACACACACACACACACACACACACATATTTTGCCATGTATTGCCAATTAGGAGGAAACCTGAGAACCTACAAGGACACACACACACACACACACACACACACACACACACACACACACTAATGATCTAACCAAAGAGCTGTTGCATTGCATTGAAGAAATTAACTAATTGTCAGTATCTTATATTTCATGCATCAATACACACACATATTTGTTTATTCTGTTTCTGAGAACATGTTGAACGCGCTCCTACACTCTTCTACATTCTGTAGTGATACAAAGAAAAAAAAAAGGCGGAAAGAAATGAAAGTGTGTGGAGACTCGAAAAGCTCCCTTTTCCTTTTAAACGAGGGGGCGGTGTGATGGTTCGGTCTGTATAAAATGGGTGTGGTCGAATCTCACATAGGAGACGCTTGTAGGATATTTGACACTCCGAGCAGTCAGGATCAGCTGTGCAGATGTTTTGTTGTTTGTTTTAATCCGTAATCCCGGGGATTATTCGATTTAGCGCGTTACTCGGATTATGACGTAATAAAGATCCTTTTTTTTTATTTCCCCCAAAAACTCGGTTTTTTTTGGTCTCTGGCACTGGAGAACCTATGGGTGGCTCGCGCGCTCCACCGGCAAGATCAGCCAAGATTTATCCAAATTATTGGTATAATTATTAATAATATTAATATTAATCATAATATTGTCTTTACACGCGCGTGCACAGGATCCGATTATTGCGGCTTGATTTGAATAATTTATTCCGCGCAACGAAACAAGGATCGAAATAGAGAGAGAGAGAAAGAGAGAGAGAGAGAGAGAGAGAGAGAGAGAGAGAGAGAGAGAGAGGTAGCACAGCCCAAGCACCAGAGGAAGGAAGAAAGGAAGGAAGGAAGGAAGGAAGAAAGAAAGAAAGGAAGGAAGCGAGAACCAAAGAGGGGGAAAAAAGCGAGTTTTTTTTTAAACAGCTTGAATTTGGATTTATTACGTCATAAATTCCCCGCGAAAAAATCTATTGCGCAACCTTATTATTGAGAAAAGGCGCTCGAGGGGGACACAGGACACACTCCTTTGTGATTTTTCTCCATTTGGAGAAATGCAGTGATTTTATTTCTCTCCTTCCTCCTGCTGCTGCGTTATTGTTTTTTTTGCAGGCCTGCATGATTTACGGCCATCATGCGCGCTCAGGTCTGAATATTTCCCAAGGAAGAGAAGATCCGACAGAAGCGCTTCGTCAAGCTGTCAGCTCTTCAGTCGTCACGGATTTGGGCCGACAAGCTGAACCACCAGGTATGGTATAATGCACCCTGTGATGGGCCTTGAAGCATGAATAAGTGCATGCAAGGATCCTGGAGAGGAGATGATCTGCTGTAGGATGCAGGCCTGGTTCCTGTGCAGCTTCATCCTGCGTATAGGGAATTATCATGCTGCTGAAATGTCGCATTTGGATAAAGCTTTGTCATTGCAATAACATTTTTTTGCCTCCTCCATCCTCATGCGACAGGCCTACACTACACTACACTCTACACACACACACACACACACACACACACACACACACACACACACACTAAAGACCAGTCACGCTCCAAAGTCACTATTAGAACCATTAAATATTGCTGTTACGTTGCATTAATACAGTGTGTCTGAAGGTTACATCACTGATCTGTGTGGTCTTTAAACAATCCAATGACACACTCGGATTAAAAAAAAAGAAAAAAAAAGTGTAGATTGGATTTTTTCCTTTTTTGCAAAATGCATGACTGCTTTCATGTACACTATAATTACACTGTAACCAGATCGTTTATGCGATGCTCTAAGTATCCACAAGGGGGGGGTTTTCCCTTCGTCATATTTCTAGCTGTGTGCTTTCGAATTGAAAAGACCTCCAGTGCAGCAGGCGGCGCTGTTCAAATTTATATAACACTTGCCACGCCTACAGAAATATGATCGCTTGGGGAACGCCTCGTTTGTAATTGCTGAACAGTTATGTATTTTGATTGGGTAAAAGGTTTGTTTGACATACATTCAACGCCCTTTTGGTCCATACCATCTTGTTCTATGTAGAATTCTATAGAGAGGGCAACTTTTATGAAAAGACCTCTGTGGCTTTTTGGATTGAGATTTCTGTCTAATTACCCATTGGGTGGGGTGCCATTAGTTATGTCTCCAATCAATGGTCTAGCTTGTTCAGAGACCGGTGAAACCATTGCATGATGTACACAGGTTATGTGTTTTTTATCCTGTTATATCACATTATTGAGATTAAGAACTGAAATATACATTCAAGTGTTTGCGATAATGTCAGTACACAACTGGAAATCTGATTATCATCGTTCTTCCTCGTTCTTCCACACGAGTGATTCAAGAGAATCTACTCATTAATAAGGACCTCAAAGCACTTTTGTATTTCGCTCTAGATAAGGGTGTCTCCTTAAAGCCGTACATTTTAATATTGTTTATTATGTGACCCAACTGTGGGAGCGGTTGCTCTTTGGTTAAGATGTTGGGCATCTGATAGGAAGGTTGTGAGTTTAAATCCGAGCATCTGGGCCCTTCAGTGAGGCCCCTATGCATCAGTTGCTCTGCATAATGGTGTCTGGTAAATACCCTAAATGTTGTATATTATGTAACACACATGTTTGTGCGGTTGCTCTTTGATTAAGGATGTTGGGCTTGTGGTAGGAAGGATGTGAGTTAAAATCCGAGCATCTGGTCCCTTCAGTGAGGCCCCTACCCATCAGTTGCTCTGGATAATGGGGTCTGGTAAATGGCGTAAATATTGCGTAGCATGTAACACATCTATTGGATGAGCAATAGCTCTTTTGTCAAGACGTTAGACATCTGATTGGTAGGGAGTGAGTTTGAGTTTGAGCATCTGGGCCCTTAAAAAAGGCCCCTATAACCATTAGTTGCTCTGGATAATGATGTTTTGCAAATGCTGTAAATGTAACATACCTGATTGTACTTATGCAGCCTCCAGGAATTATACTTGGCTTTTTACTAGAAGAAAAAAGGCCGTCCAAGGCCTGGACTGTGTTGGTGTAGGGCTATAAAGTTATCTAAGTACTGCGTGACAGTTTTATTTATGTAAAAGTCCTGGGCGAGTTTCTAGTCTGTTACTTTGAGCGTTCAAGCCTTCGCTTGTTCCCCATGCAAAACGCTCATACAGCGCAAATCCCTTAACGGGAAATATGCAAATCCGAGAGGCGTACGGCGGTCTCCGATTGGCCCGGCAGCTGCGGGTGGATTTGAATGCACCCACAAACTAATCCAACCAAAAGAAATATCAGCTGATCCTATTTTAGTGTCTGCGTGCAAAATTCAGAAGAACACAACGAACGATATGGCAGTTCATTTTGGATAAAGTTAGCGACTGGACAGTTGAACAAAGGGCACGTTTCAGCACCTGGTATTGGTGTAATGAGTGGATTGGTGTAATGACATAACAAGGTTTTATATATATATTTTTACGGCTTGAGAAAAAAGTGGGACCCAAGATTGCAGGACTTTAACTTCATTTTGATTCACCTCTAAAGGGTAAGAACTGAAAGCTATAATATTGGCTAATATAAAATAGCTTTTTAAATCTCATCCTCATTCATTCATTCATTTTCTCCCGCTTATCCGTAATTCGGGTCGCGGGGGAAGCAGTCTAAGCAGGCCCCCGCCTTCGACTGCTGCCCAATCCTCACAGCACCGTCCCTTACGGTCCCTCCTGCAGGTGGTGAGCCCACGGGAAGGCGGCCCCACGTCACTCCGACGTCACGGACCTTGATATTTCTCACGGACCTTGATATTTCGCTTTTTAAGGCTTGGAAAGTTTTTTAAATCTTATTTACCTTTTTGGATCAGAACAAAATACTAGAAACCATAACTATATATATATATGGAGAAATGTATAGGGACACCTGATTTTTCAGTCATATGCGGTTCTTTTAGCACAGAGTTGGAATTGGGCAGGACGTCTTTGGATCTGTTAGCATGTAATTCTGCTTTCACTTGAGACCCAAACCTGTTCCAACATGACGATGCACCTGTTCGCAAAAAGCCGGCTCCATGAAGATCTGCTTTACATGGGTTGGAAGTGTGTGGAACATCTCCTGCGATGAAGGAGATCCAACACTATTGAAAACATTTTGGATTAATTTGGTTTTTGATGACTGCACCCCAGGCCTCCTCACCTCACCTCCATCCGTATCTGACTTTACTAACACCCTTGTGGATGAATAGATCTCGCACAAATCTCCACAAGCACACACCAAGTGGAACATCTTCCCATAAGTGGAGCTTATTATAACAGCAGACTAAATATGGAATGAGAAGATCAAAAAGCACATACTCAAAACTTATGCTCAGGTGCCCACACCTTTTGTGTATAAATATATATATATAGTGGGTTTTTTTTGAGTAATGTTAGTCTCTTTAGGGTTAGTCTCTTTAGAAGTGGCCTCTGAAACTGACAGATTCCACGTTTATCCATTAGACGAGGTGAAAGTGGCCACTGCTCGCTTCCTTCTCGCTCCAAAAGCACAAATTGCACTCTAAAGACAACAGCGGCAGGACCTGCGCATTAAATATTAAATATTAACAACAGTAGTGCATTGTATTACGCATTTACGCACCATTAATAAATCCCAGATGAGCTTTTTTTTCGTTACAGTTCTCATGCCTTCGGAAAAATTGCTACGTAAAAAAAATCGATCGAAGCCTTTGATTAAATCTGATTCGAATGTGAATGAGCTTGAAAAACATGTAAATAAACACATTTCAAGATAATGATAGTTCTAAGGTTTGGTAACAAAACCAAGTTTGATATCCGAGGAAATTACGCATACCTAACAAAAGTATTAAATATGGACTAAAGTATGGGACACACGACTTTTTCGGCCATATGTGGTTCTTCTCCGGAATGTTCCCACAAAGTCGGAGGCACACAATTGTTTAGAACGTCTTTGGATGCTGTAGAAATACATTTTGCCTTCACTTGAACTAGGAGACCCAAATTTGTGGGGTTAAGGGCCCTGCTCAGGGGCCAAGCAATGGCTGGTTGGTGGGTTCTGGGATTGGAACTCACAACCTTCTGATCACAAGTCAACATCTTATTCACTGAGACACCAATTTCCATTATATTATTATTGGAATTTATTTATGCCTCATACATTTGATGGTTTATAGTTTGATCTCATTCTGTAGAACATCAGCGTTATTAATCTATCATTCATATTAAGGCTGAAACGTCTTTCCAAGCCGTGGCGTTATACAGATATAATGAATCAGATTCCAGCATTCAACTGCACTCTGCTACAAGCACTGGCTTTTTACTATGTAGGATTGGAATAGTTCAGTTAAGAAGCAGCTTTTAAAAAAATTTTGTAATTGTTATAATTTTTTTTTTACATGAATACAACTAACGCAATATTAACACTTCAATCAGTGATCAATGATCGTATTTATTTTGTATTCGATGTAAAATCATCTTATTTGAGCAACAATTTTGGGCGTGTCACACGAATATGTAAATTAGACACTAATGGGCGAGAAATTGTTTCCATGCAGCTGAAGCCGATTCGTCCGGAGCGGCAACGTTTTTTTGTCTTTCGTAGCCGGACACAGACTTGGTAGTGTGTATACCGTGTACTTTGTGATGTCTGCGTAAGCTTGATCAATCAAAGTCAATATTTTGATTTATTGTTGTGTTAAAATAGACTCCATTTAAAAATCGTCTTGTATCCGATTCGGTAAAAACAGCTTAGCTCGCTAATTTTTTTTTCCGGTTCGCAGGTGGTTGCGCAAAAGACTGAGGTGAAAAGTTAAAGGTCATTTCAAGATGAGCGAGCTGGAGCAGCTCCGACAGGAGGCCGAGCAGCTGAAGAACCAGATACGAGTAAGAGAAACCCACGCAATTACGAATAACACAATATATGATAGCGATAACGATACACTTCTGACGATCATTAATTGTTTTGTTTTTTTTAACGGAATAATCTTTAAATCTTTTTTTTTTTGTTCTTACAGGATGCAAGGAAAGCATGTGGAGACTCTACACTTACTCAGGTAAAGCTCATATGCTGTGTACCTACAGTGGGTGAGCACATTGATGCTGATTAGGTTTTACAGAGTCATATACAGCAATACCACGTGAACTTGTCTGCCGCAGAACTCGTAAAAAATTCAATACACATTATGACCCATTATTTTCATCCAAAGCGTGTTTTTTTTTTACGTTAGAACCCATGATTTAGGATTCAAATGCACATAACGTGGTTAAAATGCTACCAACAAAAGGCAAAATTAAGGAGAACAATGGAAGTGAAAAACGAGAGTCACGTATGGGGGCGGTATGAATACGACTCAAATTGCTGCTATGTACAACATTCCGAGAACGACAATCTGGACAATGGTGAAAAATAAGGAAGCGAATGTTATTTTATATACAGTATCTGACTTCAGGATACTGTATTCATCTACTGAAATTTTTACTCGAAATTTTGAGGAACCTATAAAAGCGTTACCTCATCGATTTCTTGGTGAATATGACCAGAATGCGTAGCTTGTCGTGGTACTGGAAAAGCAATCCTTCAACGTCAAGACTTTCCTGAGGTAGAAAACAGCAGCCACGCCCTTCCATCAATATTTAATAGACATCTCCAAACAGAAAACCTAGAAAACCTCTACAAGATGCTGTGGATTAATAGTAATAAAAGAAATAATAAAAATAATAATTTTTTAGAACTAATAATCAACACCAGCTTTTTGGCAAGAATCACCTAGACATGTAATATAGATGATTTTTAACCTATATGAGTGCGTGTGTGTGTAGATAACAGCAGGACTGGACCCTGTGGGAAGGATTCAGATGAGGACAAGGCGCACTCTCAGAGGTCATTTAGCCAAAATCTACGCCATGCACTGGGGCTCCGACTCCAGGTAGGACTTTTTTATTGTAATGTTCGAGTCATTCTCCTGGTGATGTTTTTTTTGCACAAAGCTAGCTCTATGAAGATATGACGTACATGGTTTGGAAGTGTGTGGAAGATCTCCTGCCATAGAACTCTTTTGGAATGAATTGTTCATGCTGACTGTACCCCAGGACTCCTCACCTCACCTACATCAGTAGAGGACTTTACTAACAAATGTCTAAATTAGGACAAATCTCCACAACATCTGGTGGAAAATCTTCCCAGAAGAGTGGAGCTTATTATAAGAGCAAATGGGGAGTTAATGTAGAATGGTATATACAAAAAGCACATACCAATCTTATGCTCAGGTGTCCACAAACTCTTATAGTCCATTCAGTATATTGCACTGTGATTTCACCCCACCGTGTGCACGTCCTTTTGAAATGATGGACTTTGGATGCTTGCGCCATCAGTGAACATCAGTGAAAATCTTTAATTGGTTGATGTGGTCAGGGTTGTAATTGTTGTCTTTATCCACTAGAGGATGCTGTTTATAATCAGTGTTTCCTTTTTAGGCTTCTGGTGAGCGCATCTCAAGATGGCAAACTCATCGTCTGGGACAGTTACACCACTAACAAGGTACAGCGAGACAATCCAAAATAATCAGAAATAAGTGTTAATGCCGACGATGCCACGCCCTGTGCCTGGTACACTTCATACACTCCCTTCATACACTCCACATAATCCATTTTACAAGTAGCTGTTCAGCCCGATGTGTTTGTAAGATTTTAAAAGTGTCGTGATTGGACAGATCCATGCCATCCCGCTGCGCTCGTCGTGGGTGATGACGTGCGCCTACGCTCCGTCTGGAAACTTCGTAGCCTGCGGCGGTCTGGACAACATCTGTTCCATCTACAGCCTGAAGACCCGCGAGGGCAACGTGCGCGTCAGCCGAGAGCTCCCTGGACACACGGGTACGTGCACAGCTGGATTTTAAAGGCCATCAAACTGGCGTTCCTGCCGCTAAAGCAGATTGACTCAGCATTTTTTATGCGTTAGATTATCGGCTTTAGGTTGAAATGTTGGACAAACTCCATGATAGCTTGTTTTTTCTTCAGGTTACCTTTCTTGCTGTCGCTTCATCGATGACAATCAGATCATCACAAGTTCAGGAGACACCACCTGGTACGTTAAATTGTGATTTGTAGTTGTCTGGACTCTTACAGCTAGTGGCAGTCAGGGGAATAGTTTGCTGTTTTGGTAAAAGACTTACGTCAGGACACTTAGTTTCAAATCCTGACAATGCGACGGCCGTCACAGCGTGTGTAGCCAATCATGGCTGCTTTATTAGCTTGTGTATGTGGAAGAGGGCAGATAGCACTTTTATGCAACAGCTTCATAGGTCTTGGCACAACCTCAAGAATGGATGATGTACCCTTTGAAGGAAGTAGTGTATAATGAGGATCCCTGCAGAAGAAATCGCTCAGCGGGGGGTAAAACCCAAGACGGCATTAGAGAAACGCTGTTTTTTGTAATAAGATAGTGCTGCAGGTCTTGATTAAAATAATTTGTATTAAGCATTTATGATGTAAGTGAATGCTTTGTGTGTGTGTTTCAGCGCTCTATGGGACATTGAGACGGGCCAGCAGACCACGCTGTTCTCCGGTCACAGCGGCGACGTGATGAGTTTGTCTCTGTCCCCTGATTTGCGCACGTTCATTTCGGGCGCGTGTGACGCCTCCATCAAACTGTGGGACGTCAGAGACAGCATGTGCAGGCAGACGTTTACGGGCCACGAGTCCGACATCAACGCCGTGTGTGTGAGTACACCGCCCCAACCGGTACTCCCACGCAAAATAATTACGCAGCAAAACGATTTCGCTCATTTGATGCACTTTTGCACGTGTTCAGTTCTTCCCCAGTGGCAGCGCTTTCGCCACCGGTTCGGATGACGCCACGTGCCGCCTGTTCGACTTGCGTGCGGACCAGGAGCTCGGCCTTTACTCGCACGACAACATAATCTGCGGCATCACATCGGTGGCGTTCTCGCGCTCGGGACGCCTGCTGCTCGCCGGCTACGACGACTTCAACTGCAACATCTGGGACGCCATGAAAGGAGACCGTGCAGGTAGAACACCTCTATTGAAAGACTATCGGTAAATCGGAATAACTAGGAGACACGATTTCACTTCAAGCCAGTCAGGACGATAGTAGGGGTGTCCCCAACTAAGGATTTACATATGAGGTGGTATCAAAACATTTCGAGACTCGCTCTGTTTTAAAGAAAGTACTTTATTCATCCATGTTTACACACTATCACCTTCAAAATAGTCCCCTTGCACAGCAGCGCCCCCCAGCGTTCTTGCCACTTCTGGAATGTGTCCTGGAAGTCACCTTTTTGAAGTGTGACATGCACCTTCTGCGATTCACGCCAGATCTTTGCAATGGTGTCAAAACGGCGACCTTTATCTTCAGGAAGAGGGCGGAGACCGCAGGTGCCAAATCTGGCGAGTAGGGTGGGTGTGGAAGTGAGATCATGCGGATTGTTCCCTGACGATCATCCAGCGATGTTCTTTCGCTCTTAAAGCATGCGTCCCACTCTGAATACCTCGAACGACTCATTGCAGCATTGCCGTATGTCAAACATGCTGCCCAGTTTCATGCACAATTCCACGTTGGCTCCATGCTCTAACTTGCTGTCCACGATGAAATCGCAGACGTGGTAACACACGTGGTCAGCATAGCACCAGTTAGCACCACTAGTCTCGAAAACCTTTTGATATCGCCTTATAGTTTTGTATAGTATAGAATTGTCAGGTCATGCCTGTAGTCGACTGGTAGTCAGTTTTATTCGTATGTAATTAAATTATATAACCAAAATAGCATGATCCCCGTTTCATAATATATTTGCGAAAGACTTGAGTATTTGGGGTCACCCCTAGATGCGGAGAAAGTTAGGTCTAGACAGATTCAGGTTCCGTGGTTCAGTCTGATCATCTGCATGTCCAAATCTATGCCACAGTGTTTAACCTGTCGCTTTCCTGACAGGTGTCCTGGCCGGCCATGACAATCGGGTGAGCTGCCTCGGTGTGACCGATGACGGCATGGCTGTCTCCACTGGCTCCTGGGACAGCTTCCTCAAGATCTGGAACTGACATCTCTATCTCTCTCACACACACATGCATATACATATACACACACACACACACACACACACATTACCACACACTGTATGCCTGTTTTATTGTATATATAAACCCACACACACACACACACACACACACACACACCACACTCAGACGCATATTGTACATAATATATAATGCCAACTAGGTATCTTGAGTTGTTTACTATGGTAATTGCTTTGTATACATAACCGCACCTGAATCTGTACACCAGTTACTGTGGATGCAGGTCACAGGTTTGACCCACTGAAGCTAAACACGAATGTTCTTTATCTCTCTCCTACACACACACACACACACACACACACACACACACACACACAATGTTGGCAGAGGACTTAAACCACAATGTAGAATACCCACAATCACGCTCCTGAGTGACTCATAAAACACACTCAGAGAGAAAAAGCCGAACGGTTTGTATTTATGTTTATTGAAACACGCCCTTGGAAAAAGTAAAAGAAAAAAAAAAAAGAGAGAGGAGCGCCGACTCTTTTTAGGGCCGTTTGTGGGGTTTTAATGTGCATTTCCTTTTTAAACTGTTTTTTTTTTGTTTTTGTTTGAAATGTCGCTAATTTAGTTACATGACAGTTAAACCTGGCGATGTTACGAACGCAGTCTTGCTGACGTAGCTAATCGCTTAAGGGAAGAACAATAGGGGGTGGTGGGGGGGTGTGTTGACTAGCTTCATAAATTGTAGTCAACAACCGAGGATCGTAGCCATTAGCAGTTATGTCAGCTTCATACAAAGCAATGGCAAAATATAGCCGTGGGCGGCGATCAAGGGGTTGAAGCACCATGCATTTGTCCGAATAAATTAGATATCCATAGCCATGTGGGGGAAAGTAAGAGCTGAGTGGTTAAGGATCTAGGTTATTGGTCAGAAGGTCATGGGTTCACGCCCCAGCATCAACCAAGCTGCTACTTTGTGGGTTTGATCCCCAGAGTTGCCAATCTGCCACTCTTGGGCCCTTCAACAAGGCACTTAACCATCTGGGTTACTTATCGGAAGGTCGTGGGTTTAAGCACCAGAATCGCCAAGCTGCCACTGATGGGATCTTTAAGCAAAGCTCTTAACCTTCAGGGCTGCTGAAGCTCTGCTCTGAGTTACTGATTGAAAGGTTATGGGTTCAAGACCCAGAGTGGCCAATTTGCCACTCTTGGGCCCTTGACCCCTAGAGGCTGCTGAATCCCTGTGCTCTGGGTTACTGATTGAATGTTTGGGGGTTTGAGCCCCAGTATGACCAAGCTGACACTCTTGGGCTCTTGAGCAAGGCCCTTATCCCTCAAAGGCTGCCGAATCTCAGTGTTCACATATGCGGCTGTAATGTATCTATGACAAGTCTCTCTCTAATATGCATGCAGTCGGTTATCTGCCACGGTTCCCCCACCGCACCCATGATCAGGGCATCATGAAGAAGGCTTCTTCCGAGCTCACTGTAGGATACAGCATCTTCTAAATCGGTGAAAAACTAACAGTCTCCTACTTGGTGCTTGGACCCCTGAAATCGCCGGGCTAGAATGTTGCCCAGAAAGAACAGGGACAGAATTATTTCCCCCTCAAATATTGCAATATTATTGTAATTCAGTATCGGCACATGCTTAACGTAATACAGATGTTGTGACATCGTATTAAAAAAAAAAAAAAAAGCACGGAGGAACAGAAGCATGTGGTTTGAACGACACGATTTTCCTTCCAGACTGAAAACGTTTGAAAACTAGACGCCTGTTGCATACACAGTACTTTTGTTTTGTTTATATTCTGATTTTCTATGCTTATTTTATTCATGTTTTCCCTGCGTGCCTCAGATAACACTGTAAGGACAATAAATAAAAGTTGAAGTGAAAAAGAAATCAATCAATAAATACAGAAATAACACTCTGTTTTTAGACATTCGTTCAAAAGAAATAAAGCCAGGCAGAAAAAAACAAAACCCACACACGATTTTCTTTTTTTCTTAAAACTGATATCAAGATATATTTTTTTTTATTATTATTTTCAAACAATCCTGTAGTTAAGACATTACAGATGTATGATTTCATCCCGAAACACTGAAACTGAAAACCGTCAGGTCGTCAAAATCGTTTGCTCTCGAAAGTAAACACACTCCAGAAAAAAAATCTAAATAAAAAAAATCAAATATCTACTTATTCGTTCATTTGAAAAGAGGATAACATTGAAGGAAAAAAAAATGTAAAACAATTATATATATATAGGGAGAAAAAAAAGATAGGAATAATTATTAACCCATCACAGAGGATATCGACTTTATATAGACTTTCTACTGTCCTTTGACCTCTCCTGGTTATGCAATCAGAATCAACCAAAGATGTCCCCCCTAGACACACACACACACACACACACACACACACACACACATACATACACACACACTAACCAAATTGACTAAATCAATCAGGGGGTAATATATAACTATTACTATAGGATCAAGTCTAATAGCATGAAAAGGAGGCGACACACACACACACACACACACACACACACACACACACACACTCTCTCGCTACCTGAAACACAACCGGTCACATGACCCACACACAAAATTCCTGATTGGTTCATCACTGTGGAAAAAAAGCCGCGACTCAGGAGAAGGGTTGCAAAATTTTTGGAATTTTCCAACCTGGAAACTTTCTATGGGAATAAATGGGAATAAACAAAATTGCAGGTAACAGAGAACCTAAATGTAGTTGGAATAAAAATGTAAAAAAAAACCTTGCAGGATAATTTTGGTTAAAACAACCAGATTTAATGTGATTTCAGTTAAATTTCTACTTGCACATTCATCAATCACATGCACACCATTTCTTGAATCCTGCACGTCAAAAAACGTCCATCTTGGCGAGTGTTCACGTAAATAACAAATATTACATACATGTATATTTCAATGTGCCAAAAATGATACTAACAATTAAATCAAAGTCAAACATGTCATTTTTTCAAAAATCTATTGCGTGGCTGCATGTGAACTTCTGAAAAAACAAAATGTTGAGATTTATGTTTGTATATGATACATTTCCCAAAATTTCTAAATAAATTCCCTTAAATTCCTGGTAATTGGCAACTTTGAATATTTCCAAAATTCCCCAGATGTTTCTGGAAAATTATTTGTATTAAATCCCCTCCAGAAGACCACTGGGGTCGAAGCCACTAAATCAGCCTGAGAATTAAACAGCGCGATTTAAAAAAAAAAAAACGACATTTGTGCACGTATGCAGAAAGGGGGCGCCGCAGAGTAGCCCGTCATACCACAACCTCGTCATCGTCGTTGTAAAAAAGTATGCTGTAAACACATATGGAATCCGCACGTGACCCGGTAGACGTTATGACATCACCGTGACCTAAATATGGCGTCACGAAGGTAAATCGCACTGCGCCGTCTGAGCGCCGGAAAAACTGCGCCATCTTAACCTGGATCGTATCCTCTACTATTTATCTGACATACGTTGGTGGTATCTACGTCGTTATCGTGCTGTGTTGTGTCTGCGTGATGCTAAATGAAAAAAGGGAAAATCTCTGAAGGAACGGTGAAAGATCTTACGTACAATTATATGGTCCATACAATCTCCCAAAAAAAATTAGAAGTGTTTTTTTTTTTTTTTCGTCCTAACTCTAATCCTCCTCCTCATTTTCTCTTCTGGAGAATCATGAACAGTACATACTTGGTTCAAAAATAGCTCGCCTATTCACACATACACGCACCCACGCTCGCGCTTTTATAAAGCACACAGAGCGAGTGAATGAGAGAGAGCAAGAGAGAGAGAGCGAGAGAGAGAGAGAGAGAGGCATCAGTGCAGTCTCCTAACTGAATCACAGCACGGCGAAAACAGAAAATATACATTGTGCTTCAAAACGTCATTATGGCCGCCCCCGAGGCGTTACGGAGAAAAATGCGATCGCTCGCTACGTTTGCGAAGTGTACGCCCCCTAGCTCGCGTGGAGTAAAATAACCCTCGGGTGATCGATTACATTTCACAGAGTACACTTTCATAATAAACTCTCGGTATCTTAAACCGTTTATAGAACATCCTCTCGTTAAAACTATTCGGATCTATAGATATATTTAGATATAGACTTATAAATTATTTAAAAATAAATCTTTTTAGACAGTGGGGAAAAAATTTCTGCATCTGCTAAACATTTGGTACGAAATGCTCCGGACGAAAGCGATCGAGAAAGACGAGATTCTGGAAGTGGTGTGTGCGAAGACGGGGGGGGGGATTCGCTACATCACGACGCATGGAAGCGAATCCTCACCATGGCAACCCAAACCTTTACAGCCAAGGGTCGGAAACTTAAAGCTCACAAACGAGAGAGCGAGAGAGAGAGAGAGAGAGAGAGAGAGAGAGAGAGAGAGAGAGGGAGAGAGGGAGAGAGAGGTCTATTTATATATATATATATATATATATAGCACGAGAGAGAGACAGATCTATATTTATCTATCTACCTATCCATCCATCAATGTATATGTGGGTGTGTATAGATAGATAGATAGATAGATAGATAGATAGATAGATAGAGCACAATATGGATACAGAATGAAAATAAAACATCTCGTTGTGTAATTGATTTCAAATTTAACAATTGATTATAGAATTTCAGAGTTCAGGACAAATGAATATTCAAAATATTCACCAGGTCTTGATGATGTGTTGATTATTCACTTATCACACTGCCTTCACTCACTAAAGCACAACTAAACTAGTGGAAGCGATTATATTGAGTTCACAATTAAACCTAATTCAGCATGAACTACAGAAAAAAGAAGGGAAGGAGAAAAGAAAAGTTGTTTCCTGTATGAAAGGACGATATTTTCAGGTTTTTACGTTCAGTGTGCAACGATATAGAAAAAAAATCTATAAAAATATCCAGCTTCTGTTTCGTTTGATCGGAATCTCAGTTCATCCTGTTCGAGGTGTCCTTCCCAGGTGGAGGCTCCCGACCCGGGCCTCTCTACACGGGTAAAAATATCACGACCTGCTTTCATTTTTGGGGTGAGGAGCTTCCCAGATGCGATGGCTTTTTTTTTTTTTTTTTTTTTTAGGGGCCTGAACTTAACGTCAGTTTAAGTGCACTTTCTTGACACGAGATACGTCTCTGATTGCACCGGCTTTATTTATTTCTACTTCCTCCCTGAACTAGTTATGTAATTAGGGGGTGGAGTTCGGTGAGGCATATTACTCAAAAAAAAAAAAAATAAAATACACTCTTACAGCATTCTTTGCTGACACACACACATGCATACACAACCCACAAAAACATCCACAACCCGGCTCCAAGGCACTGCTATATAACGGTAAACATGGCAGTTCATATGTGTGTGTGTGTGTGTGTGTGTTTGGGGGGGGGGGGGGGGGGGGGGGTTAGGGATCCTCCCCAAACGCTAATAAAAAAAGTTTACTGAACACAAAATGGACGTGTGTGTGTGTGTGTGTGTGTGTGTGTGTGTGTGTGTGTGAAAAACTAAATAATTAAAAGTAGTACATCGTTAAAGTCTAAACAGTGGATTACATTTCCCACTATGTACATTTCAGTGTATTGGAGGTAAAAATAATAATAATAATAAAAAAAAAACTCACTTCCTGCTTTAGTTTTGCCTTTGAACTAATTACTAATGGAAATACACTGCATGACCAAAGGTTTTGGGACAAACGACTTTTCCAGCCATATGTGGTTCTTCCCCCAAACTGTTACCACCATGTTGGAGGCACACAATTGTGTTTTGGATGGTAGTTTGAAATTCTCTTAGGAGAAGTAGGAGACCCAAACCTGCTCCACCATGATGATGCAACTGTGCACAAAACCACCTCCATGCTGAACTGCTTTCCAATGGGTTAGAAATGTGTATAAGATCCGAGTTCAAATCCTATTGAACACCTTTAGGATACAGACATCAGTATGGTACCGGACTTTATGGATGAGCACAAATCTCCATCAAAATCTATGAAACATCTTCCCAGAAGAGTGGAGTCTCTTATAACAGCAGATGAAGACGCTCCATGGGATAGGGGGAAGAAAAAAAAAAGTACATACCAATCTTATAGTCATTTGTCCACAAACATTTGTCCATATAGTGTATTTATATATTAAAAAAGAAAAAAAGAAAAAAATCTCAAGACTTCACACATTTGCTTTTAAATCCCACTGATTATCTGATCGGTTTCATTTGAGTACAATTTTATACGTTCCTAATTTATCCAAGATGGCCGCTCACGATCACCCTGAAATGCTTCGACACCGAGATGTTTCTACGTGTAGTTCGATTCAATTTACATCCGTTTCATCTATAGTATATTACAGAGCGAATATATGAGGTGGTATCACCTCACATTGATCAAAGTCTTCTTCTCGAAGATCTTCATCCGAAGTCTGAAGGAGCTAAATCATGCCAAGTGGGATCATGTTTCTGGCGATAAACTCGCGTGTAAGGAGAGCGCACGTGGTCAGAACAGCTCCTGGTGTACACAGGACAATGTCTTTTGACACACTGACTTATGAAGGTCGGTGCTCCCTGTGACCATGCGTGCAGCCTCGTGCTGCCATCTACTGGCATGTTAGAAAACTAGACTGGAAACTTTTTGATACCACCTCGTAATTAAACTACGTCTGTCTCTCGGCTGTTGGAAAACAGCGAGATCAAAGTGCTTTTATATGTTTTATACAATCGTGAATCTCTCATTCGACTCATTTATATATGGATAAACATCTTTCTGGTAGTAACGATTCATTATATGCTTTCTGTAATAAAAAAACAAAACAAACAAAAACAACTCCCAGATGCTGTAGATTTGCTTTTAAATTTCGCTCTGGGATAAATAAAGTGATCTGTCCATCAATTTCCCCCCCCCCCCCCCCCTCATCGCCCTCTTACTTCTCTCCTCCACAGGGGTCTAGATCTACGTCCGGATTTCTTAAAATGACAAACTACATAATGAGCATGTAGGAAGGAAATTCGCTATACAAACAATAATATTTATATAATATAACTCGATTTGTAAACCAAAGTTGATGATTTTTTTTTTTGGGATCCACAGAAGACCTAAAGTAATAATAAGGAATAGTGAAAACGGGGGGAAGAAGAAGAAGAAGAAGATAATGTTGTGATGCTTTGCTAGTATTGCAGAGCTGCAATCAGCTCGCCAGTCACACTGCTATTGCTTTGGACCCACGCTGTGTACGCTATAGTACAGTCTCACACTCGTACACACGCACGGAAATAAAATCCAAGCCAAAGTCACGGTTTCAAATGAAATTATATATAAACAAAAAAAAAAACTAAAACGTGTCTTACGAACTAACGAAAGCGATTTTTATTTTCACCAAACAAAATGATTCTCACTGCTTATCCCATGCACTCCAAATCAAAAATTTTCATATATATATATATATATATATATATATATATATATATATATATATATATATATATATATATATATATATATATATATATATATATATTCAAATAAGGCTTTATGTTACACCAGGGAGTTGTTTTAATTCCTGGCAGCAGAAACCCCCGAGTCTCAAACAATAATCCGTTCAAGCTGAAGAAACCTTAAACATGAAAAGCAAAAGGAGAGCATCATCAGAGATCTCCAATATGCAGAAAGCAATAAAATCGCTTTATCATCATCACTAGGCACAGAACTGCTTTCTTGTATTTTATCGACTCGCGTCCGTTCTCCCTCCACTGCCTCGGCTGATTTTCAGTTCTAAACTTTCTTTCACATTACAAATCTCCATCATTCGCTTCATCTATTGATTTCAACTCAACATAAGTCCACGTTTCTGCTGCCAAAAAAACCCCAAAAACACGATTTCTCTTTCTTTAGAGGAACTCGACCTCGTGAAAACTTTGAACGAGTACAGCACGATTACAGCACGGTATTGCAAGAGAACAGCAAAAGATTATTAAAGTAGGAATCAAATACCAAATACCTATACATACAGAGAATATCAAACAGCCCGAGATATACTGGAACTTCAGACAAAAAAAATAATTATATAGAAAGAAAAAGAAAAAAAAAAAAAAAAAAAAGCATTCTCCAAGGCTAAATCAGAGAGACTGCTCGTAATAGCGGTCGCTCGTCGGTACTGTGCGAGCGACAAGCCGAACCCAAGATTCTTAAAAGCGGCGACTATATACGATCGATACGAAGGGAAAACTTAAACGAGAGCGGACGAGCCGGAAATATGACCGCTCCTCTAACGTTAGTCTAAAACGTTCCGCTAGGCCGAAAACGTAAAGTCACCGATATATTTTGTTAAACTGTTTTAAGATTGAACAACTACGCTACTGGATTACAGTGTGAAAATGGAAAATTACAGATGCTGCAGTACAGCCTGAAAGCAGCAGGGGGCGGCGACGAGCGCCGGGAAAACCGTCAGCTGTCGCATGCTGCCGCTTCTTCGTCTCGTCTCTTCGGCGGTGTTTGGGTTGGAATGTAAAAAAACGCAATGAAATGAAATGAAATGAAAATAATCGTGTAGCAAAGAAAAACAAACTACAAATCCACTGAAATCTCTAATAAAAGCAAAATGAAGATTTTGTTCTGGTGCTGAAAAACTAAATGCGAAGCCATTCGGTGTCGTTGTGCCTCGCAACACACACACACATACACAAATGCACAAGCGTACACACCCACACGCTGATCATCCCCAGAAATATTTGTACAACAGGCTCATTGTTAAGCGAACACCCATTTCTCCTAATGACAGTCTGGAGTTGTGTGTGTGTGTGTGTGTGTGTGGGTGTTTGTGCGTGTGTGTTTCTGGGAGTTGTGTATGTGAGGAAGTGCTGTGTGTGAGCCAAAGCGTGTGGGCACTGTATCTATTTACAGTGTGTGTTAGAATGTGTGTGTGAGAGAAAGCGAAACAGAGATATACAGGGAACTGGATAAGGAGAGAAAGAGTGGAGTGGAGGGAACGGTGGTCACATGACTGCTCTATCACCAGTTCATAATGCAGTTTCTGTTCAGGGTCATGAAGTAGACCTGACTGCTTCCTCCGGACCTCACCGACGCAAAGAATACCTGAGAGAGAGAGAGAGAGAGAGAGAGAGAGAGAGAGAGAGAGAGAGAGAGAGAGAGAGAGAGAGAGAGAGAGAGAGATTTTCATTAGTTGTGCTGCTACTGAGGCCACGCCCCCTACATGCACTGTGCATTCCTCCATAAACGCACAATTTCTTGAATCCTGCACATCAAAGGCATGTCTGTCTTCATATTTACCTAAATTACATAAATATTACATACATTTATGTTTAAAGCGTCTTTGTGCCGTGTGTAAGCTACTGTGCAACAAAATTATACTTACAATTAAATGAAAGTCAAAAATGTCACTTTTTAAAAAATCTGTATTCGTTTGTATGCATGTCACCTTATGACCAAGCAAGAATGTAAGTTTAAAAACATTTCCAGAAATGTTCTAATTAATTCCAATAAATTCCTGGTAAGTTTTCAACTTGGAATATTTCCGAAATATCCCAGATGCTTCCGGAAATGTATTCTCCGCCCCTGAATCCTTCACTGTAAAAGCCATAAGAATGTGATTTGCTGCACAAAGGGCGCCGTTTCCAGTGTCGTCGTTATTAGCGGTCGAACGAATTGTCGGTTTTGCCGATTAAACGTCAGCTATAGCTGATTGCTGGAACTGTTGGCAAAAATCCATACAGGCTTTCGGCCCGCAGTCGCTGCAAGAGCAGCCCCTAGAGGCGAACCATTGACACTACATGCTGTTTGTTTTTACACACGAGACTTCGCGCTGCATTGAGAGCGCTACCGTTTAGAAATGATAATTTATTCATGATATTATATATTTATTATTAAATATATACATATTTATTTACTTTTGCAAGTTTGACGTTTGTTTCTTTTCTTTGCATTCATTTTAAAAACATGTCGGTGGATTAATCGGTTATCTGCGAGGACCATCCAACCTTCGGTAAAATCCACTATCGATCATGATCAGGTCCCGTCTGCTCATGCGGTTACAACAAGAAACGACACAACTCAGCGTTAACGAAGCGTGTTGTGGAACGGAGCGGTGAGGGCTCCTTACCATGGCGGTTCTGACAGCCCCGGAATTCTGTGTGGTTTGTTCAGCACCACCTTTTCTTTTTTTTTTTTTTTTTTTTTAAGGCTAAACCCGTTTTTTTGGAAATAAGCAGACAGGAATGATGCCAAAATTCCATTCACACTATAATTATTCTTGATGATGATTACCATCGAAGGCACCACTCTATTATAACTAATGCCTAGGGTTTCAAAACGAGTTCTCACCAGGTCCAAACTATTGCCCACAACCCCAGGGTTTGCCAAACTCCTAGTTCCAACATTCCCTGTTACACCCTGTACATGTGAAAGCTTGTGATGGATCTCAGACCTTGTCGTTTCTCTCACACAGGAACTTGAGTCTCTGAGCTCTCTTGTGCATAAACACTCCGTCCAGGTGACCGGTCTCTACCGAGCGGATCTCTATAGCCTTCTCACCCCAGCCCATGATCTGATTAGAACAGATATGAGCTAGAGAGAAAGAGGGAGAGAAAAAAAGCAAGAGAAAGAAGTCAATTTCCTAGACAGTTTCTAGTGCAACATTGGCAGCTATGGTTTTCATACATATGGTGCTAAAATTCTAAGTGTGTGTGTCGTACCGACAGAGGTGGGCATCTCTCCCCACTGCAGCACCACGTCTTTGATGATGCGGCCGTAGGTGTTGACGTACACTCCCTCATCCTCGTAACACAGCAGCATCTCCATTCCGTCGGAGCTGGGAAGGAAGACGATCGCATGCGGAGTCACCTGAGACTGGATCTGCTCACACACACACACACACACACACACACACACACACACACACACACACCTTTAGAATCTACTGATTTATGAAAAGAGTTTGTTTCTGATTAGGAAATACCTGTAGAAGTATTAACGTGTGTGTGTTAGGTTTATTTTTATCCATTTATAGTTGCATTTAGTGTTATTTCTTGCAGAGTGGGAAGAAAATCTGCATTACTACTAATCTGTCCCGCATGCAACCACCAGGTGGCAGCAAAGTGCACAAAAACACTCTGCGCCGGAATACACCTCGTTCTCTCCATCTCCACATCCAGCATGGTCTTGATGACTCACGTGGACAGGAATGTAGATGTCGTAGTTGTTTCCGGAATCTACGTCGATGGCGTGGAAGCCAGCGCTCGAACCGTAGATGACCTTCAGCCTCTGTCCTTCTTCTACGGTCAGGTCGACCAGCTGGGGTCGGTGGGGCAGGTCAGTGAACGACTAGAGGGTGAGAGAGAGAGAGAGAGAGAGAGAGAGAGAGAGAGAGAGAGACGAGGAGGTTAAAGAGGCATGAAAACATCATGTTGGTCAAATGCGTTTGTTTGTGAGTGTGTGTGTGTGTTCTAACCTTGAAGGCCATGAATTTGTGATAGGGTTTGGGAGCCCAGGCATATACCTCCACTGCATTCTTCAGGGCGATGACCAAGAATTTGATCCGCTCGTATTTCACTGAGTGCATCACACACACACACACACACACACACACACACACACACACACACACACACACACACACACACACACACACACACACACACACACACACACACACACACACAAAAATTTACAAATAAAAACCAGGACGGTGTTGAGAATTCATGTCGGCAATCAAAGCAATTAGTGATGCAGCATGAGTTCCATGTTTAACATATAGACACACACACCAGCAAGTCGAAAGGATCTTGACCCTAAAGTGTACACTTACCCACTTTGTAGTGCACACAACCCTCCATTTCCCCTACAGTGGTCCAGCCCTGCTTCTTCTCCACCTCGGGGTCATTATGGAGGATCTTGTTCCTCAACCAGGCCAAGTAATACACTCGCACCTTGTTCTTTTTTCCTGACAGAGAGAGACGGGGAGTTAAAGCCACACATCCTACTACATTAATTTGTGTAAAAGCAGAGACATTATTTTTTTGCCCAATTCCGACTTCATTTCTCACAATTCCGACTTCTCGCAATTCCTACTTGTATTAGCCAATCTTGCAGCACCGCCCCCTCTGTTCAGACAGCTTTACAGCACGAGAAATAAAGTCGGAATAGCTAGAAAAAGAAGTCGGCTTTGGCAGACAAAATTGGAATTGCGAGAAAACGGTCGGAATTGCAAGAAATTTTAATTAGATTTGACAAAAATAAAGTAATTTATATAAAGAACAAAAAGAAAACCTGATATGGTGATTAGCAGGTTGAGTCCTTCAAGCACATCCATCTGCTGGAACCTGCGGGAGTTGATGAGTGGATACACTTTGCCCTGCCCACTGCGGTCCAGCAGCTTTAACCCGTTCTCTGTTCCAACCAGCAAGTTTACACCTGCAGACACACACACACGTGAGGCCTAACATGCACACACACGTGAGGCCTAACATGCACAAAAATCCGGGAGTCCAGTAGAAGTACATACACCTGCAGCGTTATTTGTCTCACACACACACACACCGTACCCCAGAGTGCAGCGCAGAGGATCTCGGAGTTAAACCTCTTCTTGTATTTGCGAATTTCGGGGGTGTCACTGACAGGCCGAGTGTTTGTGGGGTTCACGTTCACCATGGAGCCTTTTCTCACCTCCAACTTCAGCTGGTCAAACCGAGAACCCAGACCTACACACACACACACACACACACACACACACACACACACACACACACACACACACACACACACACACACACACACACACACACACACACACACACACACACACACACACACCTTACTCTTCTTTTGCACTAATAAATGTACAGCGTAAAGTTCTTTATGTCTTTATCAGTCTACAGTAGTACAGTGCTCAGGTTCTTCCACATAAATCTCTTCGTTTCATAGTAACTAACCTCCCACTGTGATGGGCTCCCCCGTCCCTCCTGATGGCTGGTACATTCCGAGATCCACAAAAGTGGTGAAAGAAGATTTCCCAGAAGCCTTGACCAAACCTCTGGACTGATACTGAAACCAGGACGGTTACACGACTTGAAATATGGCAAATTCAGATCAATACAGGTATTTTTTTTTTTGAACGACAGATTTAATGTTCAATGATTTTGCAGAATGAACCCCGCCGCCCAGAAAAAAATCTTACGTCAAAAGTAGAGTCTTTGCCAGGAGAGGAGTGGGAGGCGGAGTCAGTGGGGGAGTGGGACGGCTGAACCACGTCAGGTAGGTTGGTGTATCCGTTATGACTGCGCTTCTCAGGAGTCTGAAAACAAACACAATTAGAGCAATTCTCACATATAGAACGACCCTCTAAACAAAGTGAGGACCATATTTTTAAATACAAATTTTAAATATGTTTTACTCATATCATATCTGTATTTCATAATAAAGCTTGGCTTTCAAACTAAAATTTACCCTAAGTTATTAACAGAGGTCGATGCACCGATAGTTGCCAGAACTATCGGCTATTCTAAAAAATCCATACTTGTCATTACAAGAGCGGCCTCTACAGGCGAATCCATGACACCACATGCTGCATGTTTTTTCATGCAAGACTGTGCGCTGCATGGAGAGCGCTATATTATATATCTTATTCATAGGTTATTAATAATTTCATTATATTAATTAATATATTTATTTCCTTTAGCACTGTTTGATGATTCAGTACTCTTTCACATGAAGTGTTGTTTTTTTTATATCCAATATCTATTTTAAAAACTATCGGCTGATTAATCGTTTATCGGCGAGTACAATCCAAACTGTCGCAAAAACAATGCTGGAATCTAGCATTGAGAGTCGTAATAAATACACTTAAAATCATAAATTCTTCACAATAATCCTGGTAGTCACTCTGGCCAATGTTACAGAATTAAAGAAAGGAAAAATGATGTGCCCCTCAAGGAAAGAAGTTTGGGGACCCCTAAATTCTCCTGTTGGAAAAAGTACATTGATTCCAACAGAAAAACACACACACACAGAGTCGTATCTCACCCTCTGAACAAGCATGGTTTGATCGCCGTAACCCCCGGCTCGCTCTTCCTCTCCTCCTTCCCCCTCCTCCTCCTCGTGGACCACCATGGTGTTCACCGAGTCTGAGTCTGGGTCTCGTGGCCTAACACCAAAGAGAAAGACCAATGATAAATCTTTCACACACCTGGATGTTCTAACGTTCTGGAGAGAATTTTGTGATCGTCATCTGAAGAAACACGGTTTTGCTTTTTCTCTCTTTCTTTCCTTACCGGTCAGTGGGACTCTCCTCCTCCTGTCCTTCTCCGCTCTCGCTCTCCTCGCTGCTCTCGCTGCTCTCTGAGGAAGACGAGTAGTCGTTGGCCTTCACCGGAGGACGTGGCTGCTCCTCAGCGCGCTCCTTCGAGTACAGCCCGTGATCCTGATACGGCAGAACAATCACAATCACAGTCCACACAGTCTCGTTATGCAAAGGGACCTACAAGTGGATCTACTCCTGAGCAGGGTTGCCAATGGGCAGAAAAATGTCCGGTAACTAGAATTCTGCAAATTCTGGAAATATTCAAAGTGGGGAAACTAGCCAGGAATTCACAGAAATTCATTTGCAATCTGGGGAAATTTACACAAACTCTCATATACAAACAAACTGTAAAATTTTGATCATAAACTGACAAACTAATATAGATTTTTTAAATAATGACAAGTTGAATAAATGCTGAAAAATACTATATTTGTTTGTTGGTATAATTGTGTTGCACAATAGCTTACAGACAGCACAAAGTTTTAAACATCAATGTATGCGATATTTGTGTAATTTATACTCGTCCACGATATTTTAAAAAAAAAATTATTTTCACGTGCAGGATTCAAGAAATGATGTGTGTTATGTGATTGAGGAATGCACAGTGCATGCAGGGGGCGTGGCCTCAGTGGCCCTGCAGTAAGTGTGCTGTGTGCATGTGATTGATGAATGTGCAGGAGAGAAATTTTACTCAAAATGCATTCAATCTGGTTGTTTTAACTGAAATTATCCTGCAAGATTTCTTATCCCAACTACATTTAAGTTCTCTGTTACCTGCAATTGTGTAAATTCCCAGTTTATTCCCATGGAAACTTTCCAATTTAGAACATTTTCAGAATTTTGCAACCCCACTCTCCTGACTGGCTAAATGGAAATCTTGGGTACGAATTTCTGCCTCTGCTCTTGGATAAATATATAAATAAATGCACTATTTTTTGCTTTTGCTGCACCGTTTTCTTTAATAAGTCTTTCCCTTTCCTCGTGTTTGCTGCAATTGAATCTGTGCAGTCAATACCGGAAAAGCGAAAGCAAAGGTTCTTGAGTCATCGGGGAAGCATTACCTTTGACCAGGATAAACATTCCTCACCCTGAACATCATTCCTCAGTGGGTTTCAACAAAATTAATGATCCCAGAAAAGCGTAATTCTGAAGACAGACGCTCGCTCGCTGCATGGGCTCCTTAGTGGTCATTAAAATCGGATCAAATAAGTATTCTGTCAGTTTCCAGGGCTTATTAGGGGGCAAAAGGAGTTCCTGGCATGCAAACAAACAACTTCACAACACACACACAGGTACTTACCTCTCCTATTGCTCTCTTATAGCTCTGAGGATCAAAAGGAGGATTGGAAGCACACAAAAAAAACAACAGTGGCAGAAAGATGAGAGTTTTGAGGTTAGTATTAAAACAGAAGGAAATATTTTGTTTAATAGTTAAACATAGCAGGGGGAAGTTTCTGCAAAATCAGCAAGAGAATTTTTTTTTTTTTATAGCTGGAATGTTTTCACAGCCTGCATGCTTGTGTTAAGCTGAATTGTGTGTGTGTGTGTGTGTGTGTGTGTGTGTGTGTGTGTGTGTGTGTTACCGCTGGTCTGCTAGGTCTGGATGAGGTGCGGGATTCTCCAGGTTTGTGTCGGCCGTCGTGGGAAAGGATGGGAGACGAGTCCATTTTGGACGAACCTGAAATCGTAATACGAGAGACACTAATGCTCAGATCCTTACGCTTGCCCATTTTTCCTGCTTCTAACACATCAACTTTGAAAACAAAACATTCACTTGCTGCTTAATAATTAATACTAACCCACTAATGGCACTAGGTGCCATGATGAAGAGATAATCAGTGTTCTTCGCTTCACCGCTCATAATGTTATTCCTGATCGGTGTATAAGTCATATTGAAATCGTGGAATCGGAAAACTCACTGAGGATGCGGTGTCTCTCCAAGGAGCCGGTCTGAGGCAGGTTGGACATGAGGCTCGTGCTGTCTCCTCTTTCCCAGCGGTCATTGCGGCTCAGATCTGGATTGCTGACAGGCACAAAACAAAAGTCAACCACCGATTTTTGTTTCACTAAAATCTTTCGTACTGAACTGCAAACGGCGCTCATGGGGAATTAAGCTGAATCGGTATAATAAAAATCCGCAATTGTGAATTATTCTGGCGGATGTGGGGCCCCATTGTGGAATTTACTTGAAAGAGCAAGACCATGGGTTTTTACCCAGGGGTCCGTGACCCCTAGAGGTACTGCAGGGGGTTCGCTAATTAATGTTCTTTTTGTAAATTTTTGTAAAAAAGATCAAAGATAAAATCTTAAATTTAAATATATTATAATGACTACATTAAAGTTCGAGCTGAAGTTCATGTATAATAAATGCATGAAACTGCAAATCTGATTTTATTCGCAAAATATATGTTTATGATGCATTAAAGATTTGAAAATATATATAAAAAAATATATACAGACAATGATGTGTGTACAACAACATAGTTCTTAATAGTTTACATAATATACCTGGCGTAATATGATTGGTCCTTGAACTGAAAAACGTTGAAGACCCCTGCCCAAGTGTTGTTTATCTTTTTTTCCTGTTCTATCCTGTGTTCTGTTTCGATCTATACTTTACCTTTCCATGGTCACGCTTTCATAATAACAACATTGTTATTATTGTGTTTAAATGCATGTTGTGCGTCAGCTGTATACTGATCAGCTCTGTTGTGGTTTTAATCATTTTTAATAAGAAATCAATAAAACTATAAGAAAAATAATTGTAATTAGAGTTCAAGATATTTTCTGCGTACGGAAATGAATAAAGATCTTGTGGAATGTTCTAGAAGGTTTCCAGTTGAATTTCTGGTGTGTGTGTGTGATGTGGGTGTATGGGTGGGTGAGATGTGTTACCTGGCCCGTACTGGGTGCCTGATCCCAGATGACAGGTTAGTGTTAAGAGCCGTAGCGATAGACGCGGTTCTCTGAGGAATCTACAAAATAGAAATATATTTACTCGATTTTTTTTCCACATCGCCGCGTTAAAACGGGTCTCTGATAAAAGTCCACGTACCTTTGGAGGTTGTTCGATCTCAGGGAGGCGGATCCAAGGGCCGTGGTCATCCCTTATTGGGCGCTGCTGAGGGGCGGGGCTTTCGGACGTGGGGTCCGAGTTCTGGCGGACGAGCTCACGCGAGTGCAGTGGCCGGGGTGTTGGGGTGGGGGAGGTGTCCTGGGTGGGGAAGGCGGACATGGTCTTAGTGGGTTGATCGCAGAGGGATTGGGAGCGCGGCACGGGCGCGGCGTACGGCTTCAGGGGCACCAGGTGTGCCATCTGGAACTACGCCGGGCATCGAGAAGGAGGTGCAAGCGTTGAGAAGGCACGGGAAAGGCGGCGAGAAAGTGAGAGGCGTGCATTATTATTAGTTGGAAAAGTAGGTGAGGAAAAGAACAGGAAGGTTCGGCGATCCCAAGCCGAGGGAGGGGGAGTTCCCCGTAGCGAGCGGAGGAGGGAGAGGAAGGAGGATGTAGGAGAGCAAAACAGAAAGGAAAGAGAGAAGGATACAGTCACTGAAGGGAAACAGAAAACAGACGTGAAAGCAGAACATTTCGAACAGGAGAGCCACCGGTAAGGTACACCTGCACTTAAAACCTCACTGCTACACATTCCAGATGTTCGACATTAATACTGAATTCAAATGCCATTCATGATGAAACTCGAACGGTTAATCAGAAGGTGAAGGTAAAAGAAGACATGCGCATTTTCACACACCTTGCCCTGGCCACCTTGGGGTTCGACGGGTCTCTGCATGGGCGGAGTCTGCGCAGCCTGCACGCCTCCTGATTGGCTGATCGAGTCAGAGCGTGACTGGATGTTTGTGTCGGAAACGGTGGTGCAGATTTTGGGTGAACCCTGTCTGTTCAGTTTACTCCGCTCCTCCACCTGAAATGGAAGGAAAGAAAGAAAGAAAGAAAGAAAGAAAGAAAGAAAGAAAGAAAGAAAGAAAGAAAGAAAGAAAGAAAGAAAGAAAGAAAGAAAGAAAGAGAGAGAGAGAGAGAAAGGAAGAAAGAATGAGAGCGAGAGAGAGCGAGAGAGAGCGAGAGAGAGAGAGAGAGAGAGAGAGAGAGAGAGAGAGAGAGAGAGAGAGAGAGAGTGTTATGGTTTGTTATGGTATCTACAGTAATGCCTCCCTCATAGGGCCTTCCAAAAGTGCCATGTAAAAAGAAAGAGTAAATATTGAATTGATGATTTTGGAAGAGTCTCCAGTTTTAGTGCTTTGTAAAATATAAAAGTGTAACTTTTTTAATTACTGCGGGTCTCTAAAATATGACAATTATTTTGACTGCACATGTGTAGTACGAAGTGGTAACAAAAAGTTTCGAGTCTAGTTTTGTAACACGCCACCAGATGGCAGCACGAGGCTGCACACATAGTCACAGGGAGCACCGAACTTCATAATCAGTGTGCCAAAAGACATTGTCCTGTGTACACTGGAAGCTGTGCAACTGGTGCTGTTCTGACCGTGTGCATGTATACATATAAACTGTCACATGTATACACACACATCTTCGCCTGCTTCCTGAAGGCGCTTCTGAAACAAGTCTTCCAGGATATATTCCAGAAGTGGCAGGAACACTGGGAGAGCTGTATTGCTGTGCAAAGAGACTCTTTTTTTTTTTAGGTGAGAGTGTGTAAACGTAGATAAACAAAAGTTTTCTTTCTTGTAAACAGATAGTCTGGAAAGTTTTTGACACCACCTCGTAAATGTAGTGGTGCATTAGTGTGTATGTGTGTGTATGGACCTCTCTGGCCCAGGCAGGCTTGTTGTTATCCAGGTTCTTGCTGTAATGATAAAGCGGTTTCTTCTCCTGCTGTTGTTGTTGCTGCTGCTGCTGCTGTTGTTGTTGCAGGGAGACGAGGTAAGCGTGCTCCTGCTGCAGTTGCCTCTGTAGCCTCTCCGACTGCCTCTGCTCCTCCAGCTGCTTCCTCTTATACTCCTACAGTACACACACACACACCGATTCAAACAAAAATCAGGGGTCCAAGACAAATTTGACATGTTCTGGGTTGCAGCTACAGGTGCTCCGATCAATCGGTCGCCGATCTTAATCGGCCGACAATCGCGTTGGTATGTTCGATCGGCCATCTCTATAAAGGCCGCTCCAGAAGGGCCGAGCAGATGGCGCAAAACTTGCGAGACAAATTTGTCACACGCTGCTAAAAATGGCCTCAACGATCTGGTGTCTCTACAAGGGTTGTGAAAAAGACAATAGCAAACGTGTGTACCAAGAAAATTCTCAATGTGTAGGGTGCGGCCCCCTAGTGGCGAATAAAGGCATGACAGGTGGGGCGCAATGAACGGCAGTATTTATATATATT
Source organism: Silurus aristotelis (assembly GCF_946808225.1). Lineage (NCBI taxonomy): Eukaryota > Metazoa > Chordata > Actinopteri > Siluriformes > Siluridae > Silurus > Silurus aristotelis. The sequence continues at coordinate 15,856,987 of NC_139599.1, read as the reverse complement.
TATTTTTTGTGTTCTTCATTAATCTGAATTTATGCTTTTTTTTTTCTCTATTAAAAATAAAGTGCATACACTCAAAGCAACCACAAACAAAAAACTAGGTCATTAATGCAAGTAAATTAAAACAAAAACATTTTTATAACAATTTTTTTACTTGATGCTCTTTGATGTTATTTATCATGTAGCATAAATAAATAAAGTCTTTAAACAGACCCTGTGATTGGTGATCGGCATCAGACGATACAGCTACCAGTAAACGCCCCCAAAAATCCCGATCGGAGCACCACCCCTAGTTGCAGTTCATTCATTCTCAATAAATGCTCACATGCTGACATACGATTCGTAGCTGTACACTACACACTGCATTCCCCGACTTAAACCCTCCCGAAAACCCCCCGAACACATACAAATAAAACACAAACACAGGAGAAAAGCCTCCAAAACTTGCTGATGCGTCTCATTTCCACACAATTGCACGGCACGTTTTCTTTTTTTCCCCCCATAAACGGGGTAGATTCTGTCCTCCCTGAGGACTTGTTTTAGAAATCTCTACAAGCGGAGTCTCCGGTTTCTTGCGCGTCAGCTACATTTAAACGATTAAACCTTTAGTTCATGATCACACGGGTGCAGTGTTGCACGTTAACCTCTTCTCTAATGTCGTCGTAGATCTGATATACGTCAGAAGCAAAACTGTTCATGCAACCTGGTCCTGAACCACTGTGTTAGACTGTTAATTACAGTCCAAATCCTCAAAAATCGCATATCAAAGTGATGTAAGGAAACTTGGGTTTAGAGTGAAGGGTGAGCCAGGATACAGTGCTCCTGAAGCACAGGGGGTTAAGGGCCTTGCTCAAGGGCCCAAGAGGGGCAGCTTGGCGATACTGGGGCTTAAACCCCCAACCTTTCGTTCAGTAACCCAGAGCCTTAACCACTGAGCTACTACTTCCAACATTTCCCACAAATCTTATGCTTGGGTGTTCACAAACTTTTATCCATAGACTACAAACCGATCAGCGATCTCCATCATGGCACCTGTTAGTAGGTGGATATATGCATGTCCTCCCTCACCACATCCATAAACCTCCTCCTTGACCTTCCTCTTTTGCTCCTGCCAGCATTCTTCAACCATTTCAGGAAATCTTTAGTTTTTTCCTCACCTGGGGAAATGTAAATATGATTTCCACGACCCCCCCCAACGTGTCCGGGATTAAAGCGCAATCCATTAAAAGACGAGCGGAAACCTGAGACGCATCAACTCGAACAGTAGTAGGAGTAGGAGTAGGAGTAGTGGCGGTGAGGGCAGCGCAAGAGTTCGAGAGGAGAGCGTTACCATCAGCAAGGCCTGCTCCTGCAGAAGCTGCTGCTGGAGGATTTCTAACTGCCTCTGCTCTTCCTCCAGCTTATGCCTTATAAATTCCTACGGAGCAGAAAGAGCGAGAGAAGAAGAGAAAAGGGAAAGAAGAACGGAGACAAGAAAGAGCTGAGAAAGGTGAAAGAATGGAAATACTTGAAGAAAAAAAGAGATTCTTGGAAAAGGGCTGATCTCATGCCTTCTGCTTGCACCGCCATGTGTGTGTGTGTGTACACAGAGTTGGAATATGAATATGTTGTCTGGGGCACGCCTTATGTGGACCCTAATAATGCAAATATTGAACATCCAACTGGTGTGTGATGGAGTTTTCTGATCTTTAGAGACTAAATAAATAAATGTAGGTATATAAAGTGATATAAATGGATTTTAAACGCTCTGCATAAAACCGCATCGTGACCCATCATTCATACGGAGCGATGTGTGATACGGGGTTGGGCTGTATGTGTGGAAGGATCGAATGTGCAGCTTGTTGAATATTCAGAAGCTTCACGTGGAAAATAATGGAGGATGTAACGATGGGAACAATCTCACACTTCCTATAGTGTGTATGGCAGCTTCAGTGTGTTAGGGTGGTGTTTAGTAGCTGGAGTGGCCGAGAGTGGGTGTATGTGTGAAAGTGCTTAAGGTCTTCCATGTGTGTGTGTGTGTGTGTGTGTGTGTGTGTGTGTGTGTGTACACACAAATGTATTTATATATATTATAGATATGGACAAAGGTTTCTGGACACCTGATCATAAGATTTGTGCTTTTTAAACATCCCATTCCACATTTGCTTCCCATTGTGCTGAAAGAATTCCACTCTACTCTTCTGGGAACGCTAGAAGACTAGACTCTGAAGTGTGGATGTGGGGATTTGTGCTCATTCAGCCATGAGGGTGTTGGGAAAATCAGGTGCAGGTGTAGATGAGGAGTCATGGGTGCAGTCAGCACCGCAATTCACCCCCCAAAGGTGATTAATACGGTTGGGGTCAGAGATCTACAGCTGAAGATCTTTCACTACAAACCATGCAAAGCGGATCTCCATGGAGCTGGCTTTGTGCACAGGGGTATTGTCATGGTGGAACAGGTTTGTGTCTCCTAGTTCAAGTGAAGAGAAAATTTCATGTTACTATATTCAAAGGGGTCCTGAAAACATTGTGAGCCTCATAGTTTGTGGTAACATTTTTGGGAAACCAAATGTGGATTAAAATCAGGCGTCCCAATACTTTTGTTTATATATATAATGTGTGTGTGTGTGTGTGTGTGTGTGTGTGTGTGTGTGTGTGTGTGCTGTGCGCGCGCACACTAAACACTGAATATATACCAAGAGAGAAGCTGAACACACTAATTCTTCCTGATTGGTCTTTTACGTCTTTGAATTCAACTGAATGTGGTGTACGCGGCACACTGCTCGCCCCCACACACACACTCACACACACACACTGACAGTCAAAGCTGCACCGAGAGCCTGCTCCCATGGCAACCGAATCACAGGCATTCCATGATCGGAGTGGGTGCCTACGCTCGGCCGCTATTGGTGGAGGCGTGGCGCTGGTCGCGCGCCGATTGGCTACCTGCTCTCTCTCGGCCATCCTGCGGTCCTCCTCCCGTCTCATATCGTCGAGTCTCCGGTGAGGAGCCTTCTCCTGCTGCCTCACCATCTCACGCTCCTTCCTCTGTTGCTGTGAGAAGGAGGGAGAAGGAGTGAATGAGAGACGGAGCATTACTTTATATAATATTAAACCCACCCCCCAGGAACACCAGATGATTTCGAACAGGAAGTCATAGGAAAGGAGGGAGGGGGGGAAAAAAAAAAAAAAAAGAGATCGAGGGAGAAAGAGAGAGGGAGAGATGTGTGAGTGGTAGGTGACGAAGGGACTGATGAGTCACCTTGTTGCAGTGGTGGATCTCTCCCAGCTGCGAATAAATCCATCCGTATCTGGCATCGTTTTCTACCTGTTATATCCTAATAACTATAATTATACGTGAGCGACGCCGCCGCTCCGACATCGCGGGCTCCTTATGTGGCGATTTATTCGAGGCCGCCGATAAACCCCACGGTAACAGGCAGCGTATACAAAACCAGCATAACATCGCTTCTAATACCGTTTATCGGACTTTTCCCTGTAAAACTGGTTGAAATCGGACAGAAAACATCTACGGGGCTTGTTTAAGGACTAACGTCTCGTCAAAGCCGAGGAAAGAAATATTTAGCTGGAAAGCTCAATGCGCTTACAGCTGACTACGCACACGCTCCATTAAAAGAAAATGTGCTTCCATCATCCACTTTTCTTCTTCTTCTCCTCTCTAATCCTCTCCCTCCCTCTCTTTCCCTCCCTCTCGTACAAAGTCGGGAGATAAATATATCGACTAATGATGCTTATTGCATTACGGACCCGTGGCTTCTCCCTTTTGTTGTGGTCGATTACTGATCTCTCTCTCTCTCTCTCTCTCTCTCTCTCTCCCACTCCCTTTTTCTCTCGTACACTTTCTGCACTAAAAAAAACAAACAAACTAAAAAAAACCTTCCTCCCCATGGTTTATTTTACTGCAGAAGAAAACTACATTAGGACACATTCTGCGTACAGAGTGTTATTTTATAATTACAGCTTCCTCTCACACGCTTCTATCCGGGTTCAAAGCCCAGTAACGGGTTCGCTAATTAGTTCACCTTTCCCTTTTTACTGATTTGTCGACTCCTGGTGTCTGGAAAACGTTTTTTTTTGTTTCAACAGTCATTTGTGCGTAAAAGAGGATCATGTTTGAAAAGTCCACGTTTGCGCGTTTGCCAGACGTCTATTGGCCTCCAGTCATTTTCCAGCGTCCGCAAAGAACACAGAGTGCCTTTCGTCGCGAGTGTTCCCGTCTCAACACCGGAAAGCTTCATCTCTCTTCTCTCTCTCTCTCTCTCTCTCTCTCTCTCTCTCTCTCTCTCTCACACTATTATAATCTCGCTTCTTACTAATGAAGCAACAAACCCCACTTTCTGCGTTATTCAATGTTCTCTCACTGTGTTATGTGAAGCTCCACTACACAGACGAAAGTTACGTTTCTGCGAACACCTTCAGTCCGTATTTGCTTTTAAGAATTTGCTCCACTCTTCCTGGAGGATGTTCCACTACATTTCTGTGAAGATTTATGATCATTCAACTTCATGGTAACAATTTGAAGAAGAACTGAATCTGGCTCGGGGTCAGGTGTCCCAATAGTTTTGTGATAGTGTTTATCCCTCCTGATCTGCAACGTTTATGCTGTTAGAACATCTCCTTTCATTTCCATCCAGCAAAATGAAGGCCAGATAGACATTTATACACACATTTGTAGACATAACACTACACACCACACACACACGCACACAGCCCTTATGAAGCGTCGCAATCTTGAAATTCCTCGGGTGCCTTTCTTCACCGGGGTTAAATATTGAGGAAATCTCTTCCTGGACCTGTGCTGAAGTTCGCCACGTGACTCCCAGCTCATGTTTGCACACTCGCTTAGCATTCGGAACCAGGACATAAACGAGCCGTGGTGTGGACGTCTTCTGTAACACGCTGTAACACACACTCTGAGCTGTCAGAGGCACGAACACGAGTACTATTACATGCTGCTTTGCCTTCTTTAGTCACGGCTGAGTCACAAAAGCGTGACACCGAAAGCCACAAACGTCTCCTCTATCTGTAGAGCAGCTCCTGAGACGGGATCAGGTGAAAGCATCAGGAGGAGACGTTCATGTGAGGAGATCATTACACCAGAAAACATCTGAAGCTGGTAAAGAATGAGTTGATGTATATTAAGCATCAAGGTCGGTGTGTGTGTGTGCGTGTGTGTGTTACCTCCTCGAGTCTTCGCCGCTGCTCCTTCTGCTCCTCGATGCGTTTCTGGCGGTCGTGAAGGAGCTGGCGCTTGTGCTCCTCAGGGTCGCGGCGCTGTGCTGCCAGCTGGGCCTGCTGCCGCTTCAGCGCCTCGGAGCGCTCCTTGTTCTCCTGCTGCAGACGCAGGAAGTCCCGCCTCAGAGTCGACTCACCTGGCACGTTCAGGATGGAGCTGCAGAGGAACACAGACCTCGATCAGGTTTAGGTGGTGAGATACATCCAGAGAAGGATGCAGGGAGCAACAGCGGAGCCTCCAGAAAAAAGACATTTTTGAAAACGATAAAACAAGAAAAGACCTTGAATATAGGAACTAGACAGACAGACAAAAAGAAAGACAGACAGGAATTTAAAAAGGGGGTGTGGCTTGTGCATTTGTTAGTTTCAGCAAAATGTGTGTGACGTGTTTTTATCCATTCTAGTAAAAAAGAGGTGTGGCTGTTGTATTTGTCAGTGCCAGTAAAAAAAAAAATAATAAATAAATAAATAAATGTGTATTTGGTAGTTTTAATAAAATGGGTGTGGCTTGTGTGTATCAGATTGTATTATTGGCTGCTTCAAAATATCTCTTTCAGACATCATTTATCCATCTTGGAATCAAGGTGTGTCAGAAGGAGCGACTCAAATCCCGTGGGGTTTCTAAAAGGCTTGGCATTGGCAAGCAAGAAATGTGCACATATTTGTATATATATATCTTTTTTTTTGTTTGTTTAGTTTTTTTTGCTGTATCAGCTGTAGTATTACCTGGACTCTCTCTCATCACCTCTGTTCTCATCCTCTTCATCACTGCCGCTGTACTCGTACTCGGTCTCCTCTGTAAGAGACGGACAGAGACAGACAATATAAAGCAGGAATTTCTACCGGCATCTCTGTGCACAACCTCATCAAGCTGCTGCAGCTCAGACACACACCGAAATTCCTGCTTAAATCAGGAACACGGGGATTCGCGACACACGAAAATTCTTAAAGGCGTTGAAAATCTAACACGTTTATTCATATGTTCTCGATCCACGAAAGCACTGCGCTTTTCGAAACCATGAAAGCAACCATCTGCAGACCTGCTGAGGCTGTGTGTGTGTGTGTGTGTGTGTGTGTGTGTGTGTGTGTGTGTGTGTGTGTGTGTTTTTTTGAAACCATGTGGTGGATCAAAACTCATGGGGGGAAAATGTGCAGCCTTCACCCACACAGCATGATGGGTAAAGCACACACATTCTGAGCATAACGCAGTGGGATCTGACAAAGACTAGAATAGTGCTGAAGCCAAAAATAGCCTTTTTTTTTTTTCTTTTATCTCTAACTATAGCTACCTTTAGCATCGTGGAAACGCACATGAAAAGCATTTCAATTGATGCTGAAGACTTCCATAATTGCTTTGATGATGCATTAAAACCAATAATGTATTTCAACACCAATTCCAAAAAAGTTGGAACAATCCATGGTCTGTTCATAAAAAAATACAAATATCAATACCAATATTACAGATCATACAGGAACACAGGATTCTTGCTGCTCAACAGTTCTGGGTGTCCCTTGTTGTGTTTTTTGTTTCATGATGAGCCAAATGTTTAGGAATGTTTAGACTACAGTAAGGTCAGTTTAGCACCCAGACTGCCAAGTCATGCTATTGTATTAAATGCAGAATGTAGTTAGCATTGTCTTGCTCATATATGAGAGAGACATAACCATTAGAGGTCTTTTAAGTGCTTAAAGGAAAACTAGCGATTACCCGGAATTGCGCAATAATGTGATACGCGAAACAAAGCGATCTGTGGGTCACAGGTAGCACACGTGATTCGTTTACCTTTCTCGCCGCGTTTCTTGCGCGTGCGGTCGATGTGGTCTTTGAGCTGGATGCGGACCTGGCGCTCGGTCGGCTGGTCTCGGATGAACGAGTGTTTCAGCAGCTGCTCGGTGGACGGGCGGCTCGGGTACGTCTTCACCAGGCAGCCCTCGATAAAGTCGATGAACTTTTTGGACCTGAAAAAAGAGACAGTTTTTTTTTTTCTCAACTGGAAATGATACAAATATAAACATGAAGCGCTTAAAGTAGGTGTGTTATAATAAAAAGAAGTAATAATGACAAATTTATAATTATTACTAGAAATCTTTTGAAAGGTATCTGAAATATCACGAATGTGAATAAATATGTGGTCGTTGATTCATGAGCTCACTTCCTGCCCGATTTATTAGGAACGTGGACCGAAACTTGGTCTAAACTTAATGACATCACTTCCTCATTGATTTGTTTTGCAAATATGGATCAAAATGTGCTCTTTGCTTAATGCCACCACCTGCCAGATGTGTTGCAAATGTGGATCAAAATTTCATAACGATTCATTCATAAGGTTGAATGGTTACTATACATTAAATAACAGAAACACAGAAATCCAACATGGCTGCCGTGTGTGTGTTTTAGATCTTTATAGATCTTCCCGGGTTGAGTTTCGCCTAACGGGAGTCCTGCTGTTTGTTCGGATAAAAAATAAAAATTAATTGACCAGCTGAAGGCATGCACTTTCCCCAGAATAGCAGAGCACCGAAGGAGGCAAACGGTGGGATGCGAACGCTGGAACAAACATAACTTTAAAAAAAGGAAAAGACAGAAATAAAAAGGAGAACAGAAAATAAACAGGCGGACGAGAGCACTGGCACGGAGTTGCTCAGATTCTCTTATACAAGCCATGTTTGTAAAAAGGCAGATAAGCGACGCATGTGCATAGATAAGAAGTCCGGTGTGGAGCTTTTTAATATAATAGAAAAAGCAAAGACAGTGGAAGGAGATAATCAGGGCGTCCTGACCATTTTTTGGACTTGAGTTTGGGAGGAGGATTCCGCGGGATGAGGAACAGCGCTCTCATGGGATGCATGTCGCACAGCGCTGCGGGAAACAGAGACATAATCGTGAGCAAATATCCAGTACAGACAGGCCTGCGCAGATTCATTCAATCAGAAATGGTATTTAAGGGCACTTGGGTTTAACTCGTTTCATTCAGGAAGACTCGAACTTGAAAGTCTAGTTCACTATTACCACACTTTTTCACATTATATACCATTTACAGCAGATTAGAAGAGTGAAAGGGGTTACAGTGATAAACAGAGGGGAGGGTGCACAAACTTTTGCCTTAAAAAAATAGAATTCATTATTTCAGAGCCCAAATAAACGTATTTCTTGACCTTGTATGTAAAACACACTATTTAAACAAAAGTGTCTGTATCTCAAAAGCACACAGTTGATGAATTTCCCCTTCACTTGAACTGGAGTGGAAGATCTCCTACTAAAGAGCTCCAGGCCTCCTCACCCTCACCTACATCATTACCTGGTTTTACTAAACACCCTCATGGCTAAAAGAGTTTTGCACACACCTCCAAAAGCACACTCCCAAATCTGGTGGAACTTCTCCCCAAAAGAGTGGAGGACTATGTATGGAAGGACAATGTATGGAATAGCATGTTCAAAGAGAAGCACATGATAATCTTATATTTGGGTGTCCACAAACTTTTGTCCGAATAGAGCTTTCTGAACATGAATCGCTTTTGTTTGGTCTACAAGATCTCACACGTATGTATGAGTACGCTAGAAAGTGTTGAGCAAGAGCATGAGGAAGACAGCGAGAGATATGGAAGGTGACTACTTGCGCAGTTGCATAAGAGTGGCACACTGACCGGCATGTCCCACCCCCACACACATATATATATATATATATATATATATATATATATATATTACATTACACACACCTAAAGCTTCACCAAAACAAAGCACTACTTCCCTCTCTATTCTCTCGTATCTGGTGTATTTTAACAGCTCCTTCTCGAAATTTGGCTGCATATCAGATCTAAAACGTGAATCAGTCTGATCTCAGTCTGCCCCAGGCTCATTTGGCATCACCTTTAAACGTGAGAAACCTTTCCATTACGGATTTTGTGACACGTTAGATTAGGCGTGGCTCTGAAACACATCTAACTGCGTACGTTTGCTGCTTTATGACACCGTATGCACCACTTCAAAGCCAAGCTACATTACAGTTTTAGAGAGTATTAATGTGCGAGTGCATAATTTTGTATTTATTTACTTTTTTTTTTTTTTTTTTTAAGGGCTGTCAAAGTTTATTAACGAGCGATTGACGATTTGACCTTTTTTGTTAAAGATATAAATAAATAAATAAATAGAAAAGATTCGAAATTAAAGCCTTCCACGCAACGCACGTTTAGTCACAACGTCCTTTCTCTAAAAAATCAAAAACTTTTTAATTACTAAATATTTGTTGTACTGATAAGGCAAGTCTCTAATCAGCACTAAAATCCGCCATGATGCGCACAAATAACCCTCTGGGGGTCCACAAACGCGGCGGGGCGTTTTTTTGTGGCGTTTTTTCCTCGTAACCTTCCTTTTTTTGATCGTACAGATGAGAGCAATACATCATTCTAATCTGTGAAGGGACTACTTTTATTTATATACACTCATAATAAAAAAAAAGAAATGCTGCGCTTTTGTAAAATAAAGAAAACAGACACGGGGGCGCTCTCTGCCGTGTCCGTCATCTCTCTTCACAGACACAAATAAAACAACATGAATCTCGGTGAATATTTGCCACATATACATGCATATAAAGCTTGTAATGTCTACTTTTGGTCTACTTGATTTTACACACACACACACACACACACACACACACACACACACACACACACACACACACACACACACACACACACACACACACCTTTTTCATCCCCATTTTATTCTTAGTTATACTTTTATTATAGTTTTTATACTTTATATTTTCTTTTTTAGATTTCTTTTTCATGTTGGACAGTCAAAGTAAGCATTTCACTTGCCATACTCCATATAAATGTGATTTGATTTATAAACAATTAAAGGAGAGAGGGAAAGAGAGAAAGAGAGAATGAGAGGGGAAGAAATAGTTTGAGAGAGCGAGGGAGAGAGAGAGAGAGAGAGAGTGTATTGCTTACGAGGTGCTCCTTCTGCCATCTCGATCGCTGTGATTCCCAGAGACCAGATGTCGCTCTGTGAAGAGAAATAAAGCATTATCAGGTGTGTGAAGTCTTCTTGGGAATACAACACACACACACACACACACACACACACACACACACACACACTTGCTGTATTCGCTAATGTGATTTAATATGATAAGCCCAAAGTCCAACCAAAAGGTATTCAGTGTGTTGGAGCAGCTTTGAGAAAATATTGAGAAAAATTAAAGGCATGAGAGAAGCTATTAAAGAAAAAGTTTGATTATTAAAGTCATTCAAAAGAAAACATGCTGAGTGACAGACGAAAGAAAATAATGGTGCACTGTTGTGACACTTTGATGAATTTTTTTCATTGATTTGTACATATGGGTTGAACTTAAAAGCAGGAGCAAAAGCTTTTAAATTACTATTTATAAATTGCTGAATTACTATAAAATACCTACATTTTTTGCCACAGCAAAAACACATGAACACGCACTCACGCAGGTACACACACACACGCAGAGAGCAGTTACCCTGTAGTCGTAAGTGGAGTCGGGGTTCTCGTCACAGGCGATGACCTCAGGTGCCATCCAGTAGGGAGTGCCGATGAAGGTGTTCCTCCTGCCTACAGTCCGGTCCAACTGAGCACTCACACCAAAATCCACTGGAGAGAGAGAGAGAGAGAGAGAGAGAGAGAGAGAGAGAGAGAGAGAGAGAGAGAGAGAGAGAGAGAGAGAGAGAGAGAGAGAGAGAGAGAGAGAGATTTGGGAGACAGAGAAAGACAGAGAGGGAGATAAAGAGATAGAGAGCATGAGATTGAGAAAAAGAGAGGGAAAGAGACAGAAAGACAGACAGACACCAGGGCTGTCAGTGTGACATTGTTTTATATACATAATAAATAATATACAACATTCAGCATTCAGTGTGTGTGTGTGTGTGTGTGTGTGTGTGTGTGTGTGTGTGTGTGTGAGTGAGATGCACTGAGACAGATGTGTGGTAGTGTTTCGCAGGATTAGTGGTGACACTGACCCACGAATAACCTGCTTACGAAGACAAACGAATTATTATACAGATGAAATAAATTATTATTATTTTTTTAAATACATTTCTTCCATTTTTTTCTCTTGAATCCACATTTAAGTAGAACATTTTAACACAGCGCAACCAAATCCATTGTCACACAGTCACACTAACACACCAACACACACCCCTTACCAAGCTTGACCTCTGCGTTCTCGGTCAGAAGAACATTCTGGCCTTTGATGTCTCTGTGGATGACCTTATGTGCATGCAAGTGTGACAAGCCCTGAGAGAGAGAGAGAAAGAGAGAGAGAGAGAGAGAGAGAGAATGAGAAAAAGTGAGACACACTGAGTGTAACACACACACACACACACACACACACACACACACACACACACACACACACACACACACACACACACACACACACACACAGGAACGCTGTTTCTTATTCATCTGGGTGGCAATAGTAGATTTATTTCCATTGTCATGTGAGCATTATAACAGCCTCTGGGTTCGTCCTTTTGTGAGGGTGTGTGTGTGTGTGTGTGTGTGTGTGTGTGTGTGTGTGTGTGTGTGTGTGTGTAGGCTTCTCACCCTCAGAATCTCTCGGCAGATGTAAGCAATCCAGTCCTCCTTTAGGGAGTTTCCTTTAGTGTTCTTGACCAGGTCTGTCACCGAACCAGCACCGCAGAACTCCATCACCAGCTACACACACACACACACACACACACACACACACACACACACAACAAACCATTCTATACATGCAACAAACACTCAATCATTCTATTGTACACTAATTAATACAATAGAACAGCGTACACTGTGGCCAAAAGTATTGGGACACACGACTTTTCCACCATTATGTGGTTCTTCACCAAACTGTTCCTACAAACATGTGGGATGTCGGTAACCTAAATTATTCCCTTTTCCCTCCCAAAACGTTTGGACGCATTACTACGGGGTTTTCTTTTGAAAAATACACGTTTTTGAAAGAAGTCTCTTAAAGTATATTTTGAGAAACGACTAACAATGAAATCCAAAGTCCAAAATGTCATTTCTTTGATAAGTCTGTATTCGTTTGCATGCATGTCAGCATTTTTTTATTTTATGTTTGTAGATGATGCGGCTTATAAACATTCCCCCAAAAAATTTCTATTTAATTCCTAATTTTCTGATTATTTCTTAAAAAATTCCAGGAATTATTGGGAATATGCAATATTATAATAGAACTTGCAATATTTCCCAAATTCCCATGGAACGTTTCTTGGAATTTTTTTCTGCCCCTTTTACAACCCTAATAGTGTGTGTGTGAAAGGATCAGACATGTTCTAATAAAGGGCTTTAAACTAGTGATGGATAAACATCACCTGGCTGGTCTTCTATTGGTTCGTTCCACACCGTTTTGCTTCTCATTTGAAATTCGAATTGAAACTACTGCACAACACAAACCGCGACCTCGCGAGCGGAAAAGCGGGAACCTAAACGAGGAACCGTGTAAGAACGAGTTCCGCACCCAGAGCTGGTCGTCATGGCCGGGTGGACTCTTCTTGACGAAGGCGCCATAGTAGGTGGCGATGTTGCGGTGGTGGCTGTACTTCTTCAGCATGTTGATCTCGGCCTTGATCTCCTCCTCTTCCTCCTCGGTGACGTCCATCACCTTGATAGCAGCCAGCTGGCCTGTCTTTACATGGCGACCCTGAGCAAAAATCAGAGAGAGAGAACGAGTGAGTGTGTGTGTGTGTGTGTGTGTGTGTGATAAAAATAGCACAGAGCAGATGTGTATTCTATTAATAGCTGAAGAAATCCTATATCGGATATTGGAGTGGGGCTGGTGAGAGGGTGACCTCGTTCTCACCTCGGTACCCTGCGTTCACACGCTTCATTGCAATAATCCCGTGGACTAAACCCTGAGGAGCAGACTGCTTGACCTGGAACTCTAGCCATTTGTAACGTTTGCATCCTTAAAATCAGATTTATTTACAGTAGATTGATTTCTCGTATCTTGAGCAGCTACGTGAATTTGACTAATCACAAAGCTCGGGAGCCTGGGGCGTGTCCTGAGGGTCACGTGGAGTATAGATTAACATGGCAGAGGTAGAGCTGTAGAGCTTCACCAAAACAGGCCCGTATGTGAAAGAGCCATGCGTTAGAGGTCTAAAAGCGGGGCGAATCTTTAACGTATCATTTCCTCCTGATGCACATTCGAGATCGGTTATGGAGTTATTACGCTTTTTTGGTTTTGCACAGAAACCATGGACGTGTATTCTTTTTGTGTGCAATAAAATCTCTCCTAAAACTCGTACTGTACTACATTTCCAGCCTGTCATTTTTCTCCTTTTCGTCATCCTACAGCGGATCCTTAAAAACTGCGCTAATCGGATTGCAGAGATATAAACACATCCATCATGCTAAATCCTGACAGCATCGCTCCGATCATCTCTCATCCCCCTGTCTTCTGTCTCCGGGTAAAAAAAAAAAAAAAAAAAAAAAAAGGAATACACTATATGAGCAAAACTTTGTGGACACCCAAGCATAAGATAGGTATGTGCTTCTGTTTGAACGTGCCATTCCACACCGAGTTTCCATGTGCCCTGATAATAAGCTCCACTCTTCTGGGAAGATGTTCCACTAGATTCTGGAGTGTGATTGTGAAGATTTGTTTGAGATTCAGCGATCCAATTCATTTCAAAGCTGTTCAATCAGGTGTTCCAATATTTTTGGCCATATAGTGTATATGGTTAAAAAAAGAAGAAAAAAAATAAAAAGAAGGAGTAAAACGTATCTGCCAAATGGTCTTGAACACATAAAATGTGAGATCACCTGGTTTTGTTCCAGCGCCAGTGCTGCATTTGGGGACCTGGCGCTATGTCGCTCCCTCCCTCCTTCACTGACTCACCCACGCATATGTTAAATAACACGCCTGGAGCCATCAAACATCATGAATTTATCATTCGCAGTCTCTCCCCCACCCTCTCCATCCTTTCATCCCTCCCTCCCTCCCTCCTTTTCCTCACCTTGTACACCTGCCCGTAGGTTCCATTGCCCACGACCTCCACCAGCTCAAAGATTCCTGCTGGATCCTGGCACATGGAAACACAAGGGAGAAAAGTGTTACCAAACACACACACGGGTATAAATACACACAATCTCTGCGCTCGCTGTTGACTGACAGCCCAAGGTCAGGAAAGCAATCAGTGGGAAAGTGTGTGTGGACGAGAGCGAGGTGTGTTTCACCTTACCAAAGTCTAAACGAGTGTTACAGCACCAGTCTGACACAATCACCTGTTCAGGATACGTAAAGTGTGGCCAAACACTTTGCCTGGCGCGCACACACACACGATATTGCCTCTGCGCTGCTCAGTGGGTGGACAGGATTGCCGTTCATCCCAAACACACACACAGAGAATGAGAGTAGTGTGTGTGTGTGTGTGTGTGTGTGTGTGTGTGTGTAAAAGGCAAAAAAAAAAACATAAAAGGAGGAGAAAAAAAGTGTGTTCTGGTAGATAATGAATTTGTCGGTCAGGTGACAGGAAATAGTGGACGCGGCGACCACAGACCACAACCACAGGTGTCTGTGACACTAGAGATCGCAAATGTTCTAAAAAAAAAAAACCTTCAAACTCTTCCCGCAAACTTTCGAGGCTCCAATCAAGCGAACTACGAGACCCAAACGTGCTCCGGCATCACAAAGCACCTGTGCACAAACTCCGCTCCATGGGTTGGAACATCTGCTGCTGTAGAACCTTATTGAACACACCTTTACTGGCCTCCTCACCTCATCCCCATCAGTACCTGACTTTCCTCATGTTCTAGAGGCCGAATCTCATACAAATCTCATACAAGTGCACTCCGAACATCTAGTGGAACGTCCTCCCAGAAGAGTGGAGGTTATTAGAACAGCAATGTGGAATGAGATGTTCAAAAAAGGAAGCTCTACTCAATCTTCTACTCGGGTGACTTTTCTAATGTCGGTGCTCAACTGTTATTTAGCGAATCGGGAGGAACATTAAAGGAGCATCTGTGTTTTGGAAAACTGCCATTGTTAAAAAATTCTCCTGGAACTTTTGATCTTTATCGGTAGTTTGCGGTTTGCTGTTTCTGGTCAACATGATGTTGTGGCAACGCTTAGCGTGTGGGTGTGTGACAAGAAAGGGGAAAAAAACTAAAACAGATGGTGTAGAAAGATTTGGTGGGGAAGAGGGATGGGGCAAAGATAAAAGAGGGAGACGGATAGAGATTAGCTGAACGTGATGACGGCTTGCCAACCTCCAGCTCGTCGAGTGGGAAGAGAGAAGGATACGAGAGAGAGAGAGAGATAAAGATGATGTCTGGGGGGAAACATGGCATGAAAAAGCCTGACGAGTCTCTTAAAGACATTCAATCAGCGGTGAACAAAGCCATGCACTGTAGCAACAAAAGTATGTGGACACCTGCGCATAAAAAAACTGAACATCCTGTTCCACTCCGAGTGCCCATTTGCTGTTAGAATATGCTCCACTCTTCTGGGAAGATGTTCCACTAGGTTTCGGAGTGTGCTTGTGGAGATTCGGGCTCGTTCAGCCTTGTGTCAGGTGCTGATGGAGGTGAAGTGAGAAAGCCTCATTCACGTGTATCCCAAAGGTGTTCAATAGTTATGGAGCTCCTATATATAGCAGGAGATCTTCCACTTCATCCTGTGGAAAGCAGATCTCCTTAGAGTTGGCTTTGTGCGCAGGTGCATCATGATGCTGGAAAAGGTTTCAAGTTCAAGCGAAGGGCAAATGTGATTCTATCGAATGCATGCGGAGACGTCCTATACGATTGTGTGGATACACTTTGGAGAAGAAGCAAAGCTTCCTGCTTGAGCTTTTAAGGGAAGTCCGAGCTTTTCAGATTCAAACCTGCGGAAAACACGCCAGGGGGTCGTACGAGTATTTTCAGGGAGGCGGTAGCTAATTCGTAATGGTGTCGGACTCTGGATCGGAAGGTCACGAGTTCAAATACCGTCCCTTGAAAAAGGCCCTTATCCAGGAACTGCTCAAGTCTCTGGATACTGGCGTCTGCCAAATGTTCTAAATGTGGTAATAAATGCTGCTTCACTACAAACCCTGTGTCTCACTGTGTCTTCATCCATCTCAGTCTCTCTCTTCAGTGTGTGTGTGTGTGTGTGTGTGTATGTGAGTGTGTGTAAGCCTCTTTCTAAACACAGTATTATTTATGAGAACCTGGTGACCTTTGATACAGAGCATGAGGACTTTCTCTCGCTCAGCACAGACTGATAACGCTCCCGTTTCCTGAGATTGTATTAAAACTACATAAGCATAAAGAAGCTGTTTTCGGTAAACCCCCCCACCCCCCAAATGACCCACATTACTCAATCGTCTCCGTATTCGGAACCGCTACTGAGCGACACCGCCGACTTCCACATCTAGGCTGCGTGCTTTGGGAATATCTCATCAGCACTCGCTCGTTTGTTGTTGTTTTTTTCGTTCGTGAGGTGAGACCTTCGGGGGGACGGGAATACGGGGTTCGGATCGGCGCCGACCAGCGCGACGATGTATCTCGTAATGTTTGCGCGTGTATCAGTGAGTGGGCGATTCACAGGACGACCTGTTAAACAAAGAGCCCGAGTGAATCATCGCTCTTAACACAGATCTCTCTCTCTCTCTTTCTCGGGATGAATTCCTCACAGCGGCCTGCAAAGCCAAAGCACGTAACTTGCTGTACCAGCTCATCACTGCACGCACGCGCGCGCGCGCACACACACACACACACACACACACACACACACACACACACACACACACACACACACACACACACACACACACACACACACACACACACACACACACACACACACACACACACAGAGTGGAGACGGAAAAAAGAAATGAAGCGAATAATAAACCGAAAGCTCTGTTCCCTCTGCTCTGTCAGCCTGGTTAAACAGGAAATTGGTCCAAAAAGAAATTCTTTTTATTTTTAAATAGCGTAACTCCAATTTCTCCAACCCCTGATCATCCCCATGTTCTGTTTTATCCATCAATTAAACATCGAAAAAATGCTTCGTGGTTTGCTGATCGAGAATACACCGGTGACCATTTTCAGGTCCGATAGCAGTAACTTCCATTCAAACTCTCCATTTCGACCAGCTGAGGCTCAACAGGACCAAGAGCGACCTTTGGATCATTCTGGTACTCGAACCTACAACCTTCCAGTCTGCTAGTAACTGGAGATCGACCGATTTATTGATTTTGCCGATTAAATCGGCACCAATAGTTGATTGCTGGAACTATAGGAAAAAATGCTTACAGTTAGTTTTTCCGGGTTGCACAATCCAGTACGAGAGCGGCCTCTTGAGGCGATTTTTTTTTGTCGTTTATTTGCCTCACTATTCATTAATATAAAAGCACATTTACATGATTCACTAGGTTTTTTTGTTTGTTTTGTATTTACAAAAAATGTTCATCCAGTATCCATTTTAAAATCCATTTCCCGGTCGATTAATCGGTTATCTGCAAGTACAATCTAACCTAAATATCGGTATCGGTAACATCCACTCGAATCGGTCGACCTCCAGCTAGTGACCATGGAGTCTGGGTTAAAGCATGTAGGTGGCTTTTTCCCCTCCAAAGCTTCACCACTTTCAGTTCCCAGATCAATCCCGAGCATGACCCAGAACAAAGTTTCCATTGTTGGCGAGCAAAAACAAACCGCTCTAGGCTCTCGTTTACGCCAGTCTCGGCAGCTCGGTGCTTTCAGGTCATGTGCTCTGGGAGGTTCGGGTGATCTCAGTCTCTGGGATATTCGTGTGCTCTGCCTCGATTGTAGAAGGGATGAGTTTTGTTCACACTTTTCCTTTATTCCAACCAGACCCACATTAAACACACACTGATGTGTAAGATCCTTACTGATAACCGAGCAAACTTCACTTCTATCTGAGCTTCTTTGGATCACACTGAATTTAACGGATTGTTGTCTACTTTTAGTTTTTTTTCTCTTAAACTTCAGAAGTTAAAACCTGAGATGGTAAAAATAATACACGTCCACTAAACATCCCTACAAGGATATATACGGTTTTTGAGATCAGTGCATGCTCCTTTATACAATAAAGTGGATAAAAAGCACACAAAACACACAAGTATTGGACAGTGAATGACTGGAAGAAAGTTCTTGAATCCAAATGTGACATTTTCTCTATAACAGAAGAACTTCTGTAAGACGGAGAACAAGGAATATGATCTTAGCAGACTTCAACACCGCAAACATGGCGGTGGAAGCTTAATGTTTAGGTGATTTTGGAGCAGGGAAAATAAAGTCTGTACATTTCTATATTTGTTTGGTGAAAATAATTTCTCATACTATTACATTACCTGGTTAAACAGAAACAAAAGGAACACGGCGAAGTCTCTCAAAAACGTAAAAAGAAGTTTCCACATTTCTGACAGGCACTGTACATCGTTTACTGAACCGCTCTCGCTAGTCATGGAAAGAATTCAATTTGTGCTTCAGTCGTAGGTTTAAAAAAAAAGTTTGAATGACGAGCTATAAGTGAGCGCAGCTCCAGTCTCCAGATATAATAGCTATAAAAAAAACGTTTGTTTTTTAATTAGCGCTAGCATGAGGTTGCCAGATATATCGCATTGCCATCCACAAAATAACACCAGAACAAAAAAAATCCAAACACGAAAACCAAACGGATACTGTACATCTGTTTAAATAAATCAAATTAACTATATATTTTTTTACATTTGACAGATGCCCTTATCTAGAGCGACTAAGATTTATTGGCCAAGAGTGTTGACACACAGGGAATTTGGTTCCAGCTGTTAGTGACTCAAAGTACAGACATAAATAACACTTCACATTCAGCTATATAGCATTTATCTCATTCATACAACTGAGAAGCTCAGTGGGGTCAAGGGTCTTGCTCATTGGGCGAGGGAGTGGCAGCTTAGTGTGGCTGAGATTTGAACTCATGACCTTCGGATCCAACTTTCAATGCATTAACCAAAGAAGCTACACTTTCTATTATATTACAATATAATACACATTAGATTGCTTGTATTATAGACACCAATTATACACAACGGTTCTCCCAGAAGTTCACACAACTGCATAGAGAACGCCTTTGTACACTATGGAGTTACAATTTTTCCCTTTGCTGTGACTAAGAGACTCTGTTCTAGCCTCATAATACCACTGTGTACAAGGTGAGCTCCATGAAACCATGGTGTTTGAAACTCGAGGGTCCTGCACACAGTCCTCTTCGACCTCAACCCCACTTCGATCCTTCAGTACGAACAGGAACCGGAGCTTCCTCACTCGAACCTGATCTCACTTCTTGAGGGTATCAAAAAAGCTTCAAGATTCGTTTTGTAACATGCCAACAGGTGGCAGCACGAGGCTGAACGCACAGTCACAGGGAGCACCGACCTTCATAAGTCAGGGTGCTATTCTGACCACGTGCACTCTCCTAACACGCGAGTTTCTCGCCGGAAACAACACGATCTCACTTCCGCCCCCACCCTACTCGGCGGATTTGACTCATGCTTTTCCCCAAAGACGAAGGCGTTTGTGACACCGGGAAGATTTCCAGGACACGTTCCAGAAGTGGCAGGAACGCTAAGAGCGCTGTATTGCTGTGAAAGGGAACTGTATCGAAGGTGATCGTGTATAAATGTAGATTAATAAAGTACCTTCTTGTAAACAGAGCGAGTCTCAACTTTTTGATACCACCTCGTATATAGTCATCGAATGGATCAGAAAGCCGACTCCTCGTTATGCAATATGATATTATATATAACCCATGGAATGCCACGCTATGTCATGCCATGCCTTGATGTATCACCCCACACCTATCAGACAGATCTGTGCGAACCATTGCGGAATTAGTCAACATGGCATCCTCGTTGAAAAGCGAAAAATGAGAAACCTGCATTGCGAGAAAAATTTCCCAGAGATGAGATCAGAAACCAGACAGTTTTCCCACTCGGCCGGAAAGTTTGACGCTTCCTGCAGTGGTTGGACCCAAAGGCCAAGATCTGGATAAGCATACATGCAAACAGAACCCGATTCTATATCGTATCATCACACTGGACTGAAATAACTGCATCTCGTCTCCCTATAAACGTAGACAGGAATGATAATATAGGAACTCTTCATCTGCTTTCCACGGAATGAATTACACTTCCTGAATCACACACGATACACTAAAGTGCTACTTTTTGAACATCCTGTTCCGCATTGAGTCCCCATTTGCTCTTACAAGAACCTCCACTCTTCTGGTAAGATGTTCTAGATTTTAAAGTGTGCTTTCTATAGATTTCTATTTCCATACCGAGCTCTATAGCAGGAGATCTTCCACTCCAACCCATGTATCTTCATGGAGATGGCTTTGTGCACAATTGTCATGCTGGAACAGTTTTGGGTCTCCTAGTTCAAGTGAAGGAAAAATTCAATGCAGTCCTGGTGCTTTTATCCACAGTGTATGTAGTGTCCTGTCAGAGGATCATGTTGTGAGGGTTTCTGGGTCACTGAACTGAAAGAATTAGTAAGAGTCCTGTGGGGAGCAGCTCGGATCGTTTCGGGAATTCCCTGTGTTTAACAACAGAGTTTAACGTGATATGATTACGGCCAACGTGCACAATAATTTAGCGCCACCACTCCTTCTGGTGTAAGCCTATCCCTCGCTCAGACAACAGCTGTGTGTGTGTGTGTGTGTGTGTGTGTGTGTGTGTGTGTGTGGGGGGGGGGGGTCATTCTATCCTGAAAGGAACAGAAGAAAAGAGAACAGAGCAGAAACAACATTTTTAGACAGATGGATGGATTGATAGAGGGATGGATGTGAATTAATGATGGATGGATGGATGGATGGATGGATGGATGGATGGATGGATGGATGAACTAATTTATAGATGTATTTACAGATGGATTAATTGAAAGATGGCTGGATTTGGCAGATGGATGGATTGATAAATTGATGGATGGATAAATGGATGGATGGATAGATTGACAAATAGATGGATTCATGAATCCATGATTGATTGATGGATTAATAAATTGATGAATAAATGGATGAATCGGTTGATTGACTGAAGAATTAATTGACTGATGAATGGATAATATCCGAATGTCTGAAAAAAAGCTTTATTTACACACACACACACACACACACACACACACACACACACACACACACACACACACACACACACACACACACACACACACACACACACACACGATCATGGCCCAAACACAAGCAGATGGACGATCAGTCATTCAGTCGGTTAAATAGGTCATGCAGTTCGGTTCGAGGCATGGTGCACTCATCAGGAAAAAATTACAACCAGTCAGGCTCCATGAAGTCTTCTGAACACACACACACACACACACACACACACACACACACACACAGACCATCAAACTACATAGTGTGACATTATGCAGCACACTCACAGTAAACACAAGGAAAGAAAAGTCCTTCTGTTTGTGCTCATCGAGCTCGGCTGGCGGGTGCAGCTTTTTGGATCTGATTTGATGCTAAAGATGATCAGCTGCAGACCTGAACTGTTCTAGCACTGATCCAAACCGCTGAGAACTGAGACCTTTACTACACCTTTCTCGCTACTGACAAGTGGGAGGGGCGATCACAACAAACCACAGGTGCTCGAGGCTGATCATGACAAAGCATAAAGTGCTCATGGCTGTTCATAAGGAACAACAGAGTGCTGATGGCTGTTTATTAGGAGGCACAGGTGCTCATAGCTGTTCATAAAGAAAAGCAGAGTGCTCATGGCTGTTCATAAGGAGGCACAGGTGCTCATGGCTGATCATAAGGAGGCACAGGTGCTCATGGCTGATCATAAGGAGGCACAGATGCTCATGGCTGTTCATAAGGAGGCACAGGTCCTGATGGGTAAACATAAGGAGGCACAGGTGCTCATAGCTGTTCATAAGGAAGAAGAGTGTGCTCATGGCTGTTCATACGGAGGCACAGGTGCTCATGGCTGTTCATAAGGAAGAAGCATGTGCTCATGGCTGTTCATAAAGAGGAACAGGTGCTCACAGCTGTTCATAAGGAAGAACAGAGGGCTCATGGCTGATCACAAAGAGCCAGCGGTGCACTTAGCTCATCATAACACTTCACAAACGCACAGAGGAACAACATACCATGCTCAGGGCCTGATCTCGACCAAACAAACAAGACAGGAGCAGGGCAGATATACGATCACATCACAGCAACACAGGTTTCTTCATGCAGCAGCAGTTTCTCAGCATCTCTCCTTTTATTCAATCATCACCACCACCACCACCCACCATCACTCTACCACCACGATCACCACCACCACAATCATCATGCACACAGTAGACTGCAGAGGTGCTTCTCACCCTCAGGGCTGCCAGGTCGATCTCATCCAGACTCCGTGTAGGTGCGTTCTCCGACATGTTCGCTCGGCTTGGTGTCAGTCACAGAAGCGTGTTGTGTCCAAACCAGTGAGGAGAAACAATAATAATAACAACAATAATAATAATAATAACAAATGCGGCTCAAAAAAACTTCTCAGGTCCCATGAGAGTCAGTGACCAGCTGGACTGCGCAATGAGGAAAAGGACCGTCGATTTGTCGCGGAATTTAACCGAAAAAGGCGCAAAAGAAAATCTAAAAATATATCAAATTATACGAAGCCCGATATGAGGCGATGTTGTGCCAGGCCTGCTGGATCACCGGGCCGCAGCAGTACACTGAGCGCCGGGGCTTTAATCGCTCACACTGCGGCGCAGGGCGCCTGGAGCCCGGGCTCGGCTCACAGCTCCGGTATTACCGACAATATCGATCTCATATCGCAAACCGAGCGCCCTTCTGCCGCTCATGTTCATTGGGGGGGGGTTGTGGAAAAAATGCAACAGCAACTAAAAACGTTTCGGTATATAAATGTAAATATTTAAATTTGTTTTTGTATATGTTTATAAAGTGTCGTCGTGCCGTGTAAATCCCCTCCTGACGTCCGGAGAAGTTAAGGGCTCGAGCGGAGGCAAGTCTCCGCGTTAGCGTCGATAATCCCGCCGTGTAACCGCTCCAGCGTCCCCGCGGACAAACAAACAAACCAAAGCAAAGCAAAACAACAACACGAGCCTTCCGAGATCACATTCCGGCCTCGTCTCGGTCGTGCACGTCGCCCCGGAGCTCGCACGAAACGGAAAACATGTCGGAAAGCTCGGAAACGGCGCCGCGAAGCGTTCGTGTGGAGTAATCCGGAGTAAACTTTCGCTCCTTCCGTCAGGCGCGAGCGAGCGAGAGAGCGGGGGCACGCGCACGCACGCACGCAATTCAGAGGGCGAGAGCGCGCACGCACGCACGTACAGACGCACGAGAGCGCGCCCCTAAGCTAGGAGTTGATGGGAAGATCGGATCATTTTAGTGACTCGGTTCTTTGAAACTCGTTTTGAATCGTTTGTTGAGTCATTTTGTTCATTTCGTTCTTTTAATCAATTAAATGTCGCGGATTCCCCAACACGTTTACACACAAATTTTGACTATAGTTCCATTAATGAAAATATAAAAATGGTATGTCAAGATTCGTACAAAAAAAAACCTGATCTATTGCATTGTGTAGCGTCTATGGGAGTAATTGATAAAAGAACGACTCAGACCAGAAGACTCATGAGATGAACTACGCAATTCGGTTTCCTCTTCATAACTTATGGAGATTTTGAGATGCTTTGCTCGTGCACGTCCAGTAAAAAACGAACGAATCACTCTTTGGGACGACTCGTTCTTCTGAGTCACATGAAAGACTCGTTCAAATGAACAAATCGTTCATAAACGACCCGTCACTGATAAGAGTCGATCTCATGTTTTTTTTTTTTCATTGTTTTCTAACCATCTACAGCTACAAAACTCTCCAAAGCTTTTCCATGTATCGCATTTACACCTCCATAAATGTGCAAAAATGTTTTTGTTAATGCAAAATAAAATTTCTTACACTGACAGTCCTAAAATCTCTGTCACCTGACCACCGAACACTCTTTTGTGGACCTGCTTGAAGCACACAGTTATATGCTGAAGCATTCCCCGCTTCCCTCGACACGAAATACAGTCTTGATACACGTCCCAGGTTGAAATAGAAGAACCGGAGAGACCAACACTATGACCTCCTCGCCCGACATTGTCGCTTGACCTCGGTAATCCTCACCAGGAGCTTATTATAACACTAAAGAACATCTAAATTTGGAATAAGAACATGTATAAGTGTATTGGTGAGGTGTGCACAGGTGTGTAATTTGGTCACGTTGAATGTTTATTACAATAGCAGGAACTTAAGATCCACTGTCATGTTTACTATTGATCATAATGAAGTGCCATGATATTCATGTTATCCCTCGATCCTGAACCGAAAAATGTCTGTAGGAAAGATTTTGGAGTCAGTCATCTGGACTTAAGTTTGATCATATGCGAGATAACCTGTGATAGTATTCAGTATTTGTCTTGTGATTCAGAATCACCAAAATGATTCTGAGATTTGAGAGCAATTGTGAGGAACCCGAAACCTAAAGAAAGTTCTGTGTGGAATTGATTCCTAGAATTTGAGTCATCATTACTATCACTGTAATCACTACATAATATTATGAGATGAATAAAACCAGCATTTTGTTGAAACTGAACTGAATTCCTTCATGACTTCCTGCTCCCTATATTGAGATACAAATAGACAATGACATGCATGTGTTTATGTCCAATTTTAAGAAAACAATCATTATAAATGCAGGAAAATAACAGGAATAATAATATTTATATAATAATAAAGAATTATTTTATTGTATTTTCTATTGTTATTATTATTATTATTTTTATATCACCACTAATAATAATAATCATAACACCAAATTTTTAACCTACTACATAAATAAATGCATGATAAAATTATTAGCTGACGAGTCTCATTTAAAAGTGCAGTTGGATATTTTTGCAAAACATTCCCACAAGCAAAATCATCATACACTCATACACACTTATATGAAAATATGATTTATAACATTCCCATAATATATATATATATATATATATATATATATATATATATATATATATATATATATATATATATATATATATATATATATATATATATATATATATATATATATTTTTTTTTTTTTCAGGCTTCTGTGTGCTTTTTTTTCTGGCCCTGAAATTAACATCCTTTTATTTTACAAGGCCACTCCAATGGTGTATGCGATTTCAACAAGTATAGACATTGGGTTATTGGGGGTAACTGGGTGGGTGGTCAATTTTCTTTCTTTTGCAACACTAATTTGAAAGTAAAGAGCTCCAAAAAAAGACAAACCCCTCCTTTAAAAAACAACCTGATGATCTTTATGAGGTAAATCATTTCTCAAAATTGGCGTCATGTGACATTGAGAAAGCCGAGAAATTATTTTTCCTGGATCGAAAGAAAAAAAAAAAAAAAAAAAACAACAGCCTTTTGGAAAGACTATTTTATTTTGAACATTTTTCCTAGGCTAGCATCAGCTAGTCGGTCAGGTAGTCAGTTAGCTAGCTTGGAGGGAAAAAAATCAACACATACAAATGTCCGGAAGTGTATATGATTATCATTGAGGTGCAAAGTACGATTAGGAACCTTATGTTAGAATCTGCATAGGATTCTGCTAAAAAAATAGCCACCATTTCTAAGAGAAAGAAGGAAAAACACAGTATAGAAAAATATACCGACATTAAACATGCCATAGAAAAAAAATCAGATCGAGATTTCCAGGAAAAGTAAACAAGTATTGCACTAATCAACTATATATATATATATATATATATATATATATATATATATATATATATATATATATATATATATATATATTTTAAATAAGTGACAGATGAAACCCTAAAATTCAAAATAATCACTAGTAAATGATAAATAATGTGTCAATAACACAAAATTGGAAGTTCTGGAATGTTAATTGAGTGTTATTATACGAAATAAAGAAATGGAATGTCAGAAATAATGGAATGTGATCTAGAAGAAACTTTTTTCCTTTGGCATGGATTTTAGATCCTGATTTGACGTAGTATATGGGGTACTAATGAAAATGCTGGTTAGTTTATTGGTACCCACGATGTGTCGGTCAAATCCCAAGACGACTTATGAGCTGTTTTAGTATCAGTATTAGTATTTCCATAGTTAGCAGTAGAAAGAAGTGTAGCACAACGATACAATCTGAACCTGTATCTGTATCCAAGCTGCGGGTTTTTACACCAGGAGTGGGTGTGGCCTAAACTAGAAACACTGAAATAAAAACCCCAGATCAGCAGGTGAGGCAGTTCCTCAACCTCAGCTACATCACTCGAGTACATAATCGTTCTCGGGCTACAGATGTGTAGTGCAAATGTTTGATATTATTCATATTTTTTTGTTTGTACAATGCCTGTGATGTTGTCGAACAAACAATTAGTTGGTTCTGGTTCTCTCTGAAAGCACGGTGACCACTGATAGTGGCATCACTAATTGTCTATTGTCATAGTATTGTCATTTATTTTCCAAAGGCGGGACATCATGTGGCTTCTTCCACCTTTTAAATAGCCAATAGCGCCAAGTTTACCTCAGAATAACCAATACGGACTATAGATTGTGGACACCTGACCATAAGACTGGTATGTACTGGGAAGATGTTCCACTAGATTTTGTGGAGAATTTTGCTTAATCAGACACATGGGTACTGGTTAAATTCAGGTCCTGGTGAAGGTGAGGGTGAGGGTAAGATTACATTCATCCCAATAGGGTTGGAGCTCTATAGCAGGAGATCTTCCAAACACCTCCAACCCACGTAAAGAATATCTTCATGGAGCCGGCTTTTTTTGCACAAGGGCATCGTCATACTGGAACAAATTTGTGTTTCCAAGTTCAAGTGAAGGGAAAATTTCATGCTCCTGCATCCAAAGACGTTCTATACAACCGTGTGCCTCCATCTCTGTGGTAAAATTTTGGGGCAGAACCACCTAAGGGTGAAAAAGTCCCACTACTTTTGTCTAGACAGTGTAATTCTTATGAGTGACGCAATAAAATCGATGAAAAAACAAAAACGTTTATACTCATGCTCGACGATTTGATTTCTCTCGCTCAAGTGATATTTATAACATCGGAGGTGCAACACTTTCTGTTCTATAGTGCTTTTGATCGGACGGACAATCTGAAGGAGAAGTAGAAGTGCAAAATGATTGAAATGTACAAATTAAATCTAACATCCTTTTCCAATTCCAACTTCAAATCCAATTGTTGGAGTTGATGGAATGTTGGCTATGCAGTAGTCTTTACAGTCCAGTAGTATTTACATTTATTGGATTTGGTAGACACTCAGCTGAGCAGTTGGGGGTTAAGGACCTTGCTCAGGGGCCAATCAGGGGCATTTGGTGGTGCTGGGATTTAAACTCACCACCTTCCTTTCAGAAGTCAAATCCAATGAGCTCTCACTTCTATCTGCTATCCATGAATGGTCTACTATATCGTGACTGTCGAGCATGTTCAG
>NC_139599.1:15731742-15824242 GCF_946808225.1 Silurus aristotelis | reverse complement strand
GGCGATGCCTCCACCCTCACTGATGTCTCCCTCAAATCCAGGGAGGAGAGGAATAACCACAAACACTTTGTATTTCTGTTTCTCGCTACACACACACACACACACACACACACACACACACACACACACACACACACACACACACACGTCAAGTTTTTATTTTGGCCTGTAGGGGAAAAATTATTGAAAAGGCAAGGAACAAAGCCAACATGCCCACACGTGCACACACACACACACACACACACACACACACACACACACACACACACACCCGCACACACACCTGTGTGCACGCAGGATCCTGTTGACAATCGCATCTCCGATTCTGTTTTGAACAGAATTAGCTTCAGCACAGCTGATGAAGAACTGATTCTGAGGAGAACAAACACAGAACCCAGTTACAACACTGTCATACCAGGGAGGCGTGGCCTATGTGTCAGTCCTAGTTAAGGAGGCATGGCCAGTGTGTCAGTCCTAGTAAAGGAGGCGTGGCCTGTGTGTCAGTCCTAGTGAAGGAGGCGTGGCCTATGTGTCAGTCCTAGTGAAGGATGCATGGCCTGTGTGTGTCGGTCCTAGTGACGGAGGCGTGGCCTGTGTGTAAGTCCTAGTGAAGGAGGCATGGCCTGTGTGTCAGTCCTAGTGAAGGAGGCATGGCCTGTGTGTCAGTCCTAGTGAAGGAGGCATGGCCTGTGTGTCAGTCCTAGTGAAGGAGGCATGGCCTGTGTGTGTCAGTCCTAGTGAAGGAGGCATGGCCTGTGTGTGTCAGTCCTAGTGAAGAAGGCATTGCTTCAGTAATCCTGGAAAAAAAAGTGTGGCTTCTGTACATCAGTGCTAGTGAAGGAGGTGTGGGTTCTGTATGTCCATGCAAGTCAAAGAGACGTGGCTTCGGTACTTCAATCCAGGTAAAGGAGGCGTGGCTTCTGTTCTAAGCATTCTAATTATGAATTATATTGTTTTTTTGTTCACATATGACCCTGAATTTGCTGGCTTTAGGACCCTGTGATAGAGAAATAGGAGCATCACGTGGTCATTATGTGGGTTACTGAATGCTGTCACCTGACCAGTGAGAAACAAGCTATATATAACTGTGTGTGTGTGTGTGTGTGTGTGTGTGTGTGTGTGTGTGTGTGTGTGTGTGTGAGTGTGTGTGTGTTTTACCTCTATGTAAATATAGTGCTGGCTCTTCTCAATGATGTCAACGTAAGCGTCTTGGATGGAAAGTTCACATATTCCAACCGACCATGAATCCGCTGAGCGAAGCACCTGGTGGAAGCAAAGTGAAATGATTTAATAAAAAAAGAGAAAAAGTTAAAAAATCTAATATTATTCAATCTTTTTTTTTCATTTTTATTATTCATTTTAATAATATTAAATCAAATGAATAGACCATTACATTATATATTAGTGTTAAATTCATAGTGATATATTCATAGTAAAATATTTTCGGGCATGTATTCAGTCTTTTGTGTGTGTGTGTGCGTGTGTGTGTGTGTGTGTGTGTGTGTGTCTGGTGCACAAGTGTGTTTCCTGTGCACATGACATCACCCCTTTGCCCTGTTGTGTTTACCACATCTACCCACAAAATACACCTCAGCCAGGAAGGAAGCAGTTTGATCTTGATGTGTCTCATTTATAACCTCAATCCATTTAAATATGATTTATAAATAACCAGGATTTTGAGATTTAGAGTGAAAAAACCAACAAAAAACAACAAAATCATGGTATTTGGCAGGTTTTCACATGAACTCGGCCTCAATCATGTTAAACTTTGTCTTCTACACAAACACCATCACCACCTCCAACACCACCATCATCTTCTACACAAACACCATCACCACCTCCAACACCACCACCATCTTCTACACAAACACCATCACCACCTCCAACACCACCACCATCTTCTACACAAACACCATCACCACCTCCAACACCACCATCATCTTCTCACAAACACCATCACCACCTCCAACACCACCACCATCTTCTACACAAACACCATCACCACCTCCAACACCAACATCATCTTCTACACAAACACCATCACCACCTCCAACACCACCATCATCTTCTCACAAACACCATCACCACCTCCAACACCACCACCATCTTCTACACAAACACCATCACCACCTCCAACACCACCATCATCTTCTCACAAACACCATCACCACCTCCAACACCACCACCATCTTCTACACAAACACCACCACCACCTCCAACACCACCACCATCTTCTACACAAACACCATCACCACCTCCAACACCACCATCATCTTCTACACAAACACCATCACCACCTCCAACACCAACATCATCTTCTACACAAACACCATCACCACCTCCAACACCAACATCATCTTCTACACAAACACCATCACCACCTCCAACACCACCATCATCTTCTACACAAACACCATCACCACCTCCAACACCACCACCATCTTCTACACAAACACCATCACCATGTGTGTGTGTGTGTTTATATACCTGTACAGATGCTTTGGCTGTTCCAGGCACGATGAAGGGAAGCTCATTGGCTGTAGTGTGACTCTTGGGCAGAAGGTACGGGTAAAACTTGTGTTTGTACTTTATCTTAAAGTTCTGCAAAAAAAAAATGTAAAAATCAGTGACACACAAAGACACACATTTCATCTTGCATTTCATCCTCAGGCTCATATACAGGGCTTCTTCTCAGCGTGAATGCTGACCTTGGTGAAGTTCCAGCGCTGGATGAAATGGCGTGCCAGATCTCTGGCTGCCTTTCCATGAACCACGGCTCCTAGATCACGCCATGGGATACGAGGTACGTGTGCCCGGTCCACATTATCTGAAGAGGAGTTCAAGTGAATTAAAGGTGAATGCTAGAAGAACTGAACATCACTGGTAGAGCAAAAATACTTACTGATAGTTTTTGCATTATACAGTACAAGAGCGGCTACTAGGGGCGAATCACTGGCACCACGTGCTGTTTATTTGTTTATCAGTTTCATTTGTTTCAGTTTGAATACATTGTCCCATTTTCCTATAATTTATTAATATAATGAATATATTCATATTTATTTAATTAAGCATGTTTTTATGATTCAATACTGTTTTAAAAAAAAATTAAGTTCAGTAGTATTTTACATGAAGTGTTTGTTTATTTTTTACAAACTTTTGGTTATCGGCAAGTACGATCTAACCTTGCTATCGGTATCTGTAAAATCGGTCAACCTGTAGCTAGGATAACCCAAACAGTTCCTGCTACCTTGGAACGGCTGGTCCAGTTGTGTCCAGTCCTTCTTGATGAAGTTGCTATAGTCCTTCCCCAACCAAAAGAGATTGTTGCAGGTCAAATCCACCTCGTCATAAGCTTCACCAGATGCTTGGCTCTTGAGAGGAATATTAACTGCATCCTCTCCTTCAGTCTGAGAGAGAACCTATAGATATACAATACAAACAGAGATACATGATATACAATATGGACAAAAGTTCTGGGACACCTGACTTGAGGTTCTTCCTCATAACTATTATCAAAGGTTAAAGAACACTATAGTATAAGATTATGGTATTGAACTAAAAGCCCCAAACCTGTTCCAGCATGACAATACCCTTGTGCACAAAGCTAGATCCATGAAGATCTGCTGCACATGGGTTGGAGTGGAAGATCTCCTGCTATAGATCTCTAAACCAATTGACCACCATTGCAATAAATGGAATGCTGAATGCACTCACCTACATCAGTACCTGAATGAGCATCTCCACAAGCACACTCCAAAATCTACACTCTTCTGATCAGGTGTCCACAACCTTTTGTCCATACAAAGTAATCGGAACATTTTTTAACCACTAGTTACCTCAGGAACTGGTCGTGCGATGTGATTGGCTGCTTGCGGTTCCGTGACGTCGAACAACCTGTAGCTGCTGTCGTCCCATCTTCCGAAGGCAAGGTCCAGCCCGCCTACGAAGGCCACCGATTGGTCGATTGCCACCATCTTTTCATGATGCGCCCACAGCAAGACGCGGGAAGCCACGTGATCGGGATGACGCATCACCTAGGCAACAGAAAGATCGATGCAGCGGGGGGACGAATGAGTGACAGAATCTCGTTATAACATGAGTCTCGGGTTGTGTGTTTTGTGTCGAGTTCACACCTTGATATTCGAATGGAGACTATGGAGCTTTCTCTTACTGTAGTCACTGTTAATACCCAGAGCCATTTCTAACTCTTTAAACAGCAGCACACACACCTTTACACCTTGCTCCTGAAAACAAAAACACCACAGAGAAATCCTTGTACGTTTCTGGTTTATTTGCTGTTATATGTACGCAGGAAAGCGAATTCCCGCTTCTGACCGCTTTGCGCTTGAGGATCTGGTCCAGCCGCCAGTACGTCCCCCGGGCAGGACGCTTCAGGTACACTTCAGGACTTAACCTGAGAAAGACAATACACAAAGCAGCAGCAAATTAACGCTCCGATATACAGCACACAAAGCTCACTGGGAGAGTCGGACCTCAATGGGGTTTCGAACATTTGTTTCATGTCTATAATTTCTCTTATCAGAGTTTCAGACTGAAGGTATCCTGTAACAAAGTGAACCAGTGTTGATTTATCCAATGGTAGAGCATTTTTTGGACGCCGCTCTGGATTAGGGCGTCTGCTGAATGCCAGAAAATGTAAAAGTATGTAAATCTAAAATCCTTATTTCCATTAAAAGGGAAGCATAAAGCTAAAGCTTACAATGAGATTTTATACAATTATGCACTTCATATTTTTTTACTAGAGATGATGGGTGATTGGGTGTCTGAATAATTTTGGCCACGTCGTGTTTACGTGTGCGTGTACTGACCACCAATCGGTGATGAAGATCTCCTCCTTCGCCTTCTCCAGTGCGTCTGCCAGGTCGGAGAAATATCCGCTCCCGTTCACGTACCTGTCAATCGATCCAACAGTCACTCACTCCATTATAACACTATGTAGTGTGTCTACACAGATACTAATGTATGAAGAATGTAAAAAAAAAAAAAAAGCATACAAAAGTAAAAAGAAAATAAAAAACTAAAAAATACTATTTTTAAAAATGTACCCAAAAACGCCATTTCCTGAAATACTTCATTGGCAGGATTTCAAGCAAACATGTAAAGAATTTCAGCCCGGTCTACTGAAGTTCCAACAGATTCTTCACATCTTTGAATGAAATAGACTGAGACGGTCACCAACAATCTGTCAGCATGCTTCCCAGACTTGCAGAATGGCAGCAGTGTTTTTCTGACATACTACTTCCTTTGTGAACAACAAAGAAGAAAAAAAAAACCCGCCAAATCTGGCAACACAGATTGTCACTAAATGCTTTCTCATCCACTGCGCTGCCTTTCTCAAAAAGTGCTCTGCTGGCAGCGAATATCTGAGGTCACTTTTTTTTCGCCGCCAGATGACAGTTCGCGAGCCAGACCCGACTACACAACGGACTTAGAAATCCTATTCATCAGACGCCAGCTTTCTTGGGGACAAGCAGAACAAATCAATAAATCCTTAATCGATTCGTCCATCCACCTAGCATTATTTTAATTTTTTTTTTTTTAAAGTGCAATAATAAAAAGTACTGTGCTTTCATACTCATAAGTAAGAGATCCATTAGTAGGCAAGTCCTTATTAGTGGGGCCAAGTTGCTTAAAGTACACATTGCTTTATCGGATAGTCAGAGAGCGCACTAGTCAGAGCTCGCAAACCAGATCTGTAAAAAACTGCACAAGCTCAAATTTATTCATGTGGATTTAATAGCTGTTTTTTTTTTCCTTGAACAACGTTTGACGGAGGAGAAGAAATTGATTTGGATGCAGATACACTTACGAAGTATTTATGTATGAATGTAGGTATCAAAGGAAATACTGAATAATGGAAAATATATCCTTGTGAGTTAGCAAGTAGCTATAAAGCAGATGTAATGAGAATATAATTGTGTACGTATTTACGTAGCTATAAAATTTCATATGTAGTTCAGTTCTTATATAACTGTAGGTAAGTACGCAAAAGTAGTCACTTGTAAGTGTATAAAAACTGAACTAAGTTACAATTTATAGCTACTAACTACTACACTGTAGGTAAGTACGCAAAAGTAGTCACTTCTAAGTGTATAAAAACTGAACTAAGTTACAATTTATAGCTACTAACTACTACACTGTAGGTAAGTATGCAAAAGTACGTATTTATAAGTATGTAAAAACTGAACTAAGTTACAATTTATAGCTACTAACTACTACACTGTAGGTAAGTACGCAAAAGTACGTATTTATAAGTATGTAAAAACTGAACTTTGTTACAATTTATAGCTACTAACTACTACACTGTAGGTAAGTACGCAAAAGTACGTATTTGTAAGTATGTAAAAACTGAACTTTGTTACAACTTATAGCTACTAACTACTCAACTGTAGGTAAGTACGCAAAAGTACGCACTTATAAGTGTATAAAAACTGAACTAAGTTACAACTTATAGCTACTTTCTACTAGACTGTAGGTAATTACGCAAAAGAATGTACTTACAAGTATATAAAAACTGACAACATACATACAAATATATAAAAACTGCTACTAACTGTGGGTATGTACACAAAAGAATGTAAGTATATAGAAAGTATAGTAAGTATATAAAAACTGAACTAAGTTACAACTAGCTACTATAGATAAATCTAAATATTAGATGTATTTAATATATAATAATTCTGAATATAAGTATGCTAGTTGCTATAAAAGTATACACTTATTTAAGTACTTGTAAGTATGTATGTAAGGATGCAAGTGTATTAAAATCAAGGAAGAATGTTAAGGACACACACCATTTGGTGAGAGAGTCGGGTCTGGGCGGGGCGAAGCTTCCGAAGCGGTGAGTTTGGAGAAAATCACAGTGTTCAGACAGACGTCGTATCTCATGACTCCACCACTGGGCCTGCCTGTAGCTATTGCACTTAATAAACAGCGTCCTATAACCATTCACACACAAATACACACATGCAAAAAATGTTAGCTTCCCAAAAACTCCTGGAAGACCTAGAACAGCCAGTCTATAAAACTCTTCACCCCACACCTGATCCACCCTTTGAACATCTAATGCATTGAAGATGATACATGCACTAAACAAACACAGAAGTCAGAAGTAATCCCCTGTTGAAGGAGTCCAAAAAGAGAGATTTTCCCCTTCACTTGAACTAGGAGACCCAAACCTGCTCCAGCATGATGATTTTGTGCACAAAGCCAGAAGGTCTGCTTTACATGGGTTGGAGTGGAAGATCTCGTTCTATAGAGCGCTGAAAATATGTAGCTCCAGATAAAACTAAATTACATTGACCAAAGTTTGTGGACATCTCATTCCACATTTAGTTCCAATTTCCTCTTATAATAACCTCACTTTTCTGAAATGTTCCACTAGATTTTGGTGTGTGCTTATGGAGATATATGGTGATTTATTCAGCCACAAGGGTGTTAGCAAATTCAGGTGCTGATATAGGGTGAGGTGAGGTGAGGTAAGGATGTCTGGGATGCAGTCACATTCACATTCATCTCATAGTGTTCAACCGAATGCATCCAAAGACATCATGTACAATTGCCTGCCTCCAACCTTGTGGTTTCAGTTTGGAGAACCACATATGGTGAAAAAGTCATGGCCTACAAGTGCTATGTTTTGTATGAGAAAACAGACCCAGCAAATAACCAGATAAATCTTTCCAATAATAAAAAGGAGGTGATATTGAGGAACACAGGATTCAGTGTTTTAAAACACGTTTGTTCTTCACTACATGATTGATTATAATAACAGAATGAATGCATTCCCAAACTGCCACCGCACCTGCCGACACTCTTAATGCACACGCCGTGCTTTGTGGCAGTCTGCCTGCGATCCACCAGAACCTGCATACAGGGGTCAAAGAGGAGCACGAAGGACACCAGACCCCGATCTCTGCAATCAGATCCACATGAAGCACATACTTAATAAACACACAGTTACACATCAGTGTGTGTAGATGAGTGTAAATGTGTGTAGATGTGTGTAAGTGTGTGTAGACAAGTGTAAATGTGTGTAGATGTGTGTAGATGAGTGTAGATGTGTTTAGATGTATGTAGATGAGTATAGATGTGTGTAGATGTGTATAGATGTGTGTAGATGAGTGTAGATGTGTGATGTATGTGGATGAGTGTAGATGTGTGTAGATGTGTGATGTATGTGGATGAGTGTAGATGTGTGTAGATGTATGATGTATGTAGATAAGTGTAGATGTGTGTAGATGAGTGTAGATGTGTGTAGATGAGTGTAGATGTGTGTAGATGAGTGTAGATGAGTGATGTATGTGGATGAGTGTAGATGAGTGTAGATGTGTGTAGATGAGTGTAGATGTGTGTAGATGAGTGTAGATGTGTGTAGATGAGTGTAGATGAGTGTAGATGAGTGTAGATGAGTGTAGATGAGTAGATGTGTGTAGATGAGTAGATGTGTGTAGATGAGTGTAGATGTGTGTAGATGAGTAGATGTGTGTAGATGAGTGTAGATGTGTGTAGATTGTAGATGAGTGTAGATGAGTGTAGATGTGTGTAAATGAGTAGATGTGTGTAGATGAGTAGATGTGTGTAGATGAGTAGATGTGTGTAGATGAGTGTAGATGTGTGTAGATTGTAGATGAGTGTAGATGAGTGTAGATGAGTGTAGATGAGTGTAGATGAGTGTAGATGAGTGTAGATGAGTGTAGATGAGTGTAGATGAGTAGATGTGTGTAGATGAGTGTAGATGTGTGTAGATTGTAGATGAGTGTAGATGAGTGTAGATGAGTGTAGATGTGTGTAGATGAGTGTAGATGAGTGTAGATGAGTGTAGATGAGTAGATGTGTGTAGATGAGTAGATGTGTGTAGATGAGTGTAGATGTGTGTAGATGAGTAGATGTGTGTAGATGAGTGTAGATGTGTGTAGATTGTAGATGAGTGTAGATGAGTGTAGATGTGTGTAGATGAGTAGATGTGTGTAGATGAGTAGATGTGTGTAGATGAGTAGATGTGTGTAGATGAGTGTAGATGTGTGTAGATTGTAGATGAGTGTAGATGAGTGTAGATGAGTGTAGATAAGTAGATGTGTGTAGATGAGTAGGTGTGTGTAGATGAGTGTAGATGAGTGTAGATGTGTGTAAATGTGAATAGATGATTGCAGATGAGTGTAGATGTGTGTAGATGAGTGTAGTTGTGTGTAGATTGTAGATGTGTGTAGATGAGTGTAGATGTGTGTAGATTGTAGATGAGTGTAGATGAGTGTAGATGAGTGTAGATAAGTAGATGTGTGTAGATGAGTAGATGTGTGTAGATGAGTGTAGATGTGTGTAGATTGTAGATGAGTGTAGATGAGTGTAGATGAGTGTAGATGAGTGTAGATGAGTAGATGTGTGTAGATGAGTAGATGTGTGTAGATGAGTAGATGTGTGTAGATTGTAGATGAGTGTAGATGAGTGTAGATGTGTGTAGATGAGTAGATGTGTGTAGATGAGTAGATGTGTGTAGATGAGTAGATGTGTGTAGATGAGTGTAGATGTGTGTAAATGTGAATAGATGATTGCAGATGAGTGTAGATGTGTGTAGATTGTAGATGAGTGTAGATGAGTGTAGATGAGTGTAGATGAGTGTAGATGAGTAGATGTGTGTAGATGAGTAGATGTGTGTAGATGAGTGTAGATGTGTGTAAATGTGAATAGATGATTGCAGATGAGTGTAGATGTGTGTAGATGAGTGTAGTTGTGTAATTGTGTTAAGCAGCTCAGACATTTCCTGATAGTGAAAGAGAAAGAAAAAGAGCGAGAGGAGAGAAGAGAAAGGAAAATGCTAGAAAAGGTGTGAACATGATTGAGAAAGAAAGAAAGCAGGGAACGTACAGTCGTATGGGTGCGTAACGGAAAAGAAAGTAGAAAAGTACAATGTGTGTGTGTATGAGAGTGTGAGAGAGTGTGAGAGAGTGTCTGAGACCTGGACATGTAGAGCAGAAACGAGTCCTTGACAACAAGCCAGCGTTGAGACCAGCGGAAACACAACTGATGGTGGCCGAAGCATTTAAAGCCGTGGATCCGGTGACCTCCTGACCTCTTCAAAATAAACCCCTCCCTGAAAGAGAGAGCGGGGAACGCTCAGAAATCATCTTGTCACCTTATTTACACAAACACACACACACACACACACACACACACACACACAAAAATACACACATACACAATCATGCACATACACACAAGTACTCACAAGCCTTTGGGTCCAAGATCTTTGATGAAGGAGAGTGGGCTGATGCTGAGGAACTCCAGCTGAAAGCACAAGCAAGCAAGTGATTACTAGAAGTGTTTTTTTTGTGTGAATGTGTGTATGTGTGTGTGTGTGTATGGGTTCTCACCATGCCACTGTAGTTCTTGCAGAAAGAGTTCTCCAGAAGGCTGTTAAGGTACTCTTCGAGGTATTTCTGAATCACACAAACGCGCACACACACACACACACACACACACACACACCGTATACACACACACACACACACACACACACACACACAATTACAAACCAGTGAACACATTACTATAACAGTAATGTGTAAGAAGTGAACGTGTACCGGTTTGCTGGATGTCCGGCCCATTCTCTCTGTGCCGTGCAGTGAGGGCATCTCCTCAGTCATGCTCTCCAGCTGCTGCCGCTGAATGGCAAACCTGACACACACACACACACACACACACACATTTAATAAACATGATTCTTAAAACTATACTTTCTATATCAAATGTTAGGGGTCTAATGTACAACATGTGTCCAAAAGTGTGTGGACGTGTGTAGTTGTGTACAAGGTGGTATTAACACACCAACAGATGGCAGCATGAGGCTGCATGCACAGTCACAGGGAACACCAATCCTTATAAGTCAGTGTGCCAAAAGACGTAAGTATGATGTAAGATATGTGTAGATGTCTGTAAATGTGTGTAAGTGTGTGTGGCTGTG
Organism: Silurus aristotelis; assembly: GCF_946808225.1. Classification (NCBI taxonomy): domain Eukaryota; kingdom Metazoa; phylum Chordata; class Actinopteri; order Siluriformes; family Siluridae; genus Silurus; species Silurus aristotelis. Next base: position 15,813,264 of record NC_139599.1, on the reverse strand, counting down.
TGTAGATGTGTGCATATGTGTGCATATGTGTATAGATGTGTGAAGATGTGTGTAAGTGTGTGAAGATGTGTATAGATGTGTGTAGATGTGTAAGTGAGTAGATGTGTGGAAGTGTGTGTGTGTGTAGATGTGTATAGATGTGTGTAAGTTTGTGGAGATGTGTATAGAGTTGTGTATATGTATGTAAGTTTGTGGAGATGTGTATAGAGTTGTGTAGATGTATGTAAGTTTGTGTAGATGTGTATAGATGTGTGTAGATGTGTATAGATGTGTAGATGTTTATAAGTGTGTGTAGATGTGTAGATGTTTATAGGTGTGTGTAGATGTGTATAGATGTGTGTTAGTGTGTGTAGAAGTGTTTAGATGAATGTAGATGTGCATGTGTGTAGATGTGTATAGACGTGTGTTAGTGTGTGTAAAAGTGTTTAGATGTGTGTAGATGTGCGTAAGTGTGTGTAGATGTGTATAGACGTGTGTAGATGTGTGTAAGTGTGTGTAGAAGTGTGTGTGTGTGTGTGTGTGTGTGTGTGTGGGCTCTCACCTCCCGAGCGGGAGGAACTGCAGCATCATCTTGTGCTTGTACAGATCTCTGTGCAGGTCTGTGAAATGTTTATACTTCTTCTTAATGGTCCAGGTGAATTCACCATGAGTCAGACGCACTGTATACAGAGAACAAACGCGTACCTGCACACACACACACACACACACACACACACACACATACACAAAACATGCATAACAATTAAACAAGTATTAGGCTTATACTTATTTTGGCAAAAAATGCATTATCAATTGGACACACACACACACACACACACACACACACACACACACACACACACACACACGCACCTTGGAGCGAGTGGTATATCTCTCAGTGTTCTCCACTCTGCAGGTGATTGGCGTGTTATTGAGCATAGGAGACACGCCCCTTTCCTTTAGGTCGTCCAGGTAATGCACCACAAAGAACTCACGTTCGTCTAAAGAACACACACACACACACACACACACACACACACACACACACACACACACACACACACACACACACACACACACACACACACACACACAATTCTTAGATGTCATGGCTAACACAACAATATGTAACAAATCAAACTAACACTTCTTCCTCTTCTTCTTTCGGCTTCTCCCACCAGGGGTCTCCATGGTGGATCATGGTGGTAAGGAGACGGATGATACACTGTGGAGACCCCTAATGGGAGAAGTCCTATGTCCTACATGTCCCTTTAATAAACTTGTTTCTAATCCTGTCCATCGTCGTCACTAACAATGAACATCATAGCATCTTCAGCTCTGCAACCTCCAGCTCCACCTCCTGTCTTTTAGTCAATGCCACTGTCTCTAAACCATACGACATCGCAGGTCAACAATAGCGTGTGATATTTGCAATAAGATAATTGCTGCCAAGATGGGCAACGCATCAAATATGATGAAGCACTTGACCAGGCACTGAATAAACATAAGAGCAGAAAGTTGCTCCGTGGTGTATTTCACGTATAGCCACTCCTGTGCTAGCCGGGCCACAACTTCAACTCTATCTGTTCTGTTTGACACATTGATTACTCTTGACAAAACATCTCCCAAGAACAAAATATGTTGTGCTTGAGTGTGTTTATTCTGATCAGCCATTAAGTGCTGCTTAGTATATACTGACTTGTCTGTGTACCAGAAAAAACATATTTCATTCATGAAACAAACATGTGATAATGGATAGGTCTAAAGCTTAGAAGCACTATAGGTTAATCTTGGTGTTAGGGGGTTTCGGCCTCCCAGTCAGCGACCCTGCCTTGTCCCTACCCTCACCCAAGCCCTCACCCCCACCCCACCAAAAGAAATATTATTATTAGTAGTAGTAGTATTTTGACCTATTCTGATTACTTATTATATTCTCAAATTTGCAAAGGTATATTTGTTTTAAGTCCTTGTAGTCATTTACTAGTTACTTTCCTCAAAACATAAAGGGTCCTAGTTATTTTATTGAAAACTGAGAACTGTGCATTATTGTATTATGTTTATAGCTAATAACGTATTCTATTGTCTGGCTAAAGTAATTTACTTTTTAAAATGTATACTTGTTTTTCTATTGAAATTTAGTATACGGTATATGATTACTTACTTGAATTTAGGCAATTTTGCACTGATTATTAAAAAAGTGTTTATCCTTTTCTATAGAAGATTGTGAATGATTTGTATGGTGTGAGAGTGGATGATTGTGGTGGGAAGTCAGAGCCATTTGAAGGCAGGAGGGTGGGGGGGTTGGTTTGGATGGGGTGTTTGGGTGGGAGACTAGAAACAGCCATGGTAATAAAGATAACACTAAAATGGTTTATTCTAAAAGAACAGGGTCAAGGCCAGGATTCTGGTTTTGCCTCCCGTTTCTCATATCTCCCCCTAACCTTTTGAAGAAAAAAAACATTTTGATACTATAGTATCTTAAATATGTAATATCTTAAATATGTAGTATCTGAATGCCTTAATTCAGATTATTTCTCTTCTGATGAAATTCATGAAGGAGCTGAAGATAATTCCTTAAATCAGTATGAGCCGAAGTATAGAATATGATCCAGGATGCATGTCCTTTTGGGAGACGACCTCTGACCCGTTCACTATATGTTAAGATGAATGGTCTGGGAAAGTGAGCTCTGGTACATCTGAGATACATTTAATCTGGACAAAGACAGGCTTCGCTTTATGATAAACATTATTGCGAAATAGGCTCATATACATCTGTTATACATTAAGAGGCGGAACCAGAGAACGGGCGAACTATTTAACGTGTGTGTTGCCATCTTATCAGAAAAACAACCTGCCTGCTGTTCAACCAACCCTACGTCACCTTTGTGAACTGTTCTTCACGCTTGAGGAGGAGTTTGGACTTCCCCTTCACTCTCTCTGCTTCAGTCATTTTTCAGTTAAGCTCCTTCACAACTGGAGCTTAACTTCCGAATAAAGACACACCAGGAAAGAGAACTTTGGGGTGAATTGGGTGAGTGGTTTTAAGCCGATTCTTGAAATTATTAAATGTTTCCAGTTTTTGCTACTCGGTCCTCTGTCCTAAATCATGCAGGCAACACGGTGTGTATGGTTTTGTTTAAACGATGGCACTTGTTAAAGACTTTATTAAAATTTCCGTTTTATGACCATGTAGGTGAAACGTGTAACAATGAGAAGGAGGGTCTTGTGTGTTTGAGACCTTGGAAACTTGTTTTTCGGGAGTTCAGAGGGAACATTTTCTAGAAATTCTGCAGTTTAGTTGATTGTGTTCATTTAGAAGTTGAACTTCTAAAACAATTAGCAGTTGTCGTAAACTTTTTCCCAGCAAAGACTAGGAGACTTGGATATCTTCTGGCAGTAGACTTTATTGCAAAAGAGCCCATCAAGACCAACTTTAATAAGAACTTAGCATAGTGGATTTAAACACATTTTTTGGGGGGTTGAGGGGCTCAGAAAACTCTCTCTCTCTCTCTCTCTCTCTCTCTCTCTCTCTCTCTCTCTCTCTCTCTCTCTCTCTCACCACTTCGTTATCATATAAATACTGAAAGTTTCACACAGCTTTGGCATTCTCTCAGATCATTGGTTAACTCATGAACAAATGGTCACCAAAACAGCAGGAGACCAGGTGATATCTTGCCACTTTGTTTCATCCAAAGGAGCATTAGAAGCTGGCAAATCTCCATCCAGCACGTAAACATGTAGTTTATGCTGTTATTCATTTGTCTCCTAAAGATGTATAACGTGTATATATATTTATATATGCATGTACAGTTTACAGTACATAAGAATGCAATAATACAATTATTTAAAAATGACATTCCAACACCGTATACAAATAAAATGCAGTTTTCTCGTAGTAACAATTATTTTCATTTTGCAATTTGACAGATTGAAAGAATCTCCAAAATGTTTGAGCCACTTATGCCTAAAAACCTGGCAGAAGACATGGTACTGTGTGGCGAGTTAACAACGAAAGGAAGCAAGCGTGCGTTCAAGCATTTGGCTAAAGAGAAAAAGAACCGATACCCTGAATCAGGAACCGCCGCCGACTGCAGCAACTGGTGGAAGCAGTTCAAAGAAGGTAAAAAGAAAAAGAAAAACGCCATGGCCATCATGGCTGCTCACTATACCCGAGTAGTCAAGCAACTGGACAGATGCCAAAGCAAAGTGTTGCAGCTTGAAGAGAAAACTAAGTCTCAGGAAGACGAGATCAATCAGCTGAGACGAAAACTCCTGCAAGTGGAAGACGAAAACGTTCGGCTGAATTACCAGATTTCTAACAATTCCGCTAAAATAGTACAACTCGAGTCTAAAATTGACACTCAAAAGAAAAAGATCACCTCGCTAAAACAGAGACTGCAGGAACAGGAAGCAGAAACTGAACAGCTCAAAGAGGAGATTTCAAATTCGAACGCTTCTTGTGACGGCTCCAAAAACTCCGTAAGCCTTCCAGTACCTGTGACATACAATGCCATCCGGCGAAGATCGTTTTATGCGCTTCTTAATGAAGTCCCAGACTTGCAGTATAAACACACAAACTATGAGTTCTGGGCCAAGATAAAGAGTTGGGTCCTCAAAGGAGAAGTGGATCCTCAGGACATCTTGACAATTGTCCAAACAAAGTGCCCTCTAAAAGCTTGGCATTCGATAAAACTGAATTTCGGCAACCAAGACCTGAATGAGGTGATATTTTCCAACCCTGCAATGATAGGAAGACGGTTGGAAAAGCTCTGGAGGTGCGTGACGGAAGCTCTGGGGCCAGGCACCGAATTGTTCGAGCTGTACTACTACCAGATGCGAAAAAGAGGAGAAACATTTGAGAAGTATTTTGAGGAGAAGTTCAGGCTGTACTGCTCCCACGGGGTGGACAACATGGAGCCGAACAGGAATGACCTACATTTTATATGTAACCTCATAGAGAAGCCGGGAAAGCGCTATCAAGCCTTAAAGATGCAGAATCCCAAAAGCTCTGATGAACTGCTGATCAAAGCCAAGCTTATTGACAGTATGCTGATGCCAGCGCCAAATGATGTCATGTGCTCGAACTGTGGTAGGATGTACCACACTAAAGCCAATTGCCGAAGACCTGGAGGGGGCGCAGAGGTCAGTCCAAATTAATGCTATACATGTGGGATGTACGGTCACTGGGCCAGGGACCACAAAAATTATTAGCTTCTCATCAAGTGATCAGGAATGTTGGAGGAGAAAATAAATTGGTCAGAAGTGCTTCAGACGGCATACGTTCCCTGCTAAAATACCGTTCCTGCAATTCACCAGTTCCACTTAAACATTTCTCACCTAGTTTTTTTATAAAACAATGCTAATACGTAATACGTACATGTTTGCTTAGATTTTTTTTTTAGCAATTATTATAGTGTTGTTGTTGTTTTTTTAACTAGTATTTACATATTTTTAGAGGCATTTTAATAGTTCTCATACTTAAATTGGATATGCTAGTTCTGATACGCTAGTTATATATTTTTGTGTATTATTTGTCTATTCTCATAATGTCGTGCGTTTGCAAATAAAGACTTTGGAAAACTTGATATTTTCTTGGATCCCTCTTTCTGTCACATGTCTGGCTTGATATTTATTATAAAAAATTTCAGTCCATAGTAAAGTTTTAAAAACGGGGGATTCATCATATAAAAGAAAAACAACGAAGTTCGACTACGTATGAATATGTTGAAATCAGGTTTGTATAGAGTTAAATTTGTGTAAGAAATCGAGTTTAATTGAATCAACCGTTTCTGTTTCCTTGTGGTAAATTAGACAATCTCTAATTGTGGACAAAATGATTATAAATCATAAATCAAACTTATAAATACTAGCACATGGCAATTTGGCTATAACCTAATAAAAAAAAAAAACATTTATTAGAACAATCTGGCAACCATAAAAATGGCTAGAAATAGCTAGGATATGTGTTTGCTAAATGATGGTAATATGAACGCAGCCGTCAACACAAACTCAAACACACAGCTGTGTACACATATATTATCTAAAGGGGTAAGGAGGGGCCCATTATTAACGTTAATCCAGTGAAATCGTCAGTTACTTCATATAACACACGTGACCAGGTTATAATGGTATTATAGCATGTGAGAGCATGTTTATACCATCTTTTCCACAATAATGGCTTTGAATGCAGAAGTATGTGTAATTGTGTGTGTGTGTGTGTGTGTGTGTGTGAGTTCTTACCATTGTTGTTTCTGATAGAGTCAAGCTGATCTTCAGTCAAACAACAGTGACAATCATCTTCATGAGAAAACTGCTTAGCTGCGTTGCTTGCCATGATGTACTGACCTTTATGCGCACACACACACACACACACACACACACACACACACACACACACACACACACACACACACATTATTCTTTAATATTTCATAAAGTCTGCCTAAAAAGCACATTTTAAATCGTTTTAACCAAAATTCTCCTGCAAGAATTTCTTTTCCAACTACATTCAAGTTCCCCGTTACCTGCGATTTTGTAAATACCCAGTTTATGCCTATTAATTCTCATGGAAAGTTTTCGGTCTTGAAAATTCCTGGAATTTTCCCCACCCTAACCCATAGCACATCTTCAGAGGTCTTTGGCAGGTCAGAGCAGTTTTGGCAGCACGATATTATTCAGGTGGGTTTATTGGAGAGGCTGATTGGTGTAGTTTCTTCTTACCAGTCTCTATAAACCAGTGTGTAAACGCAAAACTCTCTTTATATCAAAGTGTCTATGCACTGCAATTATATAACTGACATCCTGGCACTCAAACTTGTATACATATATGTATATATGTATATATTTTAGACAGACAGACAGACAGACAGACAGACAGACAGACAGACAGACAGACAGACAGACCACCGCTGCTCACTACATTGCTCGACGCAACTGATCAGCATTTTCTTTTTGTTTCATTATTAGTGTTGTCACTCCGCCCTTCCTGAATAATTGTTGTTGTCTTTATGTGGAAATCACCATCACCAGGTTCAGCGCTGTTCATGGTTACATGACCATAGAATTTCACCAAATTCACCAAACAACCAAAGTCTTTTAGAAATATATAAAGGAGCAATATTTTATATTTGATTGAGTTTCTATATTCTGAAACTGAAGGAAAAGTATTGTTCATTCAGATATGGAGAAAAGCAGTTGTAATGGCTTTTAGCTGGAAAGTCGATATGTCAATCAGTCAATAAAAAAAAAATCACGTCGACACCTTCATACCCGACGTGCTGAAAGTGGGCATTATTAATGACGTAGCTTGTTGTCATGGTAACACTTGGCAAGGTGGAGAAAAAACAACACCACTTGAACTTTTGACGCAGCAGAGACTCAGTGACATTTGGAAATGGAAATATCTATAGAACGCAATAAAACTTTATGACTTAACCCATGTGATGGCAAGTATAAAACACAGGTCAATGCTGGACTCTAGGGCTGTGTTTAAATCCCACATCTGTCAGATATCCTACTGCTCAGAACAGCAAACACAACCCTGACCTAATGGGGGGTGGGGGTGGGGTTTCCTTCCAGAAAAGATAAGAAAAGAAAATAGAGGTAGAGGCACATAAGTAATGAAACGAAATAAGTGAAGGAAATGGAACTGGCAAGAAAGAAAAGAAAAGAAAGGAAAAGAAGAGAAGAGAAAAGAAAATCAGGAAGAGGGAAAAAAAGATCTAAAAGAAAAGTAGCACTAATAGGAAAATAATAATAAATAATAAATGGATGGTGTTCGACCAATCAGATTTGAGAATTCTATAGTATTGTATGTATTGCATTCATTCGATATTTTAATTTTAATTAATTAGCAAATTGTATATGGTTTATTAAAACCAAGCAGACATTTTATTCAAAATGTATTTAAAAATCTCAACTGTTGATGCTCACAAATGTTAATAATAATAAATGAATAAAAAACAGTTGTAGGTTGTGCATTTCTTCCCACCTAACCGTACCCTAACCGTACTACACCGTACCGTACCCTAACCGTACTACACCGCACCGTACCCTAACCATACTGCACCGTACCGTACCCTAACCGTACTGCACGGCACTGTACCGTACCCTAACCGTACTGCACGGCACTGTACCGTACTGTACCGTACCCTAACCATACTGCACCGTACTGTACCGTACCCTAACCATACTGCACCGTACTGTACCGTACCCTAACCGTACCGTACCCTAACCATACTGCACCGTACTGTACCGTACCCTAACCATACTGCACCGTACCGTACCGTACCCTAACCATACTGCACCGTACTGTACCGTACCCTAACCGTACCGTACCCTAACCATACTGCACCGTACTGTACCGTACCCTAACCGTACCCTAACCATACTGCACCGTACCGTACCGTACCCTAACCATACTGCACCGTACTGTACCGTACCCTAACCGTACCGTACCCTAACCATACTGCACCGTACTGTACCGTACCCTAACCGTACCCTAACCATACTGCACCGTACCGTACCGTACCCTAACCATACTGCACCGTACTGTACCGTACCCGAACCGTACCGTACCCTAACCGTACCGACTTAAATACCGAGGTGAATTTTGTGTACCGTTACACCCCTTTCCTGATGTCTTGCTTTTCCAGTATTCCAGAATGCATCTTAGCAGACCAATGCAGTATTTTACATCTGATTGTGTGTGTGTGTGTTTGTGTGTGTGTGTGTGTGTGTGTGGTGTGTGTGTGTGTGTGTGTGTGTGTGTGGAGGAGGACATGGGGGTTAACATAGACATAGTGCTCTCGATTCACTACGCATCTTCCCACATTCCTGACTTTGAGTCCTCGCTGTTCTGCCAAAAAATAAATAAAAACCACCACCTACAACCAAAATAAATACGGTGTCTTCAAAGCTGTAATATGAAGGTTTGAAGCCAAAAGATGCGGCGGCCCACGAGTCGATGATCTGTAGGAGGGAACCTCACATGCTCGGTGCTGCTGGAAATCTCGAACACCAGGGTATAGAAATGTTATATAAATATATACTGTTTTTTGAACATACCATCCGACATTTGCTGTTATAATAACCTCCATTCTTTGGGAAGATGTTCACTATATTCCACTATTAGATGGAGGCATAAAGAGCAGTCAGCGTTCACATTCATCATGTACAACAGGGTTGGAGATCTACAGCAGGAGATCTTCCACTCCAACCAATGGAAAGCAGATGATCCAGGAGCTGGCTTTGTGCACATGCTGGAACAAGATTTGGGTCTCCACAAGTCATGTTCCTTCATCCACAGACGTCCTGCACAAACGTGTGTCTCTGATTTTGTGGTAACAGTTTCAAGAAGTGGAAAAGTCAATACTTTTGGCCTTATACATATACATATATCCCAATACTTTTGGTCACACAGTGTATATTTAACAGAAATATGTAAATCCATCCTTGTTAATATCAGGATTGTGGAAGCAGGAAGTTGAAACAGATGTAGTTGTGTGAAACTGATGACCTCTGCTGTAGACTACATAATGAGATTTTCTTTTAAATCTGTCAAACCCACCGCTGTCCACTAGAGGGAACGGATTCAATTTGCAAGTTGATAAGACGAATCGTGTGGAAACACGGCCCCCGTGTGCTGCTAAAGAGTTGGTTGGCATTAAAATATAAATAAAAACAGATCAAAAACTGCGCCATTGTGTGGTCGGCTCTGAGAAACAATGTGCCCCATGTGTATGTGTGAGTGTGTGTGTGTGTGTGTGTGTGTGTGTTTGTGTACATGTATCCAGGCAGCGTGTGTGTGTGTGTGGACACACCCTTACGTGAGGTACGTCATCTGGAGTGACTGCTTAGTTACTGCATCGAGGTTAATGAAAGACAAAGGCACCAGAGAAACTATTAATAATGCTACTACACAAATACACACACACACGGCATACAAATCAAACAAACACACACTAACATAACGCAATACAACCTCAAACAGCAACAGCAACGTTATTATTTTATATACATACATACAGATAATAGATATTTTTGGCATATTTGGAACTCCTAAATGATTCAGATCATCAAGCTAATTTGAAATTACACAAACAGAACCTAAGGAAATACAAAATGCACTTTTTAAATGATCATTTGTTTTATTAAGGCAGATAAAAAAACCTGAAAACCGTTTTTGTTGCACCTCTTGGCGGTAACAACTGCGATCAAGCGTAACTGCCAACGAGTTTCTCGCATCGCTGCGGAGGAATTGCGGCCCATTCTTCTTCGACTAACTGTTTTCAATTTAGCCACAGTGGGCGATTTTCCAGCATGAAAAACACGGCCTGTTCACAGTCATGCCACCGCATCTCATTCGGATTCAAGGCTTTAACTACATGTCGTTTTTTTTTCAGCTATTCAGAGGTGGAAATGTTGATGCGCTTGAGCCTGAGGGCATGAACTGAGATTTTACTTCAGGATTTTCCAGTAGAGAACAGAATTAATGGGTCCAGAAGTTATGGCAAGTCGTCCAGATTTTTCCTACATTATTGCTAACTATAATTGCATATTTGTCACACATTTAAATGATAAAAATTTTCTGTGGATTGATGAGACACACTTTTCAAAAACATCTGTCTCATCAATCCACAGAAAATTTGAATCGTATAAGTGTGTGACAAATATGCAATTATAGTTACCAAAAATGTAGGAACAATTTGATATATACATATAAACAGGAAATCAACGATCGATAGAAAGAAACGAAGGTATAAGATAGTATGAAAGAAAGGAAGGAAATTGGCGGACCGCAAGTTTTAGTTTGCGCCTCGCACTTTGAGCGCAGTTTCTTTTATTTCTTTTTTTTATTATTATTATTATTTTATTATTACAAAAAATACACAACAGTGCCCGAGGTATAAATAAACTAGAGTTAGCGCAGTGTCACTGTGGCCACTCGCTCCGAACCAGAAATACGATTTGTTGCGTTTTGTACAACTTTTTTTTTTTTGAGCTTTGAGCCAAAGTTTTTCCGACAGTCTCGGGATAAGGATTCTTTTTCTCTTTTATGTCCAGCTTGAAGAATTTCTCTTAAAAAGGAGAAAATTCTGACAATTCCGCATATCGAGGGAGTGAACGAATGAAGGATGGAAGGAATAAAGACATTTGTTAAAGTTAAAATAAGTCGAACAGTAGATCATATCTTTCGAAAATTAAATAAATGTAAAACACACAAACTTAGATTCACATCTGTATAACCTAAATGGGGTCTAATAAATGTAAACTATTATAATGTACATAAACTATAAAATAAACTATAAAATGTACACTAATAGAATTTTGTCATTCATGATTTAATTTTATTGAATCAATTTAATAAAGAAAAGATAAAGAAAGCAAAGGGGGAAAAAAAGAAAAAAAAGGAAATGAAATGAAATGAAAAGAAAAAAAAGAAAGGAGGGATAAAAAAGGAAAGGTCGCAAATAATGACAAATCACCACATTACCTCAACAGCGAATACGAATAAAATATGACTTCTATCAGACAAAACACAGAATGATACAACCAAAACATGAAACTTGAACAAAATGCGAACACCAAAGTCAACCTCCAAAAATAATACAAAATAAAAATTAAATTAAATTAAATTGAATCAAATAAACCAGTATATATATATATATATATATATATATATACACAGTACAGACCAAAAGTTTGGACACGCCTTCTCATTCAAAGAGTTTTCTTTATTTTCATGACTATGAAAATTGTAGAGTCACACTGAAGGCATCAAGGGCTATTTGACCAAGAAGGAGAGTGATGGGGTGCTGCGCCAGATGACCTGGCCTCCACAGTCACCGGACCTGAACCCAATCGAGATGGTTTAGGGGTGAGCTGGACCGCAGAGTGAAGGCAAAAGGGCCAACAAGTGCCAAGCATCTCTCGGGGAACTCCTTCAAGACTGTTGGAAGACCATTTCAGGTGACTACCTCTTGAAGCTCATCAAGAGAATGCCAAGAGTGTGCAAAGCAGTAATCAAAGCAAAAGGTGGCTACTTTGAAGAACCTAGAATATGACATTTTTCAGTTGTTTCACACTTTTTTGTTATGTATATAATTCCATATATAATTCCACATGTGTTAATTCATAGTTTTGATGCCTTCAGTGTGAATCTACAATTTTCAGAGTCATGAAAATAAAGAAAACTCTTTGAATGAGAAGGTGTGTCCAAACTTTTGGTCTGTACTGACTTACGTAATGACTTCAAATTACAGTCTCTTGGAGACGTGCATTTTACTTGACTAGACCTTTTGCAAGCATGAGAATGGGAAAGTCACACCACCGGCAACAACAACAACAAAAACAAAACAAATGCATGGGGGTTTACGGTGTGTGCGTGGAAACAAAAAGAAGACGTGTTTATATACAAGCAGATGCTGCTTAGCGCTTGTGCTGTTATCGGAAAACACAGGTAACAGGAAGTCCATTGATTTAAATCCTGTAACAGCATGTTTCGTTCTTTACATCATCACCCTTCTTTACTGACTGCACAATAGAGACATGGCACTAAAAGCCATGCAACCTTCATCTAAACCTGCTCTGGATTTAATCCAAAAACAAGTAGGATATTGATTAGGGAATGACTCATTAAGGGAAAAAGTCACGATTTACAGCATTGCAGTCCTGTTAAATCCAGTCTGGTCTGGAAGAGGAAGAGAAAAAGGAAAGGGAAGGGAAGCACACTTCTGCAAAAGACACCATAAAAATAAATGCGCCAGAGCTTACGAAAGAGAATTTCGGAAGAATGGAATTACGAAAATTCTAACTGAAACTGAAACTGTATGTGAATGTGCAGTATAAACGTTCACACACCAATCAGCCATCAGATTTAATCCATAGCCAGACATCGCAAATATCGCAATATTTAATATTACTGTTTACTGTTCATATGCATCCTGGTATACACTTTTTTTTACATATATCTTTATATATTTTTTTATAGTTGATACTTTTTGCTTGTATTATTTATCTACCTTCTTTTTTTTTTCGTGGTTTATTTTTCTCCTCATTCTAGCATTTCACTGCATGTCCTACTCTGTATGTATGTGTATGTGACAATTTGATTTGATTTTGATTTGATTTTTAAAAAGAAAAAAGTTCTCAAAGTTGATGTGTTGAAATCAGGAAAAATGGGCAAGTTAACACCCCTTTAAGGTAATTCGTTAAGAGTGCTTATTAATAGGAGTAATGTAAAAGGAATAGGTTGATGAACATGTTTATTTCAAGCTAATTGTCTAGTCAGGTCGATTTCTGATGCACCATGATCCAGATGTTCCGTTGTCAGTTGACATGCACTTTCGGTTCTCGTGGCACAAGAACGTCGATTTGTAGTCTGCTGCGCTTCCGCCATTCCTAAAAATGACCCACAAAATAAGGAACAGTAAGTAGGAAGCTGTCCTCGAGTTTCCGGTTAGACCACGGTGGCGCAGACAAAGAGGCGTCAATGACAGCGGAGTGTGTCGAGGTTCGAATTTCCACACGCATCTCATTTGCAGCTCATGTTGCGTCCGTGGTCTACAGTTTGGCCAAATGCATGCGGGACTTACGAATGACTTGAGGCTTCGTTTCAATATTTAAACCTGTTCTGAATAATATCTGAAATGGTGTCAAATCAAATCCATCTCCTGTAATGAGTCATCACTGACTTCCATGTGGGTCTTTCGACCGCAAACTTGGAGGCACACATAATTGTATAATATGTGGTAGAACTAGGAGATCCCCACCTGTTCCAGCATGCCATGCCATTGTACACAAATCCAGCTCCAGGAGGATCTGCTTTACAAATCAGGTGGGGTGAAAGATCTCCTGCTATAGAGCTCCAACCCTATTGAACAGGATGAATTGTTCATGCTGACTGCACCCCAGGCCTCCTCACCTCACCTACATCAGTATCTGACTTTACTAACAACCGTGTGGCTGAAGGAAACTCATACAAATCTCCACAAGCACATGCCAAAAATGTAGTGGAACATCTTCCTAGAAAAATGGGGCTTTAAAACCCCCCGCATGTGTCTGTATAGTGAATATAAACAGTATATACCGGATTTGTTCTTTTTCCATACAAAGTTGGAAAACAAATTTGATTCCCGCCACGTTTTTTGATCTCCAGAGAAACACACGTCTATTTTACAATTTACCACACAGGATTCCAATAAAGTAAAAATATATATATAAAGTGAATGTCGGTTTATCTCGAGTCTGAAAGGAAATATATGCCATGGTCTTTCTCCGAGTTTAATTTGATGAATGGTATATCTGTGTTTTTCAGGTCAGATTACAGAGGGCACAAGTGTGAAAAGTTTTGATGCTATAAACATTGTTTGCCCTGAGGGTACGCAATCTTTTGCCCATGAATGTCGTTAGGTCAAAGATAAGACGTTGCCGTTCTGCGTTCGAAGGCGGCTCGGGTGACAAATATTGTTATATGTCCTCACTTTTCTGTTGTGCCGTTCAAAATGTGTAATATTACAATATATAAAACAAATTAAATACTGAAATGTGAAATTTATCCTAAATATACAATATAACACACACACACACACACACACACACACACACACACACACACACACACACACACACACACACACACACACACACACACATATATATATGTGTAACAGTACACGTTTTTCAGTACAGGGATTCCGAATTTAGTGCACATACATACAGAATGCAATCCTTTTTTACACACAGAACATAAAATCGTACATTTTTGTTTATGTTTTCAAAAATATTTTTATACAAATGATGTAAAAATCTGACTGCAAGTTTGTTTAGGCTCCGCCTCACACTTGAGCGCAGTGTCACTGTTTTATATTATGATGATCAAACTTTAAAAACATACACAACAATCCCAGGAATATAAAAAGTTAGCGCAGTGTCACTACGGCTACACGATCCGTACTGGAAATACGATTTGTAGTACAATCAAAACTTAAAAACATAACTTTATAAATATATACGATCATCCTAGCTGCACGTCCAACGTATCCTACATCGTACGCTGCTGTCTGATGCGTGAAATGTTCAATATTTTTACAATTTTGTCGTATCGTAATCGTAAGATTAAAAAAGTCGAACCATCGTGACTCAGGGACCATCTGTATACAACTGACCTTAATAACATGCTCTGCTTTATATCTACAGGTACTACATTGCGAAAACAGTCACTCACACCTCCCATATGTTACACACACTACTGCTGCTGTACATTGTAGAAAAGTCACACTACTGCTACTCTTATAGACATTAATGATCTGTCGTATACGCTGTACATTGTGCTTGTATTTAATCGGTATTGTCTTATATAGTCTTGTCTCTAAACTAAATGTATAGTGTAGTTATTTATATCTGTATCTTTCTTTAGAACGCTGATCGGTCACTGACCCGGATGGTCACATGACCGAATGCAGGCGCTGCCTGGCTAACGGCGGGTTTGTTTAGGCAAAGAGCCGCTTTGCAAAGCAACGAGGATCCAAAGTTCACATGCTGGAATGTCGTGAAACTACTGCCGTGCGCACGTGACTTCACCGTAAAAACATGCTAGCTTCACATACCATATCTAACGCGGACCTAAAATCAACAGAAATACACTGCTTCGGTTATTTCCAGCCCAGAGATTTCACACAAACAACAAAGTGTTTTACATTTGGGAATTCTGCCATAGTTTGTGAATCTAGAAATCTTTCTCTCTTGTTTATTGTTATTGAACCATAAGAAATGTTCCGTTCTGATCGCAGGAACGTGTACGGCATCAAATCAATCTATTAAATATCTGTAATTCCCACTCCAAAGGGTCGCATGAACATCACAGCTAAATTCTTCACAAAGGGTTAAGGGGCCATGCTCAAGGGCCCAAAAGTGTCAGCTTGCTGATATCAGGTCTTGACCTTCTGATCAGTAACCCAGAGCCTTAACCACTGAGCTACCACATCCTCAGTGGTATTAATACGCTCCACAGTTTCTATAGTAACAGCTTACACACTGACTTGTGTCTAATCTAAATCTAATAATGAATGGATAGAAAAATGTGTTGTTCAGCAAACACTATACGAACAAAAGTTTGTGGACGCCTCCCCCCGATGTGCTTTTTTGGAACATCCCATTCTGCATTTGCGTATATAATTAGCTCCACTCTTCTGGGAAGATGTTTCAGTAGCTTTTGTGGTGATTTGTGCTTCAGCCATAAGGATGTTAGTAAAATGTACTGATGCAGGTGAGGTGAAAAATAGGGTTGGAGCTCTGAAGCAGTAGATCTTCCACACACTTCCATTTAAAGCAGATCCTCATGGAGCTATTGTCATGCTGGAACAGGTTTGGATTAATTCAATTTTCTGCATCCAAAAACATCTGGTACAATCTGGCAACCAAACCACATACAAAATCAGGTGTCCAGATACTTTTGTCCATATAGTGAATATGCTCAGTAGGTCTTAAGGAGACATCAAGACGTCTGTCATGAACTTTTTTTCCTTTAAAGAAAATAAGAGGTGTGTGAAGAAATGACTGTTTATAGATGCTTGATGATTGTTTGTTTTACAGATGGTCCAAAACTGTATGTGTGTGTGTGTGTGTGTGTGTGTGTGTGTGTGTGTGTGTGTGTGTGTTTTATAAACTTCAGGACATTATGTCATTGAAAAAATAAACTGACTGCACTGTTTATTTTCCTAGAAAAGCATCCCTGTGAGTGAGCAAGCACAACAATCCTGCCACATTCCCCAACACATCAGTCTAATATGCAAACATTTGCAACGTAGCCAGAGAGAAAGAGAGAGAGAGAGAAAGAAAGAAAGAGAGAGAGAAGGCATAAGAGAAGAAAACAAGGGATAGATGAAAGCGAAGAAGTACACAAGGAGGAGAGGAGCCCAAAAAAATAGAGAAGCATACACAATGGTGTGAGTCCACGAGAAACACTTCGCATGTGGGTGGCCTCCGAATGCAATCGCTATGGCAACGGCTTTTCCTATATGGATATCGGAGCTTTAAACGGCCGACTCGTGCGGCGTGTACCTCGAATGCGCGGTTCGATCGGATCCCTACAGAGTTCTTTAAGCTCTGAAACAGAAGAGAAGAACTTTTTTAGACTCGAACTTCTTCGAATACTTTTACCAGAAAAGTAAAAAAAAAGACGACACTGAAGATATGATTCTGGATAAAAAAAAAAAAAGGGACCAAAAACAAGACTGACGATGGCATGAACTTTGTCCTCTTATAGGTTTAAAACACCCCTCTGGAATAAGAAGTGGTGCTCAGAGATGCTCTTTTTTGTGTATTTGACCTTAGTCTGAACTTGTCCCTGTTTTGGATCCATTTCGAAATGCACTCATTAAATCCTAATTTTATATTAATCTTACAGATGTGAGACACGGTGCTGATGAGAATCCCCTAAAGCCTGACATGAAATCTGTCCGGTTGCCAGATAAAAAACTCAGCAACAGGCAACCGCTCAGCACACACACACACACACACACACACACACACACACACACACACACACACACTCTCTCTCTCTCTCTCTCTCTCTCTCTTTTTTACACTCCAACACTTTTCCTGTTTGTTAGAACGGATGCCGTACCTGCTCAGGATCTCCGTCTCTTCCTACACCATTCATCCAGAATTCCATAAACACCCTGCTCATAGACACTCCACTGGATTGTGAGGCTCCATAAACATTCTAAAGTTTCTTCTCTTCAGTTTATTTTCTCATCCCACATTCAGCTTCAGTCCCCTTTCCTTTCCGAATCCCAGTCCTATTCCTAATTCCAGTCTCAATCCTAATCCTAATCCCAGTCATATTCCTAATCCAGTCTCAATCCTAATCCAAGTCCCTTCCATATCCGAATCAAATTCCTAATCCGAATCTCATTCCTAATCCCAGTCCAATTGCTAATTCAATCTCATTCCAAATCACAGTCCCATTCCTAATCCAGTTTTATTCCCAATCCCATTTTAAATCCAGTTTTATTCCTAATCCCTGTCCCATTCCTAATCCAGTCCCATTCCTAATCCAGTCCCATTCCTAATCCTAATGACATTTTTAATCCCAGTCTCATTCTTAATTCAGTCTCATTCCTTAATCCAGTGCCATTCCTAATCCAGTGCTATTCCTAGTCCTAGTCTTATTCCCAATCCAGTCTGATTCCTACTCCAGTGCTATTCCTAGTCCTAGTCTTATTCCTAATCCCAGTCACATTTTTATTCTCCCACCATGAATAAAGGCACCACACATTTTTGGTCTGAACGCAATCAATGGAATTCCCCCCAAAAAAAAAAAAAAAAAAAAAAAAAAATCAAGCCCAGCTTTATTTCCTGAAGGCGCGCGCACTCACGCCAGATGACCGAGAAACGGCATCGCGTGCTTTCGATCCTCCAGCTGTTCTCGCGCAGGAGGAACTTTTCCAGCGGTTAGTACTCACCTGCAGATGATGTCTGGGAAGAGATAAGAAGGAGCTTCTATCCGTCTAACATCAGCAGGAACCACGGACATTCCCGGAATCCTCCAACTTTAGGAGTTCCATCGCTACACCCAGGCAGCAGGCAGGAGGCAGGAGTCAGCGCGCTCTCACGCGCGACGTAGGCGAACTTCAGCTGCCGTTTCTACCGTAAACCCCGGAATAGCAGCGCCGCCATGGCGCGCATGCGCACTTTCACATTCCGTATTCGCATGCGATATAAACTAATTACACTAATTAGAAACTAATTATAGATCCGAGGGGCCCAAACTTTTTCCTTCTGAAGGGCCAAAAATCAACCGTGATTGAAAGCCATATGAGTAAAAGTGAATGTTATAATATACTAAACTGTATTTTATTAAAATTAGTTATTTTTTTAATTCATGATTGTATAATATTTAGAGATCAATAACATTGAAATCGGTAAAACCAATAGAATGAAAATTTCCAAAAGTTTTTTCTCCCCTAAAACCATTTACTTCTATTCTCTACGTCATTTTCATAAACATTTCAAAACTTAAAAAAATATGTAAAAATGTGTTAAATCTGAAATTAGAAATAAACATTGCATTGCATTTCTCCCTCTTTTATGTTTTCTTTTTCATATATCGCATGGTGGGTCGAATCAAAAGTCCTCACAGGGTTTAAAGAACTTCTTCTATACAACAGAAATATAAATAAATAAATAAAAATTCATTATGATTAGTAGTAGTCGCAGTAATAGTTAATATTAATGCCTGAAAACAAGTCATATTAGCAAGTGGAAATATCTCGTAGTCACATCATGAAGTATTTCCTATATAATTTGTCCTGTATATTACATTATAAGATCACAACAAACCAAAATGTCAAGTTATTCATCCTCAGATCAAGCTGAAGGTCATAACCTGCTCTAGAAGCAACAGAAAGCAAGAAAACAAACTTGTCTGCCAGTACTATAAAAAACTACAAGCTCGAGGAAAAAAAAGTTGATAATATTCAGAAATGGGTTCAATAATCATATATTTGTTTTGCTGTAATCTTAAGAAGCAGTATTCAATCAATTGGAGAATATTAAAGCTATATATATATATATATATATATATATATATATATATATATATATATATATATATATATATATATATATATAGTCCTTTAATTTGATGAAGTAACTCGAAATTCTACACTACTGATCTACTAAACCATTTCCCTCAGTCTTATATTCTGGATTTCATCTTCATTTGCACCTGATTTTTATTCTTTTGTCCACCAAGTGTAAGTAATATGGACAGATTCATCTTTAGGAATAATTTACACCAAATAAATGCAACTGACTGAGATTAAATACATGAAGAAAAAGAAACCCTGACACAAACCCAAGTCATTTCCCTTCCAGTCTCATTATAAAAAATCGATTTAAATAAAAGACATTATTTGAGCGATTCAGTCGCTGATAAATAAATCAAAAAGCAGGAGAATGGGGGAAGTTTTGTAAAAGCAATCAGTGTATTAAAAAAAAAAACTAAAACAAAAAAACCCACACCATACACTGTGTGGATCAATTCACCAAAACAACAAATAAACCACTTTTTTTTTTAGCATTTCTGAAAAGAATCTAGAAGCATCACCATGTGTCTGAAATCAAATATTAAAGAAGCACTTTTCCATCATTGCGAAGCACAAAACAAATCAATCCCCAACCTGATCTAAACCCCATATCCTCTATTCAAATGATCATTAAGTGCCTCGTTCTCCCAGCTGACAAAAATGGAGGCCTGAAGCAAAATGTAAACGTAAGTTTTAAACATATGAAGCAGGACCACACATTTAAACAATCTTTAAATTACATTACAAACTGCACCTCCAAATGCCACGTGAGAAGAGGAGGCCATAGTTTCTGTAGGTGGAGCGCTGATTTCAACATGCCATTAAAAGAATGTGGTTTGGGACAACATTTTTTTTCTGCATTGTTACGCTTCCTTGGACTCCTGACAAAAACTCAGGCATCATTTAATGCTCATAAAACGCTCATCGTTTGTCTGAAAATGTCTAACACCATGTTTGTGCTTTGTATCTGTGTGCGTTTCTGTATCTCTTTCAATGTCTCTGTGCGAGCAGGATGAGACATTGACGACTGGCGCTTTACTCAGGAGCGTATTTTTTATTCTCCCAGGAGAAAGGGTACTCGGGGACCTGGTTGAAATGGCCCATGAGGAAAATGGCCACCGTCCCGATGGAAAAGAGCAACATGGCCACCCAGAAGCAGACTTTGTCGATCATCTTGCCAATCAGCACCCAGCTCTCCATCTCCTAAAGATGAGAAATGAGAAGAGAAATGATCATATATTAACAAATTGATGTTACATAGATACACACACCCCCAAACACACACACACTTACTGAACCAATGTCATTCTGCTCCCTTGTGTTCTCTGCGATGAAGTTACAGGCGTCCACACACTCTTTAATCTCTGGTGCTGCGTGGGCCAAACTCTTATACAGGCTTGCAGTGGTGCTCACATCGATAGCGTCCACTAGAGGGAGACAAACACGCACAAGACACACGCGCATGCGCATTAACAGGATGCGTCGTGTTCAATGCAATATTAGCTTTATCTGTAAATAAATAAATAAAAAATATATATTGCATATATTCCTATCTATCATACACCTGTCTGTCTGTTAGTCACTCTGTCTATACTCCCTCTGTCTATCTAGTATTTCTGTCACTTATTTACTTTCTTGTCTGTCTGTCCAGCTTTTATCTATCACTCCATCTATCTGTCTCTGGTTAATCTGTTTCTCTGTCTATCATTCAACTTTCTTTCTTTCTAGATGTATGTCTTTTTCATTCATCCATCCATCCATTTATCCATTCATCCATCTGTTTGTCAATCATTCTTCCGCCTGTCTGTCTACCAAATCTCGATTGGAACAGGTGTGTACCGATTGACCGTGTGAGTCCGTGTCTCTCTCTCTGCTTGTCGAACATCATCTCGCTCCTCGGCTGTTTCAGCACGTACTCCTCCGCCCGCTGCATCAAGCCAAACGAGCTGCGTCTTCTCTCCCTCACTCCATCCATCCCTCCGGCGTCCTCTCCCTCGTCCACCAGTGAGGTCATACCCAGGAACCGAGGGATCACCTCCAAGAAAATCTGACAGAAAAATGACCAATAAGTTGTAAATATATTACACAATTGTATTATACACATCTAGTGATATACTCTACTGATTCTATACACTATATGAGAAAAGTTTGTGGACACCTGAGCATCAGATTTGTATGTGCTTTTTTTGTAAACCTTACATTTAATCCTCATTTGCGATTATAAGAACCTCCAATTGGAATTGGAAGATGTTCTGGGGAGATTTGTGGATGTTCATTCAGCCACAAGGGTGTTAGTAAAGTCGGGTATGGATGTAGGTGAAGTGAGGAGGCCTGGGGTGCAGTCAGCATTCACGTTCCTCCCAAAGGTGTTTAATATGGTTGAGGAAGATCTTCCGGTCCAACCCATGTGAAGCATATCTTCATGGAGCTGGCTTTGTGCACAGGGGTACTGTCATGGTTTTGGGTCTCCTAGTTTAAGTGAGAGGAAAAAGATTCCTATACAATGATCTCCCTCCAACTTGTTTCTCATGGTAAGAACCACATCTGTCTGGAAAAATCAGGTGTCCCAACACTTTTGTCCATATAGTGTCCATGTCTCTAGCACATTATAAAGGACGTACGTATACTGAAGGCCTACTTGTTTGATTTTGCGATTCATGGTGTGTGTGCTCGGGGTCCGGCAGGAGTAGTTGAGAACAATGATGCAGTTTGTGACGATGACTGTGGTGACGGACATGACGAAGATCAGGTACCTAAGAAGAAAAATGTCCACACTATTATCCCAAACAGAAATGAAACCCCCCGATCCCATGCTTTTTTTGGAACAATGATTATTGTTTGTGTTCCAGCAGCATGCAGGACAAATGAGTTAGAGGACACGCAAAATTCCCACACAGAGACTCACTTTCCTATAAGAGGTACAGAGAGGGACGTTTCCGGAACCTTCTGAGCAATCAGAAAGAGGAAGACAGTTTGGGCGAGGAGGACGGAGATGGACACGGTTATCTTTTGTCCTCCCGCTAGAAAGGCAGGTGGAGAAAGTCAGAGAGAAAGAAAGAGAAAAAGAAACAAAAATAAATAAATAAATAAATAAATAAATAAATAAATAAATAAATAAATAAATAAAGGAGAGAAAGATGAAAGGAAGAACGAGTGCAAAAGGATGGAAATTTCACACACACACACACACACACACACACACACACACACACACACACACACCTTTAGCAGGCATGAAGTAGGCGAGTACGACTAGCGAGGAGATGAGCGAGCAGGGCAGAATGATGTTGATGATGTAGAACAGGGGTTTTCTCTGGATAATAAGGTTGAAATAGATCTCCTGGTACTCCAGGTCATCTGGTGTGTAGCGTGGGTTGGTGAGTTTGCGCGCTGGCCGATGCTTGATGGCCCACTCACCGTTTTCTGCAGGGACACATGACTTAGCGCTGGCTGGTGTACATTTCTTACCGCATAGATACCTGCTTAACTAGAACATGCTAGTGTTTTTCTTCCTCCAGGACATGCGACTCGTCTAAAAGCATTCGATTTGTGTGTTTGTGTTACCAGTGAAGGCTTCAGGGTCGATATCCACCCACTCGATGGACTTGTTGGTCTCCGAATCGACGGCCAAGATCAAGTTGATCTCGTTAGCGCTGTATGTCTGAGACCTAACAAATACAGAAGAAAAGGCAATAGGTTTGTGATCCTGACGATGGTTTCTTTGACGCCTGCCATGATTTTTTTGGATGTGTTGACTGAGTATTTATGGCCAAATATTCATTCAGTAGTAAGCAGGAGAACATTCCATTTGTTTGGGCACAACGTTTAGATATTTAACTTATCAAGATTTTCAATTATCAGATGATTTCTGTCATTTTTGTCACTTTTTTGTCTTAACAATTAAAAATTTTTTCCCTAAAAACAAGCACTCAAACTCATTCCCAAAGTGCCCTGAGTGTCACCTTGGTGGGAAAAAACCCTCAAATGGGAAAAGCTAATAATGCTTGCTTGACTAAGTAGAATTAAATCAATGGCTCCTGTTCTTATCTTTAACAGCTTTTCATTCCAAATCCAAGTCCATTGAAAGTGACACCAAATTGGGTTTAAACAAGTGGGTTCTGGAAGGAAAACCTGCACTCACACCAGCCCTTTGCGGCTAAGAGAGAGGACAGGACCCCTGAACTAGGAACATGTTGCTTAATTGTTGCCTACCTGAAGACCAGCGTGCAGTTTTGCCAGTCGAAAGGGAAGTAGGTGATTTCTATAGCGCAGGTGCTACGGTAAATGGCTGGGGGCAACCAGTAAATGGAGCTATCGGCGTAGATTAGCACATTAGCATAGTATGCTACACCAAATTTTCCGTCAATGCTGTAGCAAAAAGGACAGGGGAAAAAGATTGGGGGGGAAAAACATTAGCTAATTTATACATATGTACATTTTCGCTGGCCTTATAGGAAAAATCTGAGGATGGCCATACTTGTTCTCCAGTACTATATCCGGCAGCCACACATTGTTTGAGGGTACACGAATAACACCAATCCCATAGTAGTCTGAGGGGTTCCATGTCAGGCGATAGTCAGTCCATTGCTAAAGCCGGGAAAAAAAATGACATAAAAGAGAATGAAGAGAAAAGAATAAAAAACAAGTTTTATATACTGGATATCTAAGGGCAGATGTTTAAATCTTTCAATAAATGCTAATGTGAAACTGATAAATGCTAATAAATGCTAATAAATGCTAATGTAAAACATTTTTTTCTAATTGTGCTTTGCAAAATCCATTTTTTTAAAGAAACACGCTAAAACATTACACATAGTTCTTTAACTGAGAATATTTCTAACTACTCAACTCTGAATGTTGTTCTCATGAACCTTTGAGAAACCAGTGAAATAGTAGATACACAAAAATCGTAATAATCACAGTTCAGAGATCAGGACGAGCCCAATCAGCTTGATTACTCACAATCTCAATCCATATGCTGGTGGTCAGAGTCTCCTCTTTCTCGTTCTTCCAAAAATCAAGATACATAAAGAAAAACAATTATGAATGACTTCTTTGTGAAACTTCTTCTATATGAGATAAAAAAAATTAAGGGAGATGGTAAGTTCACACAAATCCACACAAAGTTCAAATCTCAGCACCACCAGACTGCCACTGCTGGGCCCTTGAGCAAGGCCCTTAACCCTCAACTGCTTAGATGTAGGTCGCTCTGGATTTAGGCATCTGCCAAATACCATTAATGTAAATGTAAAACCTAGAACTTATACAGCAGCTTGACTTGTTTGAAGCTTTTCACTGCCAGAGTGTTTATACTATAAATAATATGTATTTATTTGCTGTACATATATTTGCATATTTATCTGCACTTGTCAGTTTGCACAATTGCTACTATTTGCACTTCATGTGAGTGTGTCAATAAGTTATAAGACACTATAGTAATAAGTGTATGAGTTTGGGCTTATAAAAGAAAAAGAGATCACTCTGTTTTTGTTGTTACCAGAGAGATGAGGTTGGTGAGAGTGATCTTGACCTGGACATCCACCTTGTCTTCAGGGTGCCTCGCTGGCCGGATGTTTTTGTTGTAGTTCTTAAAAATATGTGCTATGAGCTGAGACTCTTCGTTTCCACTGACTGAAGACACACACACACACACACACACACACACACACACACACACACACACACACACACACACACACACACACATACACACAGAGGGTTTTACCAATCCACAGCTCTGTGAAATTCTAGACTCTGATTGGTCAGAAGACAATACAGTGAAAGTACATTTCGATTTCTACACAAAAAAAGGCTTGAATGGTGGACACTCCACTTGTCACTGTGACGTCAAGTGGACATCACATCAGAGATGATTAGTCTGTCTGTCTGTCTGTCTGTCTGTCTGTCTGTCTGTCTGTCTGTCTGTCTGTCTGTCTATCTATCTATCTATCTATCTATCTATCTATCTATCTATCTAGTGAGTGTATCAATAAGATATAAGACACTATTGTAATGAGTGTATGAGTGTATGGTCTAAACAAAGCCTGTAACCTTACATTCTCTCAGACACTAAGACGGACTACGGAATCATACAGACTCTTCGCTTTGTTCTCCAAAGCGAGTGCAGTGACTTCTGGACACGTTTTCCCATAGGTTGGAGCTTCGCCCTGTTTTTCTGTTTTCTATAACAGCATGCGCCAAGTGATTTGTTTCCGAACAAAAGGTGGAGAGATGAAACGATCGAAAATAGAGATGATCTAAAGCAGAGATCCTATACTAAGACTCTGTCCAACACATCAGAGATTTACAACTGCAAGTGCAACAACTGTTCAGCATGTGATATAAGTGTAAGTGTCATTAAATCTTTTTGAACGAACAAAGGAGGTATTAGAGAGTAGCAAAAAAAATGACTAGAAAGAGACACACAGAGTAAGACAGGACACTATGACACAAATATAAGCTGCACCCAAATCCCCACACCTACCTAGAACTACTGTATGCACAAGCACAACGGCAACCAAACAAGTCCAGACAGACCGGGCCGCCATCGCCACTCTCTTCTGATCGCCACTTTTGGTGTCACAGGGAGACTTTGTAAGAAAGAAACACCAAGAGAAACTTGTCTGCCAGTAACTCCTTGCCCCTTCCTTTTGCTTCAGCTGTTGTTGAGCGCGGCTCAGGTTACACTCCCACACTTGGCACTGCTCTTAAAGTCAACCCCCTAGTTTGGCCCCTCTTCATCGGGGCCAACGTTAGAGTAACCCATGAGTCGTTGTCTCTCCCTTGGGACATACCTGAATACCGTAGTAGCGGCAATGTAACAGGACCATTACAGTTACAATAGATTTGGGATGAATTGTTAAAAATCCCATTCACATATACAGCATTGATTTGTGATAATGCTGCCATGGTAATGCCATACTGACTGTAGTGTGCCAGAGTTTCCAAAAGTTTCTCATAGTGCAGATTTGAGTGCAAAGTATCAAAACGTTTTTACCTGAGGCAGTGGAAAGCTGGCTGTCCATTTCACCCCATGATGATATAAATAACCAGCACTTTGACTGCCAGGGTCAATGGCACAGAACGTGTGTACTTGTGTTTGTGTGTGTGTGGTTATGTCTGTGCTTATGTCTGCCAGCATAAATCAATCAGTAGGTATTATAATTTATGGAAGAGCAGGCTTACATGTAATATTGAGGAACGTCCACAACAACACTGGAAAATTTAAGAAACGTAGCAACAAGTTAAGCCCCATCATGAAATATTCAAGTGTAAGGGCAACTAGTAAATGCCAGAATGCAGTACTTATGAAATAAAAAACTGCAATGGCCATGTGTAAAAAAGGGTTAAGGGTCTCAAAGGACATTCCCCAATTTGCAGAGTCACTCTCGAACACTCAATATTGTGTAAGTGTTATTGAACTTTCTCGCCACGTTGTCAGTTGCCAAATCAACACTATTTTCCAATCAATGCTACAGAGAAAAGTAGAACTAGATAAATAAAAGACTGTCTCTAACTAGCAGGGAATAGTCAGAGACATGTCTTTTACGAAGATAGAAACCACTCGTGCTAGCGGTACTGTTAAGCCGGACATGGAGTTTCCGGTTACTGTTCGATAGTGTGTCTCGGTTTTCCACTAGTATTTATAGAGCGCTATAGCTGGAGATGTTCGGAATTCATGTAGTGCTCCAGTAAGGTCTAATGACACTTGGATGGAGCGGCGAAGGAAATGTCAGACGAACAGCTGCCTCTTTTCGCTTTGCCCAGTGGACTTACAGAGCCTAATAACACACATATAATGTTTATTTGATGCAGATTTGGATGTTGTGTCCGCTCCAGTTTCCTCCCACCTACCAAATAGAGGCAATTCCAATTAATAATTCCACAACACTGTGGTATCAAGAGTAGGAATTTGATGTAAATATCCAGGAGAAGTCTTTGAAATAAGCTTTTTCTTATACTTCCTGCAAACCAAACATCAGAGGCGATCTTTAGGCAACAGCTTCTTGGTGTTCCTAATCTTTTTACAGTATAAGCAAATTACATGGAGATATCATGGAGAATGTTTTACTTTCTAATTTACTTTTCCAACACTCCAAGGTCCTTCGAAAGGCACTATTTTCCATAAATTGTCTTTATTTTCAAAGGATATTTTGATCCACGAGAGTGTTACAAGGAAAAAAACTGGCATTTTGGGTCACTGAGATCTCGTAAAGGAATGACATGACAAAGGAAAGACTTGTTAGTGAGCTCTTCCCGAGGTGATTCCGGATAGCACTATTTGTCCACGTGAGCTACACAGGGTTGCTATAGGACGCTGCCTTATAAGTAGCAATTGGTTACACATAACTAATCTATGGACCCACAGTCTGAGCAAAAAAACATGACTGAGTGAGAAAGTCCATAGAACATTTGGAGTCTACATACTGTCACGAGAAGTAAGAAGAGAAGATCCTCGGAGGCTTATACAAAAAAAAGACTACTTTTTCCTTTTTTTCTTTGGAAAATGTTAAAAAGATCTAAAATAAGCCAAAATGCTCAGTATTATGGTCTAGAAAGCTGAAGCTCTGGAGCTCATAGGGGAAAACATGGAGAAGCCTGTGAACATATCTATATAAAGGGTAAAGTTACGGAAGGGGTAAGGAATCAGCAGGGCAGTATGGGAGTGAGAGGAAGGGCCACCTTGGCTGTCATCTTCATCGTCGTCTTTCTGTTCTCTCGATGGCTCTGTAAGTACACGTAAAAAAAAACGATTACACGTTACAACGATGCAATGTTTCATCTGTGATTAATTCAAATCTCTTCTTTTTCGTTAAAGGTGCAGTATGCAAGAATTAAATGTCTCTTTAAATGTTTACCACATCATTTTAAACATTCCGAAAAACCAAATGTTTTACAGCATTGCTAAGCATCCGGGACCCAGGAATAACCATTGCCCCAAACTGAAGACAATCTGGTCCATGAAAGATTGTATTATCAACAAGGAAGTCAGAGTTAGTGGGAGGGATTGAAAGAGAAGAACTGTATGTTTGTTAAATGAAAATTTAATTAGAAATGATATATTTTGACATCATTCCAGGCACCTTTCTTTAGTCTCAAACTGGAATACTAACAGGATTTATGAACGAGAACATGATACTATTCAACAATATGGCATCAATCCTCATTGTTTGGCAGCTTATAAAATAGCATTGGATCTAGAACATCTTATTCATATTGACCGCTTATTTGTTATACACAGTTGTACAGAAGCTTAGGACTGGAAAACCTCGCAAAGCTCATTGTCAAATGCCCTTGGAAATGATTAATGCTCTGCTGCCTGTGATAGACCTGTACATGACCATATTGTACCACTAGGAAGTGATAGATGTGGAATGGATCTTTTCCAGAACTTGATTTGTAGCAAACAAATATCATAAAACCTTTCTGTTTTGTTTTTTAGATGGTGGTTGGGATCATTACTGGGACTATTGCCTGAAGGATTCCATTAAAGATGATGAGGTTTGTCTATTGCTGTTTAATCCTATTAAATTAACTTCATCTCTATAAAACAATCGCTAAACTGTCACTTTCGCTACTTTATTACTTGCTCTTTGACGTATTACACTTTCATTTTTAGTCTGTCGAATCGACTGCGAGTAACGCCTCGTCGCAAGACAGTCCACCCCCACTGAAAGTGTGTCCAGGACAGAAATTTCAGATGGCGTATATGCTGATGCATCTGCAGGCTGCACCTGTCTCTACCAATGATGTTTTGCTAAAGCCATATCTAGCCAGCTGGGATGAGCTCATCAAGTAAGAAAGTACATAACACAAGTTAGAAAGAAAGCATACTCGAGAAGGTTCCTCGGGTTTATCAGAGTTTCTTTGAATAATTAACTTTCTAAAGAAGTTCTACTTGATATGCTTCTGTTATAGGGTTCAACAGGGCTCCTCTGGTGTTCTTTGGCTAGTTAAGGTTACTTGGCTTTTTAAAATAGTTGTAATTGAAGAATTAGAATTCTAGAATTCCAGTTTTTCATAAATTCTTTGACTAGTTAAATACTTTTTAGTCAAAAATACTTAGCTTCAACTTGGAATTCCCTCTATTATTTGCCTTAGTGTTATTAGCTTTCTGAACAGTTAATACTTGAAACCCTGTCTATAAAAGCTCTGTTTTAGGGTTTTTCAGGTTCCTCCGATGTTCTTTGGTTAGTTAAAAGTTCTTAGATAGGCCTTAGATCAAAACAGCCAAAACAGTCCTGACTCTTCGAGCATTAACAGCGTGCAAATTAGCCTGGGCCGTTCACCAAAGTTCCTTCCTTGGACCACTTTTGATAGATACTAACCACTGCAGACCAGAAACATCCCACAAGAACTGCAGTTTTGGAGATGTTGTGACCCAGTTGTCTAGCCATTGAAATTCGGCTGGCTTGCCTATTTTTTAACTCAACTTTGAGGACAAAATGATCACTTGCTGCCTAAAAAACATATCCCCCACTAACAGGTGGCATGATGAAGAGATAATCAGTGTCAATCAGTAATCAGTAATCAATTCACTTTACCACTCATCATGTTATAATGTCATAATGTTATGCCTGGTTGGTGTATGTACAAGGCATGATTCTTGTAAGAAGTTTCCTTTGTTATTTATTTATTTTTTTTTAACTGTTAGTCTTTGTTTTTAGGTTCATGGATACCTTGGGACCAATGGTGGGTATAATCTCCCAAGAAATTGAGTCCAAGACTTCCATTATTCGTGAGCTTGCCGAAAGAGAGGAGGAGAAAAGGAAACAGCACAGACAAGACTCACATGGCATTTATGTTTCAGTGCGGTCCATGATCGTGTCAGAGCTGGAGCAGGGTTTGGTGAACTTTGGCCAGTTCACCGAATCTGGTTGCAGGACTCTACTGCGTCTCCATCGGGCTCTCCTCTGGGTGGAGCTCTTTCTACACAACCTGGCTGATGAAAAGAAGGAAACAATGGCTCGCAGTCCCTCTGAGCTCTGCCGAGAGGCTTACCGCCTCACACTGGCACAACACCACTCGTGGTGGGTGAAGAAGGCGGCAGAGCTGGCGTTCGTGGCCATTCCTGACAGGCAGTCCTTCTACAAAATGATGTGCGTGAGGACGCAGGCAGAGGCAGCAGGATTGTTAAACAGAGCGGTCAAAGCCATTCAAAATGTGTACAACAGGACTCAAGTGGCTTTGAAAGAACATGATATGCTAGCACTACCATAAAGACATGGATCGGAGGCATAATGCTGGCATGATCAGGTGTCCAGAATGTACATACATTGTTGGTGATACCACATCATGCCATGATGACATAATGTCACAGCATGCTAGCAACATGCCATAAGGGCACACAGCATGCTACCGAGACCATACGGATGACTAGCATGCTAACAGCACCATAAGGACACTCAGCAGGCTAGTAATACTGTACCACAGGGACAATCTGAATGTAAGCAACACCAAGAGGCTACCAAACATGTGAGCAACAGCATAGGAAGCTGACGCCTTCTAGCATGCTCTGTGCCCTTAGGGTGTTACTAGCATCCTGATTTTCCTTTTGGTGTTGCTACCCACATAGCAAAATTGGTTTGATCCCAGTGATGGGCCACACAAGCTACTTTTACTTGGCCCAAATATACTAATGAATTAGGGTACATGACTGAAGAAGGTCTGGTCGCCAGAACTCGGGCTACATATGGACCATTGTATAGTCATATCTCAGCCTAATGTACAACTATAGCTAGCCCGATTCTGGTCTTATATAGGACCAAACAAGTTGGTTCCACATGTCAGCCCCAACAAAACCTTAATCTAGCCATTTTAAACCCACCCTTATACAAGCTTTGCTCCAGAATTGAGGAGTCCACGACAGTTAGTGATGTGCAGCCTTAAGAACGTATTAGTGTCCACACACTTCTTCAACAGCGCTGGTTCCTAACGTAGTTTTCTTTTTGGACTACATTTTTTTAAATCTTAGTAAAATCATTCTAAACCATTAACCAAACCAAGCAGCTGAATCGCAAGATTACAAACTTTCAACTGAAGAAAACATTTTTTGGAAAAGAACAAAAAGACAAAGGTACAAGATTAAGTGTGTGACACTACAATGAGGTAAAAACTGCAAACTCGTTTATTTTTTTTATTATTATTCATTTATTTATTTATTTATTGCCATAAAAGGTCTTTTTAAGAGAGAAGAAATGTGTGAAAATTGGCCTTGTCTTGTGCATGAAAAGGTTAAGAAAAAAAATATGAAATATGTTTAATGTTAATATAAATTATAAAGGGTTTTATAATGAAATGACCTTTAATCTTTCATCAAAAATGACCATTATTCATAATTAAAATGATTTGTTTGATGAAACCTGGTTGATAGAGAGCAATAAACCTATGTTGCTAACACTATTAGGGAAAACAGCTGTGTGTTATAAAAATGTTTTACTTACTATCAGCTTACTATCTGAAATTACATTTTAACTTTGGGATAACACCTGCCACACATATGTGGCATACAGTTCTATATTTTACATCTGGGCCAAGTAATACACTTAACAACTGGCCCATATCTTGTTTGCCGCCTTGAAAACGGTTCCATCTCCACCATAACCGGGTCACATTCGGTTCACATGCCGTATGCCAGTGCTAACTGTATGCCAGCTGTGCCGGCTTTATGCTAAATCAGGGCCAGGAGTCTTTGCTACCTGGCTAGGTGCTATGCCAGACTAGCAGACTAGCAATTCCATGAAGACAGTTGATAGAAGTTCAAATGGAAAATGCTGCCATGTGCAATATGTCAGTAGGCAGATACATTTTGCATGTCATGCTTTTAGTGTGGTGGTGTGTTTAAAAAAAATAGTTCACCGATCGAATTGATTCTATTTACAACACACTGATACTTTTATGCTAGTTGGACTCTGGCCTGAGTGATTTCACAGACAGTACAAATACACACCCACCCAGTCAGCAGTACTGTTAAACGCTATCAACGGGTATCGCCGGTCTGGTCGTGCCAGACACGAACATGTACCAAAGACCATAAAAAAACCTCCGCTGTTTGATCAGCCTGTGATCGCAAAACAGGAGGGCAAGGTCATGCTTTATTGATATTCAAGCGTACTGGGTTTACTGCACACATTCTTTATCAGTACATGCATTTCTTAAAAAAGAAAACAGAAAATAAATTTAGGTGCAAGCAAAAATATTGACAAACAGAAACGTGTGGGGTTTGTTCAAATTCTTTTAAGAGTGAGATAAGTATGTCAACATAGAGTATATTAAGGCCATGAGTTATTCCTTTTGGGATCATGGGGTACATGGCAGCTGTAAGAACAATAGTTTAACTGAACCATTGTGGCTGCATGAAGCTAAGTGTGGAGATGATTGGTAGAGTGAACGTTACACTTTACTTACACGTTACACTTTTTTTGGAGAATGTTGGTGTGTTTGATGGAGAATGTTGGTGTGTTTAATGGAGAATGTTGGTGTGTTTGATGGAGAATGTTGGTGTGTTTGATGGAGAATGTTGGTGTGTTTAATGGAGAATGTTGGTGTGTTTAATGGAGAATGTTGGTGTTTGAGGGAGAAAGTTGGTGTGTTTGATGGTGAATGTTGGTGTGTTTGATGGTGAATGTTGGTGTGTGATGGTGAATGTTGAGGTGTGATGGTGAATATTGGTATGTTATAGTTATTATTGGTGTGTGTGATGGTAAATATTGGTGTTTGATGGTGAATATTTGGTTTATAATAGTGAATGTCAGTGTGTGTAATGGTGAATATTGGTGAGTGATAAAGATTATTTTAATGGAGAATTTTGGTGTTTGATGGATGTTGGTGTTTGATGGTGAATGCCAGTAAGTGATTGTGAATATCAGTGTGTGATGTAGAATATTGTTGTTTGATGCAGAATGGTGGTGTTTGATGGTGAACATTGGTGTTTAATGGCAAATTTTGGTGTTTGGTGGTGAATATCAGTGTGTGATGGAGAATATTGTTGTTTGATGCAGAATGTTGGTGTCTGATGGTGAACATTGGTGTTTGATGTCAAATTTTGGTGTTTGATTGTGAATGTTGCTAAGTGCACCAATGCTTTTTTTTTCTTACAGGATTGCTTACTAATTTCATCCATGTTGTTCTTTCCAAGCAGACTGAGCTGGGAGTGGATCCAATAAAATAAAAGACCAACAAAAGGCTCAAACAAACTTTAAATCCTATTTTACGTATTGTTCAGGTTCTTTGAGCAGAGTAGCATAAAAGTCCAATTTGTGGCCAGAAATCCCATAAAACAACCCAAAGCTTTCACCTGTGCCATCTCACAGGCTCTGTAGGACTTCTGGTACATTGTGTACAGTGGTGGCGCTGGGTGTGGGAGTACTGCACTTAGGGATTGTAGAAATTGAACTTCTCCACTAGGAGGCGCAGTTTACTCCAGCAATAGAGCAGAGCTACGTGTGTGTGTGTCATCTGCTCATGATAGGTCTATTTTAGACTCCCAAATACCCTTAATTCACCATAATCACTCCTTCTCTCACTCTCTTTGTTTTAATGTCATTCATATAGAATGAAAAGGGAGGAGAAGAGGTATAGAAAGAGAGAGAGAGAGAGAGAGAGAGAGAGAGAGAGAGAGAGAGAGAGAGAGATTGATTAATGACCTGAAAAACATGACTGACAATTTTGACATTCTCAGCAAGAATTGTCAGTTTCTCTGTGTGTGTGTGTGTGTGTGTGTTTGTTCGTGATTGTAAGTTGCTAGATAGATGTTGCAGCTTTAGACGCTGTATCCTTCCATAACTTTATTTTTTTTATTTTTTTCTCTTTTTTGCACAAAATACACAGCACAGGAATTTCCATGTAGCTCTTGAGTTCGCATTTTATTTGGTTAATAATAATTTCAAGCTTAAAACAATTTATTGTTATTATAATTATAATTTTTCGACATTCCATAGCATTACATTCTTCTGTTTTTTTTTTTTGTTTGTTTCAAATGAGAAAGCAACAAGAGTAAAAATACACACTCCTTTTTTTTCGTTTTTTTTCCTGAAACTTTCAGGGAAAAAAAAAAAAGGAAGAAAAATCGCCACACAATCAAACTGTGTCATAATCTGACTTTCAGATGTACATATATTATATATATATTTATATAAATATTTCTATCTATAATGCCTATAATATACTACATTTCATATTGCTACACTCTGACCAACTAAAATAAAAAGGCAATCCAAAAGATAATACGCCGCGGATAATATTGCTTTTTTTTTCTTGATTTCGACGCAAAACCTTCGTCATTCTGTACTTATTTGTTCGGATGACTGTTGAATTAACACTTAGATAAACTTTTGGGGAGAAATACTCAGTTTGTCACTTTGAAAAGAAAAAAAAAAGGATGCAGTCCAGAGCGAAACCCGAGAACTCCTATAGGAGGTAGTGTTTTTATATGACTTTGTATTTTTTTATACTCTGGGTTAAAAATCTTGGATTTTATATATATATGGATTTTAAATGTCACTTTTTTCTTTCATA
This sequence comes from Silurus aristotelis, assembly GCF_946808225.1. Taxonomy (NCBI): domain Eukaryota; kingdom Metazoa; phylum Chordata; class Actinopteri; order Siluriformes; family Siluridae; genus Silurus; species Silurus aristotelis. The sequence continues at coordinate 15,778,177 of NC_139599.1, read as the reverse complement.
ATATTCCATGAACATGGCTGTGACAGTTAATGATATTCTATAAACGAAACCTGAGCCTCATGAATATTTATGACTTGGACCCCTGTAGTCTAAGCGATCAGCCAGCTATCTGCTCCTGGAGTATCCAATATTCATCAGAGAGAGACAGATAAAGAGAAAGAGAGAGGGGGGGTATAGAGAAAGAGAATAAGAGATCAAGAGATCAAGAGAGAGAGAGATAGAGAGAGAGATCACAGAGAGAGAGATCACAGAGAGAGAGCACAGGAGTTGCCTCCAGCATCCACGTACAAATACAGCAATAAGTGATGACCAGAATGACAGGAGGAATGTGGGGGTGTGTGTGTGTGTGTGTGTGTGTTGTGGAGTAAAGTGGGGTAAAGGTAGACATGGAAAAAAAAAGGTGCTGAGCAGCATTTTGATAATCCATTACCAAACACACACACACACACACACACACACACACACACACACACACACACACACACACACAAATGAATACCCTAACGATGTTCATATGTTCTAAGAAGAAAAAAAAATTGATAAAAAAGATAAAGAAAGCCAGATTGCACAACACGAAGAAAGGAAACATAGATACAGCATGAAAATCTAATTTGATATAAAAATAAATGGGGGATGGGAAGTGACTAATAGGTATTTGGGTGGAGGAGGTGGAGGGATGATTTTTTTGGTGTGTGTGTGTGTGTGTGTGTGTGTGTGTGATGGGGGCTTGACCGTGCCCATCCTGTCCCGGATTATCCAATCAGATTAAGAGATTTGGCAGGTAGAGGGAGGACACTATGTTCATCAAAGAGCAGAAAGGAAATGGGACAAAAGCGAAAAGGGTTTGTCTCGGCCCAGGTCAGAGTACTGAAAAGTACTGAAAGAAAAAAAAAAAAAGCGACGAGCAAAGCTGTTCTATTTTTGTTGTTTTTGTGCAGAACCTAAACCACTCCACTTGTGTACTTTTCTACAATTTCTATCACTCTGTCCTGAAAATATATAAGAGAAAATGAGGATAAAAGAAAGAAAACCTTACACACACACACACACACACACACACACACACACACACCCCCTTAGTGGCATATATAACTATATATGCACATTGCGCACACGCCAAAAACATCCATACACACACATACACATAATAACCAACCGAAACTAGATCAAGTGCAAAGCAATACAAACAACAGAAACTACGCCAAATACACCATTATACATGCAAAACTATAATATAGGACTTATTTATACATTTATCATGTATAGAAATAAGCAGAAAAAGCTGCACCTCATGGAAATGAGGCGAGCCGGATGGAGAACGTGTGCGTGACGTCAGCAGTGTTAGCATCGGTTAGTTTCCACCGAGTTATATGGCTTCTTCTTTTGTCGGCAAAAAGTAGTGACGTATTTGTTGTCGTTTTTTGTTACCTTAATGTTGTATTTTTGAACACAACATGAACAGACCAATGGTGAATTTTTACGGGATCGAGACGCTTAGGGGCGGCGTTTTGCACCTGCCGGCCAATCAGAGACGAGTATTTTCCACCGCTGGTGTACATGAAGTCAAATTAGCATATATATATATATATATGTTAATATATGTGTACCAAAGCACCGTGTTGATTGATATTTGAGGGATTTCAGGCTGATACACTCTTGGACAAGTTATAGTGTAGAAAATATACGTATCATCAGTGTGTAAGCGTAGGATAAAATTCACACACACACGCACGCGCACACACACCTGCCATGCATAAAACAGTTTTAGCGAGAAAACTACACGTAATATTTTTTTTTAACACCCCCTTTCTCTTCATATTGCACAATTTTGATGTCGGCCCCGTGTCGAGTCACGTGACGGCGAAGTTGCCGCCTCTCCGTCGCAAATGTTTCTTTTACATTATAGTCATGCAGTATAAATAGATTTCTCATGTTCAGATAAAACTGGTAATACTTGGAAACACTCAGTGTATACACACACACACACGCGGACACGAGTTTCTTTTTTTTTTCCGGATGACTTCGTTTGATCGACACGTTTGCGTAGTTCGCTGTGTGGTGGTGTTTTTATTCCGTGGTGTATGAAGCAGATGTATATGTGTATACACGCGAGCGTAGAAGGACAGGACGGACTCCCTTGGTATTATTTTCTCGAGTTGATTCTCAGCTTGAACGAGACGCGGCCGGCGAACTTGTCGCGCTCGTTGTTGGCCTGGATGCGCACGCCGCTGATCTTGCACTCCACGTTCACGTCGGTGTTCAGCGTGATGTTCAGGAACTTGACGGCTACCAGGGGTTGAGAGTAGTTCACCTGTGGTGGAGAAGGAGTGACGGTTACTGGATGATAATATCATATGAGAAACAAGAAGGTAAATCCTCCAAGGGGTAAAGAAAATGCAACACGCATGCAGGAAAGTGCTATCTACCCTCTTCTGCATACGTGAATTTCCAGACACCCACGACTAGCTACTGTGATTGAAAGCAGAAAAAAAGAATACCCTCCCTCCCACACATTGTACACGGCCAGTAAGGGTTGTGTGTTGTGCCATTTGACAGCCTACCCTTCAGTCATTTTTACAGCTATGTATGATTTAACTGCACAATGTGGAAATAAAGAAACTGCCTGATGGTTTGACAAATACGTCTTGTGCTTCAGCCCATATATCAGAATTGACATACGTTCCATTATACGGTAAATTCATCTATTTACTTCAATAGGAAATAAAGATATTTAGTAATAATACACAAGTACATTTAAAGGCAAATACTTTTGTACTTTTACTCAAGTGGAAGTTTAAAGGGACACTTTTACTGTAGTCGTATTTTACCTACTGTATCTCTACTTTTACTCATCCACATGCATTGTGTACTTTGTTCAATGGTAAACAGTCTCAAAACTCTTTGATACCACCTCTTATAACGAACATTTATGGCAGGAGTCTCTTGTATCAGCACAATCAACATTTAAATTAGCTATAAACAGATAGATATGGATGGCAATCACACCCTGCTGCTGTTTATAATTGAAAATTACAAACACCAGCAAACTGAAAAAAAAATCTCTATACGTACCTGTGCCTTCTTGCCGTAATACGGGAAGTACATGAGGTTGAAGGTGCCATTGGGCGGAAAGTAAGCCACTTCGCCGATCTTGTCCGAGTCGTCTCCCTAGAGCAAGAGGTTCAGAGACAGACAGAAAAGAGAACAATAGAGAGTTGCTAGGAAAGGACCAGCGATCAAGCTATACATTTTCAATCCAGAAAAAAGAGAAAAGAAGAAAGACAAGAACTGCCTGTTCATTCATTTAGCTATCATTCACTTTTTCTGGAGTAGCCATTGCCATCAATCAGAGCTACAATTCTTTTAAACATTTGTTTTACAAAGTATTTAACGTCTCAGTGCTAATTCTATTGCTACAAAAATAAGAGCTACTAAATGATGTCTAATTCTACATCTTTTTCTTTTTTTTTTTCGATACTACTGTTGTCTTGATTTCTTTTATTCTTACCCATTCATCTAGGTCGATTTTGTATTTCTTAAAAAGGAAAAAAAGGAAAAAATGTACAAGCAATTGAAGGGATAAGTAAAAAGGGAGACAAGTAATAATCATAGTCAACAGATTAGAAAAAATGCAAGTGAATAGAAATGGGGGCACAAACAACAACAAAAAAAAAAAACAGTTGGCACTAATTTACAACTCAAAAAGTAAAAATTTCCAGCCTGACCAAACTCATATCAGCTGTATACAAATAAACTAAATGGTTCCATGTTTTTGGACACCTGACCATATGATTTGCAAAAGATTTTTTTTTGGACATTCCATTCCACATTTAGTCCAAAATTCAGATTCAGATTCCAAATTGCTATAATTACCTCAGAGATCAGAGCTCTAAAACAGGCTACTCAAGATCTTCACTCAAGATCATCTTCAACCATATCTTCATAAAGCTGGCTTTGTGCACAGGGTCAATGTCATTCTGGAGCAGTTATGGGTCTCCTACTTCAGGTGAAAGGAAAATCTCATGCTAACATGTCTAAGAATGTCCTATACAATCGTGAGCCTCCAACTTTGTATGAACAGTTTGAGGATGAAAAAGTCAGGTGTCCCACTACTTTTGTCTAAACAGAAATAGAAACATTTCCATTTGATTTAAGATTTAATATAGCAAATGTATTCCCAAAAGCAAATACACATTGCATGATTCCATATGCTGATATGAAGCCTTTTGTTAAATAGTCTGAGAAGAATTTGAATTTGTGTTATCATGTTATCCTTCAGTAGACGGAAAATAAAGAAGCTAGTGAGAGGGAGCATTTATTTCTGACGCAACATGAAAAAGATAAAAAAATAAATAAAATGATGTAAATTTTTAAAACATGAAAGGAATGAAAGGCTTTGGGACATTAATTTATCAGGAAATAATCAACTTCGGGATTAGTAATTCTTTACAACAGCAAGGGTGAAAATATGTACTGTAAATGATAATAAATAGTAGAATACCAATAACATGCTTTTATCTTAGTGCTATTTTTAAAAACCAATACACCAACGGGTGGATTATTTGTAGAGCCGGAAATGTATTTTCCAACCAAGGATGGGGTTTTAAACCCAGACTCCGAGACTCAAAACATAACTCAATACCTTTGGACCTAATGTATGTGGTGTGCCGTTTCCAGTAGTGAAACCAAACCCGATTACAATCAGCCCTAACCCTGTACAGCGTGCTGTCCTCAAACCATCCATCACATTCACTATAGTTGGGTCCAGCTATGTTTGAATTACAAACACACACACACACACACACACACACACACACACACACACACACAAATATATATATATATACTGTATATAAACTGCATATTCAATTGAAGTCTACAGATTCTTCAAATGTGCAATTTAATCGGACAATGCTTCATTCTTTGATAAAGGAAACCATGCTACGTTTAGCTAACGTAGCATTTAGTCTTGTGTGTGAACAAGGTGTATGAAAGTTTAATAGGAAATAGATCCTGATTGCTGAAAGAAACTAAAAGATACCTAGGAAGAAAAAAGTGGACAAAAGAGTGAGTTGGATTACCTTGGGACCGCAACTAACAGCCGGCGCCAGGCCATCCTTCCCTGGCAGCATGCCGATCACCTGAGAGAGAGAGAGAGAGAGAGAGAGAGAGAGAGAGAGAGAGAACCAAAAGTGAAGGTGAGTCACATTAGGAAACTAAACCAGCGCTGGTGAATAATGGATGGTAAGCAGGACGCTTTCCATGTGTATCATTACTAGACCATGCAGGGAATAATTATATCTTACCTACGGGACACTCTTTGGGAAGGAACCACATATGGGTCTAATGGTAATGGGGTGTGCAAACTTATAAACAAATAGTGTTACATATTTGCATATCATCCAAAGTCCCAAATTAGTTACTCCCCCTAATAGGTTTGTATGTATGTAGTGATTTTCTGTACAGTTTTGTTTTTCCTACCCGGTTGAGCTTGATTATGATGCATGGCGTGCCATCCTGGTAGCCGTAAAAACGATCAGGCGTGCCCGAGCAGTCGGCCAGCATTGAGCGCTTGAACTGGCACGAGCGCTTAGGGATGTTCTTCACGCTGTCACTGTCCTCTTGAAAGAAGTAATTGTCTGGTGTACATTCCACGTTGGTCTGCTCCTGCACCGAGTCATTGTAGGCTGCAGAAGTACAGGATCAGAGGAGTTAATGTCCAAAAGGGGAGCAGTTAAATCTGAGTATAGTATCGAAGGAAACTATCAAAATATATAATATATATTTTTAAAAACTGCCCTCATATCCAAATCGGATCTCCTTTTCTACATTTGTGTGCTTGCTAAGGGATTTTGTTCCTTTTTCCGTCATCATTAGCTGTTACTGTTATTAGTGACTAACTCATGTGGCTAACTGTTTGTAAAATAGCTCGCTGACAGAAATGAACTATCAGAACGTGTGTTTGAATAGTATTTATAGTATTAAACTAACCTACCATTTCAAAGTGCAATACAAAAACCAACCATTTACTCATCACAAACATTAGCTAAACAAATGAGCTAGTCAGCCTCGGCAGCTTGTGTTGCTTTAGGTATATATTTAGCATGATACTTCCTAAATACTTTCATCTAGTCCTGAATTTGTCCACACCCATTTAAATCCCGTTTGATGGGACATATTTGAATTTTCATATGCCACATTACAATGTCTGGGATTGTTTTTTCACAATAAATTGAAAAATATGAGCATAAAAAATGGCTGGCATTGGTGGCGGCCATTTTGATTAGTTCCACATCACAATATTTTTGGTTCCTTGAAAGGAATCGTAACTTTTCACAGAATTTGTTCCCTATCTATCCTACACTGTTTAGAGATCAGCCATTTTGTAGTCAGGATTTAAGCTTCTTATTAGCCACTGCACCCTCACATGACATGTCACATGATCTCTGCACCTGAAGCATGTTCATTAGCACATGTATACAAGCCTTTTACAGTACTCATTGTCTTATGCTGTTCTCTCCAAAGTTTTTACTTTTCTAAGGTTAGGTTTCTGTTGTCTTTTATTCCTTTGTTTTGTCTTCTCTTTGTTGCACAATTTTTATTCTCCCCTTGCATCCACTTCCTGCTTAACCTTAGCTATATGGCAGTAGTGTTCTCTGAACTGACAGTGGATGAATTGGATTGCTCTGCTTGGACCCTAAAGAAATAAAATTTTCCATTTAGCCTGAACTATAATTATGAGTATGGAGTCTAAACCATGTTTCCGGAATGTTCTCCAGTATGTCTATCCCAAATGTGGTTCTCTTTAGAGTATCATGTACAGTGTATGGAATATAATGAATTGACACTGGCATACGATTCGTTGTACGTGTCTATGTTGTCTCTCCCTTCAAAATTAATAAAGTACCATTATTATGATTGTTTCAAATGATCAATAGTGATTCTATAATTGAGACAATGTGATTTCAAAACAACGTTGGCTGACAGGTATAAATGCTGGCAAGTTTGTATTTAAAATTGCACAGCAAGATTGTTTGCACAATATCTACACCGACTTTTCATTCCCCGGTGAACGAACAAGATCATTACGCCACAGTACACCACAGACTTACTGGAGAGGAAGTTGTTCAGTGCCTGCACGTGTGATTCCCAGCTCTCTGTGTCCTCCTTTTTGTAGATGATCTCCAGATCTGTACCTGTAGGCCTGATCATCATGCCTACACATAGATAGAGAAAGTGAGTGATGATGGAGAGATATTCCCTTTTAATATCATTGCTGTATCTCAACTTTTAGCTTTACAATTTACTCCAAACAATATCGAGATTAACGAGCTAACTAGCTTGTGACACATTGTTACTGCTATTACATAGACACTGTTTTCAACCTTCAAACAATCAGTTTTTAACAATCAAAACTGGACGCTTTTGTGCTTTCAGTGGACAAGCTAAGGTATCTAGCTATTGGATTGATCTTTTTAGACCGATCTGCGGCATTTGACAGACACCCTTATCCAGAGCGACTTACAACTGAGCAGGGGATGGTTTTAGGGCTTTGCTCAAGGGCCCAGCAGTGGCAGCTTGGTGGTGGTGGGATTTGAACCTGTGACCTTCCGATCCAAAGTCATATGTCTTAACCACTGAGCTACCACATTCGAGATGTTCCCTTAAATTGCAGAGATTTTAGTTAAAAGACAGGCTCCGACTAATTTCGCAGACTGTCGTTTAAAGCATTGCTGACATTCCTTCGTCACACAACCACCACCACCCTCCCCTCCCACAAACACCATCACCATTACCACTAACACCAAACGTTTGCTTGGGGCCATGTGCTTTTGACCCAGCCATTTTGACCACAGGTTGGATTTCGATTGTCATGTTTGCAAACACGGCCTATTCGCATTGACGCAATTTGTTAGGAATATGTAACTATAAGCAGAGGCTTAAAAGTTAAGCGGGCATTGCTGCTAGCAGACGTTTTAGTGGTCAGAGGAATCACAACACTAAAAATGGGCTGGTATTAAGACCCTACTATTATGATTATTGTTATTATTATTAGTTGTATTATAAGGTACAGATGTATCATTTGCATTTGTAATTTGTACACACAGAGCATCCTAAATGAAATCGTGATCCTGGCGATGGTTTTTCTTCTTATTACTGTGTGTGTTACCTGGTGTAGCAAGCCGGTCCTGGTAGGTGGGTTTGTTATCATCGAGGGTCAAAAGCATAACATAGATGGTGACACTGAATAACCCAGCCAGGAAGATGTAGAAGGCCAGGTAGAACAACAAGATCAGGCCTGTAAATGAAAACACACATATTTACAGGTATTATGTGTAATGTGTATGTAAGGGATTGTCCATCCTGATTGGTCAGGCAGGAATGCAGCTGTAAATCACGAGTTTATATTAATATATGCGTTTTAGGGAATCGTTGTTACTATAGTAACAGCACCTTCATGAAAACTTACACAAAAGGCTATTAATAATCATCATATTGAATTATGGTAATGTTTTTAGTAAAAAAAAGAGACATATTTAACCTTGAAGGACCTTGGAAAGACAGTGTCAGTGATGTGTGAAAAAGAAAAAGAAAGAGGTTCTCTGTGAACATGACCAGCCAGACGAATCACAAAGTTCCAAAAGAAGGAGCGACTCTGAGTGCTGCATTGCAGTAATGCAGGGTTTTTTTTCTACATCAGCAAAAGCAGTGTTTTTCTGACACTGGATGTGAATTCAAAGCAGTTCGAACTGCACTAGGTTTCTGTAAAGGCGAGTGCACTCCCCTCACGCTTCAAATGTACTTATTAATTTATAAGGAGGAAAAATCAATCCTCTGTAAACATGTGCTTATCTATTCCATCTTTGCTGAGTAGTGTAATGCAGTTTGGGGGGCAGGGGGGGTGGTAGTCTGAGTTGATTTCACAATCAGCAAAAATGCCATCAGGGAATCTCGTCAGGCCGGAAGAAAACTCGAGAGGAATGGCGTTTGCTCCACCCACCACAAACACGTCCCGACTCAATTGCTTATCAACAAGCGTGCATTAAATTCATTGATTTAACTTCGGCTAAATATGAACGATTGTGAGTAGATTAGCTAAGGTTATGTAACTCAGGACATTATATTTTATGGAAAAAAATTTTTATGGAGACTGCAGACAGAATCTGGAAAAAGTCTGTGGACACCATGAGATTGGTATGTGCTTATTGAACATCCCATTCCACATTTGTCCCCATTTACTGTTATAATAACCTCCACTCTTCTAGATGTTCTGTTCTGTGTTATTGTGAAGATTTGTAGAGATTCATTCAGCCACATGGATGTTAGTAAGAAGGTCTGGGGTGCAGTCAACATTCGAATTCACTGCAAAGGTGTTCAATGGGGTGGAGGTCAGATCTCTGTAGGACGCCACTCAAGATCTTTGACTCTAACACATGTATAGTATATCTTCATGGAGCTGGCTTTGTGCACAGGAACTTCGCCATGCTGGAATAAGTTTGGGGATTCCGAAGACATCCTATACAATTCTGTCTTCAACTTCATGGTAACAGTTTGGGAACCACTTATGGCTTGGAAAGTCTAAGAAATGATATTATATTGAATATGTCTTATTACTTAAATTACAGTAGCTACAAACAGGCTTTTTTTTCATCAGCAGTCACTAAAACTACTAACGTATCAAATGCAGGGTCAATTACACTTAATTCCCAAAGCCTGTGATGAAAAACATAATGTAACAGTTTTATATTAGACTTTATGAAAGTGCTGATACTGGAGACTCCTTCTTTAATGTATTAATACAATTTAATATTTATATTATATATACAATGTATATACAGTATAGAGTATATGTGACGTGTAGAAACATGTCCTAGAAAATCAAACGGCTTCTGACCAATCAGATTTAAGAGTTTTCCTCAAAAGCTTTTGGGCTTTATTCTGATTATGAATATGAAAGTTTCATTATTATTATTATACAGTATCATGTTCAATCAAAACATCAATTTGGGCGAACCTAACAAAAGCAAAAACGCGGACGCCGCACTTGTGGGACTTCGACACAATGCAGTGTGTCAGGACATCTGAGTCACAAGGGGACTACATCACCCAGGGACACACAACGATTCCCTCTCTCTCTCTCTCTCTCTCTCTCTCTCTCTCTCTCTCTGTGTGTGTGTGTGTGTAACATATCATATTTCTGCTCTCACTCTCTCTCACACACTCACACACACACACACACACTGATTGTTCAATAGCATGAAGATGGCAGGAGTCTATGCTTTCAGCTCAGGTTACACCCTCCTTAGGTGTTTCAGTGTTACTGTAAGAACAGCAACAGAAAAAATAACGTTGTAAGAAAAAACATGGCGTTTATTTGGACAACAATCCGGTTATTAATTGATCAAAATGGCAAAATGACCCTTAAATTCGGGGAAACAGGAAGCAATATACATTATTTAACCTGGTATTTTTTTTTAAACATAAGTACCAATTTCCAGATAAATCCAAAAACAAGACAACAAGTTTATACCGTCTGTTTTTCTCAGGTACATGAAAAGTCATTATAAATAAAGACTTTTGGTGTTGGGACTCTTGATAGATGTTATACAGTGTGTGAGAACTAGAACTATTCAGAACTCTATTCATGTTACTTATGTACATATCTTTATTTATATTAATACATTTTTTATATATAGTTTTCTAAAGTTTATTTTATAAAATCGAATTTTAAAATACAATTTTATATATTTCTTTTCATATATAATTACATATTTATATTTCATATATAATATACAATTTTTCTATTTTTTATATATATAATATTTATTTTTTTATTTAAAATTACATTTTATATATAATTTTTGCATATATAATTACACACATGTAATTATGTATTTAAACATTATATATATCATTTTATTTTTAAATTAGATTTTATAAAATAAACTTTATAAAACTATATATATGAAAAATATTATAGATTTTATATAATATAATATATAAAAAAAAAAGCTTTTAAACATTACTACATTCACAGCATTTGGCAGATGCCCTTATGAAAGTGCCTTGCGTTTATCTCATTTATACGACTGAGCAGCTATTTATTAAGGGCCTTGCTCAGGGGCCCAAAAGTGGCAGCTTTGTGTGGCTGGGATTTAAACTCACAACCTTCATATCCAAAAATCCAAAGCCTTAACCACTAAGCTAGATCCTCCTAACACCTCCCATCTCCCTTGTTATAAGCCTTGGGTGTGTGATTGTGTGTATGACACTGTGTAGGTCAGCTTTCTTTGTATAAACACACACCCACACACACACAGTCTTAGGAAAAGCATCTCTGCAGCTCAGACCCGAAATAGCCCTGCGTTTCTGATAAGCTCATCTTCGTCTGGTTATAAGCACTAATGTGTCACTGCAGTGTAACAGATGACACCTCTTCTCTCCATCTCTCTTTTTTCTCTCCCCCTCCCTCTCTCTATCTATCTGTCTACCTCTCCTTGATGAATGCCTTCTGCACTCTGTTATCGCTCTAATCAGACGGCTCTGCCGAAAGAGAAGGACAAAGATCCGAGCTGCACATGATTAATTGAATTAAAGCAAACACAGTCACGTGGACGTCTTTCAGATCTTTCGGATCCTCAAAGCAGATTGATTAGATCAGATGTGGGTCGTACGTGTGAGCTTCCAGCTGCTCCAGGGGTCGTTCACGGTTCCGGTCGTGGGTAGGGGGAGGTGCTGGGGGTGAGGGGGGAGATTCTGTGACCTGTTCCTCTTTGATCTACGAGTAACAGAATACATGCGGTAGGATGTCTGGCTTTTGATGGCCGATGTGAAGCGAGCATACAGTGTGAACGTATAATGTACAACTCAAATGTGAGGAAATACGTTGTGCGAGTGGACAATGGAACGTTTGATGAAGTAAAATGTCGTGATTAAAGAGGACATTGGGGACGGTGAGAAAGGCAGGTAGCTTCACACAGTGTTTCATCAGCACACACACACACAAACACACACACACACACACACTGAATGAATGCTTAAACAGTCTGAAGCAGCAGATGGAGTGATTGTGTGTATGTGTGTGTGTGTGTGTGTGTGTGTGTGTGTGTGTAGCGCCCTGTAACAGCTCTCATGTGTGTTACTGGACACTCTGCAATGTTGTGATATGCTGCATTCCCAAGATACACAAAACCATAACTCAACCCTGGCGTTTTCTCAATTTTCTTCAATCGGTTCTCAACTCATCACTGGTGGGCTTTTGAATGATGGTCTTACCCGACCTCTGCTCAGGACGGATTGTCATATCGGCTCAACCTTTAGACCAAAAAACTGTAGAAAAACCTGGAAGAATGCTGTTATAGGAAAATAATAAACAAGTAGAAGATAAGACAAAATAAGACAAAAAAACTAACAAAAAAAGCTTGTTGTGTTACCACGAAACCAGAAACGTGAAACTATCCTGTCCTGAAGCCTTTCCCACGTTGGAAAAACTTGTTTTAAAAACTGCATTTAGACATTCGGACCAATCGGATTTCGTCAGGGCTGGAGCGAATGTTTTGCCATTCCACGACGGAAAATAAAACGAACAGAAAATAAATTCAAACGTGAGTCCATAGTCAACACTTGGAAATATATTATAAGCAGGAAGTGTTGCCTGGGTGGGTCTTTTAATATGTACGTATATCAGCGTAAGATGGCTGAGCCGGTTGCTAATCAATCTTTCGCTGGATGTCATGCTAACGATATCAGATCAAGAGCGAGAGTGCGTAAGGCTACGTCGACTTTGATCCGAAAAGATCTGAAAAATGGTGTCGCTTTCCGCCGTTTCGAATCAATTCGATGTGCCCAGATCGAGGACAATCATACTGCTTTATTAAATGATAAAATATTGGACATTTTCCCACTGTGGGATCTTAAATAGACACACAAAAAGTTAGGGAAAAAATAATGCTTTTTCACATATTTTTGTATCCAGATTCCTATAAAAAATGAGAATGTTTCTCATAACACCATGGATCCCATCGATCATGATGATTAAGTCGTCTATTATGTTCGTGGACATTTTGCTCATTTCCCAGCAGACTCGTCTGAATTTGTCAGCAGACATTTCCCCTACATGAGATGACTGGCAAGTGCCTGCGAAATGAACCAACTGAGGTTCTCTTGAAACGCTGGTGCTGCCTGGTCTCCTTGAGCGAGCCTGTGAGGCAGATCCCAGGTTAGCTCTAAGCCCAAGTAATGAGGACAAACACTAATGAGGCCAAAAATACCAGCATTCCAGGCTAGAAACAGACTCATTAAAGAGAACAGGCTTACGCAGGAGCAAGAACAAAGTCGGAAGGACCACCATTTTGTCTCGGTCTGTCTTTCAAACTCAATACTTAAGCTTTACCTAGCGCTGGTGTTCGTTTGATGGCTCTAGTCCAAGGGAAATAATAATAATAATAATAAAATAAATAAAAAAGACTAGCATTATCAGTCATCATCCCAAATTATAGTACGAAAAATCCAACTAGACAAATCCATTTGCGCCAATTTACCGTAATTGGACACGCTCGCGTGCAACAAGATCTCCTAATAGATCTATAATTAATCCATTTATAATAATTCATTTATGCCCCTTCTGCTGTCTGGAATAATAGTTCAAAGTACCCTGCTGAGCAAAAGGGCCTATTAGAGCTGGATTACCTCCTATACACGCTCATAAAGGCAGAAGATTCTCTCTCTCTCTCTCTCTCAAAAAAAAAAAAAGCTCAGAGCCTAATCTATTTTTTATAGAAGGGAAGCTTGAATTAAATTATCAAGCCAGTCCTCAAATCCACACTCAGCAGAAACATGTCCAACGCAGTGGCCCCGGATCTCTCATCACAGGTTCCTCTACTAATATTAATGGTAGATCTAATGCCTTGGTTGATCTAGAGATCCTTTCCCATTGTTCAAGGTAAACAGCAGAATCCCCAGTGTTGAATAAACACCTACAGTGATGAGATATTCCCAGGTGGACCCGAGAACACCGAGTGCTGGTGAGACCCCCAGGGATTTGGCCTGCCTTTGTGTTAGTGCTTGAACCGGAGGACGCAATTAAGAATTTGGAGCTTTTTTTTTTTTGCATTATGCATTAACACCATGGATCATCATACACCCTCGGGTTATCAGAGTGCCAGTAGAAACCTTCTACACTTTTCGTTCTATGAGGGTCGCCCAGGGTTGCCGGTCGACTCGGAATCAGCCTTAGTGCTCCACCTGCCCCCCCACTCCCCTCATTTACAGCCCCCCCTGTGGTGATAAGAGATTCCAGTGCCATTTAATTCAGCACCATGATGATGTGCCATGTAAAACCCAGACTGCAGTAATCTGGAGCTAATCCAATCCTCTCTAGATCTCTGCAGCCACAATCTGACTCAATTATTACAGTGAACATAAAAAAATTTTTTTTTAAAAAGGTTGTTTTGGTAATTATGAATGAGTCCTTGGATGAAAAATGAAAATGAATGAAAGAACGTGAAGGTAATGCAGCATCCAGTGCAAAAAAATAAAATAAAATAAAATAAAATACTGTGATTTAGAAAGATGAACAATTGTGCAGGAGAATCTTCTTAAGGTGTGAAAGAGGTGGATGGTTGGAGACAAGGAGGCAATGCGGTTCTTACCCCAGCTGCTGGCGGTCCTGCCGCAGAATTCGCGGGTTCTGGGGTTCCAGATGAACTCCTTCCATCCGCTTTTGTTTCCATCCTTTGCCATTTTCTTTGCTGGGTTTTTGCTGGTGCAACAACGGTGCGGTCACTCAACTAAAGCCTGACGCTCACACACACGGACGCATGTATACACACACACACACACACACACACACACACACACACACACGCGCGCGCGCGCGCAGACACACAGGCGCGCACACACACACACACACGGGCGCGCACACGCACACTGAAAGGGAATGAAGTGCCTGCAATTGGAGAGCTATTCAAAGGGATCACTGGGATCTGCGCTATTAGATCTACTAGATCTCAGACAAATCGGAAACCATAGGTCCTGCAGATGAGATCGCAGCCTGTTAGCTTATTCGAAATTAATGATATAAAAAGAAATAAAAAAGGGAGGATGGATGAAAGAGGGAAGTCCCGCGACCGGCTGGTTATCTCATTGCAATGCGCATGCGCCGACAGCAGCCCGGGGCGATCCGCAGAGCGGTGCAGTGCAGGGGGAAGGAAAAAAAAGTGCCGACACTGCGGTAAGGTAAAAAAAAACCACACACACACACACACACACGGAGACACCCGCCCTGGTCTTTCTGACTCTCAGCGTTTCCAAACCAGATCCCCCTCCTCTCCGAGAAGAACAGATCACCCCTCCCATGAACCGACGCAAAGCCGATTTTCCTCCGACTGACCAATCACAGCGCCGTGCGCCATGTTGACTCCGCCCCTAATCAGCCTAGAACGTGGCTTTGTTCCAAATAGAGCGCTTTCTTCCATCCTGAGTACAGAGACACTGCAGTTCGGCTGTTCTGAAACCCTTAATCCAGCAAGTACATCCATTTATTATCATTCATTCTAAGATGTGAGTGTGGATCAGATGATAGGCCTTATAGATCCTGGATCCAGAGGACAATCCTGATCTTATTGTCTGCCTAGGGTTTCCTTAAATGTTCCCCCACACTGTGGGATTTCTCTGGGTTCCCTGGTTGTTCTCTTGTTCTCACCTAACAAAAACACACCAGGTCGTGGATATGATAGACCCCTAAAAATGATGCCAACATTAGAAAGGGGTCTTGATTGACAAGTTGCCAGGAAGCATCATGGTGCTTGTTATCCAGAATCATGTTCTATAGATGTATTTGTATTAGCACATACAAAGATTCATTCCTGTCCCCAAAACACGTGTAGACCTCATCAGTCACAAACAGGACACACTGAAAAGCAAAACACTGATCCAATCACAATGCTTTTGTTCATTTTTATGATTCTGGGGCAAACGATTGCATTCACCCTCACACTGTGACTGAGTTTTCCCCAGAGCTCTGCAAGCTGCAGCTGCAATGAAGTGACCCTTACAGAAATGCTTTTCTTGCCAGAAAGAATCTGCATCGCTAGACTTCCCTCTTTCAGAGCTCTCGAGTCATCTGGAGCTTTCGAGTGTAGACAAACCCAATCCACTCAGTCGGTTAGCAATACAGTGCTGCTCATCAGACTAATTGAGAATTGGTTTCATTCATAGAGCCGCCAGTGAAAGTTCAGGTCAGGACCCCCTAAAAAAATACGCCCAGCTCATTAACATACAAGCAGCTAAGTGATTAAACACCAGCTAATTATATTAAAAATAAATTATTAAGGTCATTAATCATTAATAATCAGTTCAAACCACCATTCAGGAAGGTAAATAAATAATCTTATTAGTATATAAAAGGATTTGAATGATATTTGTTTAAGATTATCAATATTTATTAACTTAATGATACTGCAGATTGGCTTTTTCATTTTCCGTCCAAAGAAATTTGAAAAGAAAAGTCGGATTAAATGTTAATAAATCTAAATTTATTTAAAGCACTATTATTTTTATTATTATTGTTGAAAATTTGCCTGTACTAGCTAGGACTTGACTACTAGCTAGTCACTTGTTGTAGCTACAGGATATGTGTATAAAAGTGCAAAAATGTAGCATAAAACTCTACTGTATGTAGGCGCTATTGTAATTGTAATCAACGTATTGACAGCTTTATTATTAGATCAGTTGTCTCTCATTCAATTGTTACAAGACGTCTGAAAGATATCGTAATGATAGCAATCACTAGCTGCCATCTCTAGAGACGCAGGATATTATTATCCATTATTCAGACCCCTTCACTTGTTCACATCTGAACCATTTTGATTGGAACCTGACTCCATTTACATTTTTCATCATTCACAACTTCCTAATAAAATCTCGAATTTAGCTACGTATTCAAACCCTACATTATCGAACACCAAATTGAGCACACGTTTGCTTTAAGTAGTTCAAGATGTCTCTAGAAATTGCAGTACCCCTGTGGCAAAGACACCCTTTGCATCAAGGTCCCTATAAAACACAGTGCATGTAGAGGCATTAAGTACTAAGAGTGAAGAAATTCTCTGTAGACCTCCATGATCAAACTGCACTAATACATAGATCTGAGGGTATAAAACAATTTCTGTTGCTTGTAATGTTCCCAGGAGCACAGGGTTCAATCTTGAGAAATGGAAGCAACCGAGCTCTGATCAAACGCATGACCACGCTAGAATGTGACCCACTTCAGAGCTTTATATGTCCTCTACAATGATGGAGAAACTGCTCAAGGCTGAGTACAAATAATTACTAAGATAGAGGGATTAGACGGATCCAATTCCTGAGAAAAGGACATTTGGGAGGACACATTAGGACTTTAAGGGGAGAAAAAACCATTAGGAGAAAATCTGGTGAAAACCAGATACTCCTTGTGAACTGGTTAATTCAATCCATAAGGTGATGGTGGGAACATGATAGAATCATGTGCTTCTCAGGGACAAAGAGAGGGGAAATGGTCAAAAATGCTGAAAGTATGAATGCAGATACTCTAAAGTATCTGTGGGGAGGCATGAAGATACCAGATCCTCCTTAGTGAAGCTATGAGATCTTTTTACTTAATTATGAATTGTGCAAATTGAATGCATTTTCAGTTCAATTAAAAACACAATAAAAGGTGTCTGAAAGTTATCTGAAGTGTGAATGCAGAGCTGATTTTTCTCAGCAGTCTGTCTGAGCATCTGTCTCCTCAGCCTTATCTATAAACATCTGTCCTCATAGTAATTCTTTGAGTTCCCGGTTGATGCTGATATAATTCCATAGACAAGGCGCCCCCTTCTGGCCGAGGACAGACTTGCATAAGAAATACATGGTATTTTTAAGAAGGGAGATCAGTAACATACCCAAAGAAGTAACAAAATGTTATTAATGTTAAACAAAGAAAGAAATATTGACTTTATCTTACATCTGTTTTCAAACCAAGACACATCAAGAAACCCAGCTGTTCAATTCATCATATAAAATTTATTTCATGACGATATCAATGCAAATATAGCACTACAGTGATTTCCAAGGTACATCGTATCTTACCATATCAATATATTATGGCACTCATAATATGGCCACCATTTAAGTAGACACGCAAAGCCGAAAGCTTCTGTAAACTAGTTTTTATCGTTAATTCTACCCCTTTCATCATAATAAATTGTAACTAGGCGATTACTTAGTATATCTGAAGTACAAATTGGGCACAGTTTATTTAGACCGAGACACAGCCCAACCCTTCTCGAAGGTGGAATCCTTTGAGAACTCCCAGCATGCATTGCACCAGCCCTCTACTTCCTCTGTTGTAATTCCGCTTCCTGTATGACAGAGAATTGTACTGATTGCAGTGCCTGTCTGGGTCATGTGGTGATTGTCGACGACATTTTGTGGAACAGTCATGAGAGCACCACGATGACACCACAGTATGGTCATGTTGAGACCAGAGCAGCCTCACGGGAACAACTTGAACGAGCGCTCATTGTGGATGGTATAGGGTTTACCATGATTACCGACAACGCCATCGCCACATGAGGAAAACACCATGATGATGATCACAGTAAGACTATGATAAGATCATGATGTCACTGATAGACCAACTAGGTCATACGGTGTTACTATAACTGTCAGAGGTGCCATGGTGACATTATGAGAACACTATAATGACACCGCAGTGACTGGATATAATATTCATTAAACAACAGCAATGATATTGTACTTCTAGTGGCCTTATAGGTCATATGGTGTTTCCGTGACTGCCAGCGGCACCATAGTAACATCATGAGAACACCGTGATGACACCACAGTGACCTTGTGGTGATATGATGACACAAAGACACTGATGATGTTATTAGTGAACAATTAGGTCATATGGTGTTACCGTGACTGCCATTGTCGTGTCACGAGAACATTCAAAATGACACCACGGTCACCTTTCAGCAACACCATGATGTCACTTCAGTGAACTCAAGGTAACGACATGAGACGCCACAGTAACCTGGTGCATTCGAAATGGTCATGAGGCATTACATGGTAACATCATTAAAATCGCAGGACGACACCGATGTTTTTGGATCACCATGACTTGTTTGAAGGCAAACAGTGGTAAAATGGTGCAACCATAATTTACACCACAGAACCACCATGACCAGGTACAATCACTTTATGATAACTCCAAAACTACACCATGGGGGTTATGGGTGTGTGTGTTTTTTTTTGTTTGAGGGGCAACGCCATAATGACATCGCGAAGATGCTTACGGCATTAATGACGCCGCAAATGTGACCTTTTCCGTTTCTCAGTAGTGTTGATCCATGTGAAAACTGTACAAGTTGGTGATAACCGTTCAAAAGAAGGAAACGACAAAGTCTGAAAAACACAACCACAAAAACAGAAAAAAATAAGAATAAACCACTTGCGTGCCATAGTACAATCACAGGAAGATCTACTCGTCATTATTTAGGCCTCCATTATATTCTGACCTCATGAATAATAATTAAAAAAAAAGGAATAAAGTCAAATGAAAAAAAAAAAAGAAATTGAAAAAGAGGTATAACAAGAGAAGTAGTGTAACCAGTAGTGAGGAATTACGACAAACTATTTATAACAGCAGTAGTAGTAATTCAATAGCAGCAAAAAAGTATTTCAAAATATCCAAACAGTGACCAAACTGGGCTGGTGGTTCCTGTACATAAATAAACAAATTTGATTTAAAAAAAAAAAAGAAAGAAAAAAGCTGTAAAAGTAGACCTGTTTAAAGGGACTTGCATAATTTTGAGCAGGAGAGATTACTGTATTTTTGTGTCTGTGACCGTGCCTTTAGTAAGAGGGCTTTGCATTTTCAGGGCCAAACTGTTCGGTACAGTGTTTGACAGGTTGCCACAGATAGAACTACTAAATTCCTTTATAAAACAATTAAACACCTTGTACTTTTATACATTTTTATGCTACAGTATACTTGTCGAGTACAAGTATGAAAGTGGAAAGATTTGCTACATAATCAATACAGTTGTACATGTCTATTTTACAATTTCAAAACCTTTTGCGTGTTTTACGCTTATAGTACACCGTGGGTGGTTTTGGCGATGTTCCTGGAATTGTGCGGTTCATTCCAGCATTTCGGTCGTTTGAGGAACTCGATCGTCTGATCGTCCGGGGGCCACACGGAAAAAATTGGATTGTTCTCTGGTTCGCCTATGAAATGAATGGCAGAGCCTGTGTTTGTGTGTGTTTTGTGTGTGTGTGTGTGTGTTGGAACGTTACCGAAACCTCAAAAACGAATCTCCGTACGATTGACACCTACGAGGCGAAGACGCCGTCACTGCTATGAAGAGGCAATAATACTTGTAACGTATGTACACGGATTAGCATATGATACAGGCTCGCGGATCCAATTCGCAGATCCATCGAGATATATAGATTTATCAGTCGCAAATCTTCACCATCCTGAAACGCAAGAAGCGTTGATCCGCCCCAGCGCTGTGATTTGGCACTCCGATCCTCCTCCTCCTCCTCCGCCTTTCATACAGACAAAGAAGTCATTTTAGTAAACAATGACACGTGCACTGGTGCCAGACGTGGGAAAAATAAAAACGATGAGGATCGATTCATTTACGAAGACCTTCCTGGCCTCCGAATCCAAAACCACTCCAAACCATAACATCTCGCAGCAGATCACCATGAGATTGCGATGTTTCAGCATGGAGACGCGTGATTTTGAACAATGAGAAAGGAATGTTAACGTCAGCGTTTGTTTTCAATGCAATTTCGACCAGACACATCTGTAACGTACATGGTGTACCATGGACAGCAATAACGACTTCTACAAAAAAAAAAAAAAACAAACAAACAAAAAAATTCTACTTTTCTATTCTATTCCGGTATAATACAAAAAGTTTCGAAAATAGTTTTGTTACATGCCAACAGATGGCAGCACAAGGCTGTGTGCACAGTCACAGGGAGCACCGACCAAGTCAGAGTGCCAAAAGACTTCGTCCTTAGTACATCGGAGCTGTGCAACCATTGCTATTCTGACCGCAAAACGAAACCAAATACATTTTTAAAAACTGTAACTCGAACGCAACAATGTGAAAACGGATTACATATACAGATGTGTTGGATAGACATGCACTGGAACTTTCCTTTAATAAGCCGCTAAGCAGCTAGCTATTTCTATTTCACTGTTTCTTCTCTATACGTATGCCCACCAATCGACTCTCGTCTGGAATCTTGTCGCCGTCACATCAAAACTGCACATCCAGTGGTCTTTCAGGTTGATTTCTGACCATGTTAACAAGCTCATTTGTGGTCGTCTGCTTGAAATTAACAGACTCCGGTTATGTTATTTTTTTTTAAATACGCGAAGCCTATTGCTCCGGAAATTTTTTTTAAAGGGCGCGTACAAGAATCGTCCTATTTCTCTTAGGTGGTAGAAACAATCGAGTCGTGACCAGAGACGAGGTCACTTTCACGCTCGATCAGTAACATCGTCACAATGGGAAACCCAGCGGTATGCAGACTACGCCGCCGCTACACACCGCGACACTCCACGATACGTGTGCGTGGGTGTGTGCGTTCTGATTTAGAAGTGTAAGTATGTCCTGGTGTGTGGGTGTGTGTATGTGTATATACATTTGTTTTTGTGAGTGTGTGCGTCTTTGTGTATTCGCTTCAGCAAATGATTGTTTGTGTTTGTTTACGGATAGTATGTTCTGGTCTATTTTTTTTTTTTGACTGCCATTTTAAGACACACACACTATGTGCTCATCTACAGCATACTTACTTTCCAAGCCTTACATTCGAGCTCTGTCCTGTCCTTTATAGCCCCATTCCACACACACACACACACACACACACACACACACACACACACACACACACACATAGAATCTTTGTCATGATAGCTCATATATATCCAATACACATGGGCCTACACACACACACACACACACACACACACACACACACACACACACAAACATACACACCCTTTCCGGAATGCTGACGTGCCCCACTGCATTTCAATGACGTTCAGACGTGTCAAGCATCTCACCACTCTTTCATCCCTTCATCATCCTATGTTGGAGGAATTCTCCACCAGTTCAAAGACACATTTAGAGAGCTCCAAAGCTTGTGTAAGACGTCCAGGATGGTTTTCTTGCTTTCTTTTTTTTTTTAAAGGCTGTAAACTCGGTGTAGTTCTTCTAGTCGTCACGATGAGGCATGGTAGGTAAAAGAGAGTCCCGACTGAAACGTGTCTCTCCCATGTGTGAGTGTGTGTATGTATATATATACATACACATACACACATATATACACATATATTATATATATATAAAGTCTTTATATTATGGCACATAAAATGCTGTGTGATAGTTTCACCCCATCCCTCCCTCTGTCCCTCGTCTCCCCCATAATACAAAGCAAAACATACCGGAAAAAACCCCAGAGATATACAATACGAACTTTACATCTGTATAATACACCCTACCACCCATTCCCCCCCCCCCAACCCCCCCCCCCCCCGCCCCACATTCACAGATCCCATGTCTGTCCGTCCGTCTTAATAATTTCCCCTTTTCTTCTTTTCGTCCTTGCAGATATTACACGTACACTGATTTGCCGGGTTCATTCGGTACTTCCAGGTTGTCTTCACGCTCATCGTGTCCACATGCCATATAAGGGCATTTTGTAGCAACGCAGTTACCGACTGTAGCGTAGCTCTGGCTCAGTGTGTCAAGATCAGCTTCCGTCTCACCTGTCCGTTAATAAAAAACATGAGACGGACCAATGAGAAGATCACAAAGAAGATTTGAGTCGATCTTCTCCAGACACCAGCGGTGTGTGTGTGTGTAAGTGTTGTACAAGTGTATTAGGCACAGCAGTGTTGTTGGAGTTTGGTGCATAGCAGCAGATGGACCACGGGTCGGTAACTGTATAGCTACGAAATCGAGATGTAAACAGAATACGGATAATGGGAACATTTGCGTCGATGTGAATAGCATAATTATGAAAAAATTTAAAAGTCATGCTAGGGAAAGTTTTTTCTTACATAAGGCAATGAGATGAAACTTGTGGGTCAAACAAGGACCATGTTACTCCTGTCTGGTTTAAATTATGCAGCTAATTTGTTTATAACTTAGTAAATGCCAACAAAATTTTGTTTAAATAAGGATTATTTAGTAAAAAAAACTGATTTGGAATGCCAAACAGACACAAAACCGTGTTACTGCATCTCCTACATGATGGGTTTACGTGGCAGTGAGTCAGGTGAGTGTAGACAAGTAAGGAGTACCTAATAAAGTGGCAAATCAGTGTATCACAGTCTTTGTCAGATAGCCGTGTCCCACACCACGGCCTGTGGTCTCTGGCAGGGTGGTGTGCCGGTTTTACGTGGCTCTGGGGTTTTCCTCCAGCTTGGCAAAATGGGCATGCTGTCCTGCTTGCACAGGCTCTTATCAGGTCGCCGGTGGGCTTTGATTTCCTTGCACAGGCACCGCTTCCTCTCAATCACCTCAAGTAGCTTGCCGTCGCGCTGGGCGGCCTGACCAGATGTGCCCGTTCCTGCTGTGCCGGCCGTGGTGCTGCTTGTGCCCGGCATGGCCTGAGCCTGCGCTGCCAGCTGGGCCAGGTGCTGGAACTGCAGCTGCAGGTGGTGCTGCTGGAGCTGCTGCAGGTGGAACTGAGCCTGAGCCTGAGTCAAGGTCTGAGCCTGAGCCCGAGACAAAGAGGGACTGCAGGGCACCTGAGCGAGAGCTTGCAACTGTAAGAGAGAGGATGAACATTAAGTACACTTGGCGTGTTGGTCTGTCTATTATAAACACAATACTCAAATTTCCTGTTGAAAATTCAGTGATTTCTCTCAAAATTTTAGCACTTTAATCTCATAATACTGCGACTTTATGCGCTAAATATTTTGAATTTATTCCCATATTGCTACGTCTTTATCTGCGTAATCTTCGATTTTGTATTTTTTTAACGCCGTCGTGCCTTTCAGCTACTTGGTGTTGCATAAATAAAGAAGGGAACTCTAATCCCACGTAATTTATTTTCTCAGATGCAGTGTGATCCCATATCGGCACAACATTTCTGTATCATATCGCTTACATACAAGGTAGGCAAAAGAGCAAAAAAAGAATGAAGGTAGAGACAAGGACAGAAAGAGACAGATGGAGAAGACCAAACTAAGGCATATAAGCAGAGAAGGCAATAGTATGGCAATGATGAAACAAAGATACAATCAAGTCAGGTAAGGAGCTACTGCATAGACAGAAAAATAAAATGGTGGACACTTCGTTTGGACATCTTCGGGGAATTTGAACATGTCGACTTCAGTGACCCTTCGAACATTTGACCTCATGAGACTTTACAGTCCAGGACCCGTTTGAAAGTAACTGACTTCTTGATGGTTCTCACACAGCCACTAGATGGCAATATTGTTCAGCCTCCTCCTCCCCAAATACAACCCCTCCTGCTGCAAGACGGAAGGTCAAATCAGCACACAGTCTGGCTATGCAGCACACACACACACACACACACACACACAGTCACACACTGCCTCTGTGTCAGCATCTGAGCTCCTGCCAAGAGTCGACGGCACATGAAAAGCAGGAGAGGAGCGAAAAAAGCTGGAAGAAGCAGCAGCCTCGTAGCCAAGCAGCCAAAACACCAGGTAGAGCTGCTTTAGAACTGTCCACACACCCACACATATAGACACACACACACACACACACACACACACACACACACAGACACACACACACACACACACACACACACACACACACACACACACACACACACACACACACATATCATCATGTTCCCTTTAGGGAGACGCCAGGTATCATGGCTAGTTGATAAAATGAAAAAAGGTCAGAGGCTTAAACGGAATGTCTATGTTTGATCATCTGTATTTACCGTCTGCCTGCAACACCGCAGACACACCCACACACTACGCCAACATCACTACACACCCATTCTCTCTTTTTCTTTCTGCCGGTATCTATCAGTTTCCTCCCTCTCGCTGCCCTGCCTCGTATTTTCCCCATTCTCTCTCTTTCTCCCTCCCTTTCTTCCAATCCCAATGCAGCGCCTGTCTTCCTCTCCATCTTTCTGTATGCTTCCCTCGTTCGCTTTGGACTCGCTGAACCCACAGCTGCACACCCGCCGCTCGTCTGCACTGCAGGCGCGTTTGGGTGGGGACACCGGAGAATCAGGAGAATCTCATCCTATGCCACCTACTGCATTTAGCGCTCGTTACACCGAACGCCGACGTGTGTGATCACACATGCACGTGTCTGATGCTCAGCACAGCCTCATCATGTATTCTGTGTCTACATCACGTCTGCTCAGGGCAATCGAACATTTAGAAGTTGTAGGTAGAAACTGTGTGAAATTCTGGAGAGCTGTCGATTTTTCCAAGGTGGACGTTTACCATTGAAGACCCTTCGGTTCCTTATAAACACAACAAAAGCAATTTGTTGCATCATATATATTTCAAATGAGCAACAAATTCTGGGAGCCTGATGAGGGATTGGCTGGTTATAGCTATTACGAGGTGGTATCAAAGAGTTCTGAGACTCGCTTTGTTCACAAGCAAGTACTTCATTTATCACCTTCAATATAGTCCCCTTTCACAGCAATACAGCACTTTCAGCATTCCAGTCACTTCTATCCTGAAAGTCTTCCTTTTCAAAGCCTGTCAAGCACCTTCTGCTATTTGCGCTGGATCTCTCAAAACAGTGACTTTTGAGCTGCATCTTCATCTTAAGAAAGAAGGCGAAGTCCGCAAGAGCCAAATCTTGGTGAGTGGGGCGGGTGCGGAAGTGAGATCACAACGTTTCCGGAGAGAAACTCGTGTGAGGAGGCTGTCAGAATAGCAGATGGGGTAAAGCACCCGGTCAGAATAGCAGATGTGGTGAAGCACGTGGTCAGAATGGCATTAGTTGCACAGCTCCCTATGTACACAGGACGTTTTTGGCACACTGACTTATGAAGGTCGGTGCTCTCTGTGACTGTGCGTGCAGCCTTGTGCTGCTATCCGTTGGTGCGTTACAAAACTACTCTCCTTTGGATACCACCTCAGAGCATTAAACAAAAAATTCTGTGGTATAATAAAAATAAAACATATTGAAACACGCTGTAACTCTATAATTAACTTAGCAGGTTAACTCTGAGGTCAAGCCATTCCAAATTCATAGCAGCCAAATCTTCC
Source organism: Silurus aristotelis (assembly GCF_946808225.1). Taxonomy (NCBI): domain Eukaryota; kingdom Metazoa; phylum Chordata; class Actinopteri; order Siluriformes; family Siluridae; genus Silurus; species Silurus aristotelis. The sequence goes on along the minus strand of NC_139599.1, from coordinate 15,751,902 downwards.
AGGTTCCTTTTTAGTCACTGCCTTCCTGAGAAACAGTAGGCAAAAAATGCTGGGATGGTAACAGTAGGAGCAACAGTTACCTGATTGAGAGCTTCTCTAGCCGGCAGGCTACTCTGCCTCTGTCCGTCCCCTCCTGCCTGCCTCACTCCGGATGTAGAGGATGATCTTCCGAGCCGCCCAAGCTCTATTAACACACACACACACACACACACACACACACACACACACACACACACATTCAATTCAATTTAGTTTATTCTCAGAAGTGTTGTCAGAAATCCACAAATCCACCAATTTTTTGGCCTCAAGCTCAGCTAGATGTGTTAATAACCCTAGCAAGTAATGATTGATAAAATAAACTCTCATTGTCCCTTGGGTGGAATATTCAGCAGGTCTACTGTTGTCTTTTCAATCCTTAAGGCCTAATTCTACTCTCTGTATGCACTTAGACCAAGGACTTTTCTGTATTAATATTCACAATGATTCAAATTTAACCAAAGATTCACTCCATCAAAAGTCTCATGCTAGAATGTTTAATGGTGGCAACTGCTCACTGTTCAAACACATTTATATTCAGTTATACTTGGCGCTCTAGAAAAGGCACTTAAAAGGTATTTAATGTAATCAAATGACCTCCATTGCGGCAGGCAGGAAAGGTCTGGCACGGCAGGGGCAGTCCTGTTCGGGGCATTACCCTGAAGCCTGGGGGCCCTTCTGCCCCCGCAAGACTCTCACTGTGCCCACATCTTCCTGTCGACCGTACAGGGATTCCAGAAACTCCCCCAGACCGGCTACTAGTCCCGGCCTCCTCTCTATCCTTTCTTAGCAGGGCATCGGTACTGCCGTTCCACACCCGACCTTCTTCTTCTAAAGATCGAAAGGATCGAGAGAAATAATAAAAAACTTTGGTCATCTTAAGGTTCTGCACATTAAAGCCAATATAATATGCATAAATATGCAAGTGGGTTGCAATTGTATTTTATTACAGGTCATTCATCACCAAGAAAAAGGAATGATGATGTATTGCGTTCCCTGTAATCTACACGCTTACCCCATGACCCCCCTATACCACGTGTTACATATTATTCTCATATGGACAACCCAGGAAACACCAACTCAGGTGTTATCGCTGGGAAAATCCTAAAGTGCACAGTGTTGTGAATACAGTCCTCCTGGATTATACTTTGGCACCCCTGCTGTTAATGCTGACAATTTCTCCCTTCTTCTCCCTCCCTCTCCTTCACACTCTCACACTCTCCACAGTGGAGTTTTTAGTTGCCTACTATTGTACAATTAGTTGGTTTGTGCACAAAAGCGCATGTAAAAATTGCTAATTTCTAGCAGACATCTTACTCTGACCCTTCTCTCATCTTTCTCACTCTCTATTCTCTCTCTACTACTCCACCCTCCCCTCCCGTTCCACCCAGTTTCTTACTCTCAGTCTCTCTGCTGCCATGGCTGAAGGAGAGCTTCCTGTGCATGGGCCAGTAGGCTTGATCATCAGTGAAGCCTAGGCCACTCCCACTGGCATCCCAGGGCAGGAACCCAGCTTTGGCATGTGTTGCCTGGGTGCTCCCAGCCTTTGTATTACCCTCTGGCTGCAGGGAGGGCATGGGTGTGCCAGCCCGCAGGCTGTCATAGGCTGGTGGCCGACGGAATGCTGCAGATGGGTATGTCCAGAGCAGGGGGCTGTCTGCAGGTGGGGGCTTGTAGGCAGGGAGGTGTGTGTGAGGAGTGTGTGAACGCTGAGCAGAGCGTGACGGGGGCCTCTGCGATGCTGAGGACGTGGTCCCCGATGATGTCGATGCTGAAGGAAGGCTAGTGGTTGCAGTGGCAGCCGCCATGTCAAACTGGCTGGACGACTGTGTAACTGGTGTGTCTCTGTCTCTGTCTCGATCCCTTTCTCGGTCTCTGTCTCGGTCCCTTTCTCGCTCTCTTTCTCTTTCGGCTTTGTCCGACTTCAGCAGAAAACTGACTGACTTGCCCTCTTTGGACTGCGTCTGCGTTTGTGCAGAGGACTGTGAGGTACCCTGGTAAGCCTTACTTGACTCTTTTTCAGGCTTGCGATAGTGATGGTAGTGTGAGGGCCGGTGGTGTGGATGGTGATGGTGATGATGATGTGAGTATGGCGAGGAAGATTTTGAGGATGGAGGCAAAGGGGTTGAGTGGCTCCGGGCTCGTAGACCCGGAGCTGGCCCTTCCTTCTTTTCCTTTTCTTTGTCTCCACCCATTGTTTCCTTTGAAACTGAAGTGCCAATGGTAGGTGGCAGGCTAGCTGGTGACGGGCTGCTGGTAAAACCCAGCTTGGCAGAGCCACTCTTTGGAGGTGGGAAAGCCAACAGAGGTGGCTTGTGTTGGAGCAAGTTTGGAAAAGGTGCTGGGATCTTACTGGAGCCAATCTCTGACTCTGATTTGGTGCCCGGTAAGAGGAAGGGGGTAGGGGCACGAGGGGGGTGTGGTGAGGAGGAGAGAGGCTGAGGTACTGGTGTGGAGGAGGCAGAGCAGGAAGATGAAGGCAATGGGGAGGAGTGAGAGATAGATATGGCAGATTTAGGTTTAGAGGATGGCAAAGGACAGGAGGGTGATGAGGATGAGGGCCGGGGAAGTGAAGAAGATGTGGAGGAAGCAGAGACTGAGGAGGATGCGTAGGATTTTGATGACTTGGCACGCTCATGCTTGGGTGGGAGTCGTCGCTGGTGGGCATCATCAGCCACAGGGTACTTCATCTCTTCGTAGATTGCCTCCTCCCCTGGATCCGAGTCAGAGTCCGGTGTTGTGGCAGAGGGAGTTGGCACACCAGGTGTCTCTCGGGTGAACACTTGACCCACCATCTCAATGTATACAGGCTCATCCTCTCCGGTGCTCTCAGCTCTCTGGAATGGCAGAGGTGTGGCTGGTGGTGGAAGCCGAGGTGGTGGAGCATCAAAAGACAGTTGGGTGCTCGGGCTCCGTTTGGGCTTCTGGGGAGGTACCTTTCTGCCCAGTAATTCACCAGAGTCGGACTTCTTCATTGCTAGAGAGACAGAGGAAGGTCTGAGTAGAAGAAAAACCCAACAAAAGGCAAAACTATGAACTGAATATTATATGTAACTTTTTTTCTTGGTAAACCAGAGGAACATGAGCCACAAATGGACTCGTCATGTGAAGTGAAAGAGACTGTTCATGTTTTAGTTTCTTCATGTTTACTGACTTTGCCACTTCATTAATATCTTATCAAAGAATAATATTTTGTCAAAGTCCAAATCTATTATTACTTTTTCTTGAAAAAAAAAAAGCAAAACACTTTACATAGAGTTCAATTTTAAGAGGCTTCATAGTTTAATAATAAAGATGACACTTGTGTTTTCTTTTTGCTTTTATCAAAAACTTGCTTACTTTTATTGACTCTTTGGATGGAGAATGCAATAACATTTGTGAATAATAATCAGAGGGTAGGAAGAGACCTTCTGGTGTTGGCTCTTGTCAGTCTCTTTCTTTGATTATTTTTCCTTTGTTTTCATCGTGAACGTTTTTTTTTGGCATGTTTACCGCCAGAGAAACCAAGGCCTTGTATGTTTAGACAACTGGAACTTTTCAAGCTTGTTATTTTTACCAGAGCACACAGATTTGATGGAAGCTTTTTAAATCTTTTTTCTTGTTTTTTTTTGTGGTCCAAGGATAGTGCTACTTGTCTTACTAGTTAAGTACAAGCTTTACTGAATGATCATCCTTGTCTACCTGCCTTTAATATTTTTGTGTCAACAAGCTAAACAAGGCTTAATAAAAACCACACCCTCATGTTTACTGTGTTGCTTAAACTTTTGCCTCATGCTAAATGTAAACAAGAATTTGCCTAGATTTTGCATAAAACAAAATCTTTTCCCCTGAACTTAGAACATAAAAAACAGTCCAGTCTCAGACACACAGACACACACACACACCCTTCTACACTCACAATTCTTCTTCTCAGGGTGTTTGGATGAGTGTTGGGGTGGTGGAGGTGGAGGGGCTTCAGGTGGCGCATGTCCACCACGGGCTGAGTGCTCCTGCTGCGGCGTGGAGCTGAGGCGCGTGCTCGGGTGACGTTTGGGCTTGGCCGGGGGGCATCGTCCAGCCTGAGAGGGCATCTGAGTGTCCGAGTCAGGGTCGTCGCCGTTTTCAAGACCCTCTCCCTCGCCAGTGCCCACAGCGTGGCATGACTGAGAGCGCGGCGCCATGGCGGCGGCGCAGGAATGCGGCGAGAGGTCCTGAGATGCGGGCATCGTCATGAAGCCCATGCGGAAATGGCGACGGAATGATGCCAGGTCGCGTACCTTGCCCACCGTCGCCGAGGAGGCATCTTTACAGCTGTGGGAAAGAATCACGGTGCAAATTGGCACAAAGCTACAGGGCTACTCATTTAGTCGCCGTCGGTATCATTGTGTATTATCATATTTAATGATGTGTTTAAAATATGCCTCTCGAATGAGCCTGTAAAAGTCCTGATCATTCGAAGTATTATTTTGCTGTTAGTTCATTCCGCACTCGGTCCCTCGCTCACCACTCTTACACCTAAATGCTTTAAATTATCACAGTTATTTAATTTTGGACTCCCTGTTCTTGCACACCTCTGTGCTTTCTTCCCCTGGTTAACACACACATACACACACACACACACACACACACACACACACACACACACACACAGACGGCATGCGTACTGTAATCTCCAGTTTACCGACAGCATGATAAGAACAAGCTGTGCACCCTACTCAGTGAGAAACACACTCTGGTCTCTGTTGTTCTTCTCCACCCAGTCTCCGCTGTTCATTTGCATCCATCCATTTCTCCACCCTGATCTCCTCATCTACTCATTTTCCAGGCACTTTCCTCTCTTTTTTTCTCTCATCCTCTTTTTTTCCCCACTCATCCTTCCAGTCTTTGATTTTCCTCTCATCCTCTCATTCTTATTCTTTCTATATCCTTTTATTCTCTCATACACTTATCCCCCCTTTTTTCCCTTCTATCTTTCTTGTTTCACTCTCTTGTCCTCTAGTCAACCAGATTTCCCCAATTATTTTATCTGTCCCTTTTCCCCTCATTCTCTTCCGCAGGTCCCCCTCTTCCCTCCATCTTTCCCTGCAGCAAACTCCTCTCCTCACAAACACTGGCCCCATCTGTTACCACGGCAACTAGACCGCCGTTTGGTTGTTGTTTACCAATAATTTTTTTTCAAACATATAATTCCATGTACACATTGTCTGGCATGTACTGTAGATGCACACACGCACACCACACACACACACACACACACACACACACACACACACACACACACACACACACACACACACCACACACACACACACACACACACACACACACACACACACAGCCAAATGTTGCCTGTCTGGCTTGTTAGGTGTGGCACAGCAGCATATTGGCAAGGCGACATGCATTCATCAATGAGACATGGAAACACACATAGACACACACAGACACAGACACACACACACACACACACACACACACACACACACACACACACTCACTCAAGGGGCACAAGTAATAATGCTCACTTACTTCCTCATAAAGAATTTTTTCATTTTTTTATTCTATTGGCGTGTCACTTTTTTTGGATTATAATTTCTTTTACGCTTTCCTTTTACAGCCCTCCATTTTGAGAAAACACCCATTCTTTTTCTGTCTTCGTTCTCAGTTTTGTCCTCCCTCTATTTTTCATCTTCCTTCTCTCTTTCTCTCTCTCTTTGACATTGGTGAATATTTGATGCATAAGGTCCAGATGGGCACAATGTTCACACACTGACATTATTACATGTGTAGGGGGGCAGAGAGGCTGCTCAGGCAGCACATGTCGCTCTCTCTCTCTTACGCACACACACACACACACACACACACACACACACACACACACACACACAGTAGGACCTGTCAATACACAGACAACATTGACGATCCCGCTGCGTGACAGTACACAAACACTACCAGCACCACAAAAACTCAGTCTTATTTAGAAACACACACACACACACACACACACACACACACACACACACACACACACTTCTGAAAATTAGGGACACAAAACCAACCACTGTATACTTTTTTCTGTCACAGCATTATTTTTATTCTTTACAATCTGCTGCTCCTAAAACACATCAACTCAGTAACCAGCTACACAACATAGTGTGGATTTGGACTGCGTCTCCTCCTGCTCTTTAAATGTGAAATTCTGCTCTTGGCACCTGATAGTAGCGCTTCTTCCTGTGTGTATGTGTGATATCAATGATATGCACTGGGTCAGACTGACTTCCCACAACGGTTAATGCTCTTCCACCAACACGCTGCCTTATTTTCCAGCATGCTGCGCTTTTCTGCGCGTTTTCCTCGGCTGGCAGAATGAATTTGCTTCATTTCAGGTGGAGAGAACGGAGGGATTGTGCCAGGAAAGTGAGAAAGATGAGAGGAGGGGGTGTCTCAAGAATCGTAGGTGACGCCATGAGCAATGTGGAAGAATCTTGCTGAGAAGAATTAAGCTCACGTGAAGGAATTAACGGATGGATGAAAGAGGACATGAATGAAGAGAAAATGGATGGATGGATGGATGGATTGATAGGGTGAGTGAGGTAAAGATAGGTAGTATGATGAATGGATGGATAGATTGTGCAATATATGTATAAAATGGAGGAACAGATGGAAGGAAGAATAAAGAGAAAAATAATTATGGGTAAAAGCATGGATAGATGGATGGAGAGACAGTAGTAACTGATGAATATATAGATATATTAATGGATTGTTAGATAGATAATTAATTGATTAATTGATAAATACTGATGAATGAATGGAGAGAGGAGAAACTGATCGATGAATACATGAATGGCTATAGATGGATGAATTGGTGGGTTGATGGATGGAAAAATGGATAGATGGATAGATAGACAGATCAATTGACGAGCAGATGAATGGATGGAAAGATTGAGTGTGGGAGGGAGGGACGGATAAATGGATAGACAGATGGATGGACAAAAAGATGGAGGGATGGACAAAAAGATGGATGGCTGGACGGAAGGATGGATGGACAGACAGATGGACTGACAGATGCATGGATGGATGTATGAATCAAATGACAGGCCAATTAATTAAACAATAAATGTGTAGATGCTTAGATGAATCAATGGGGTGAATGGATTAAAAAATGAAGGACAAATATTTGAATGAGTAAATGGATAGATGGATGAATGAATGGATGGATAGATCGATAATAGATAGACAAATAAGTAAATGAACTGACTGACTGATAGACAAACATATTAATGAATAGAAGATGCATAGATGAACAGATGGTTAAACAAACTAAAGGATCTTCTTTCAGTTCATCTGCAGGAAGAGGACAGAGTGACCAGAGGATATCATGAGATGTCCTGATGCAGATAGAGAGATAGATGGATAGACAGATGGATAGGTAGATGAATGTACAACTATTTGAGTGGATGAATGAGCAAAATGTTTCTGTTTAAATTCAGCAGGTGGATGGAGGAGGAGAGAATGACCGAGTGGAGGAGGAGTGGGAGGCTGAAAGAACGAGTGAGCAGTCTGTTTCCTGTAGTGTGTGTGTATATACAGGGGGTTACTAGGCCTATGCATCTGAGTGTGTGTGTGTGTGTGTGTGTGTGTGTGTGTGTGTGTGTGTGTGTGTGTGTGTGTAAGTAATTGTAGAGTGGATAAGACAGAGAGTATGTGTGAGAAGATGCTGTGATCCCAAGCATGCATCAAAGAGCTCATTTAGGAGTTTACTTTGCGTGTAGAGCGTGTGTGTGTGTGTGTGTGTGTGTGTGTGTGTGTGTGTGTGTGTGTGTGTGTGTGTGTGTGTGTGGTTCAACCAGAGGCAGCTAAAAGCGGGCCTGTTTTTCTTTTTGAGGTCAGAATGTGATGTGAGCTCTCTATGTGTCATGAATCCAGAACATCTCACACACACACACACACACACACACACACACACACACACACACACACACACACACACACACACACACACACACAATTCTAGAGTTAGAAATGATCTAATTAACCTATGTTCAATCTCATAAATGCTAGTTGGATGCTAATCCACACATGGCTACACTACTATTGACTAGCCCACTGCTAACTTGCTAACCAGCAGTGGAACTAAATACACACTTCCAGCAGCCACAAGGACACAAGAACATCTAATTTCTTGGCCTTTTTACTGCCTGAAAATCAAAGCAGATTCTTTCAAACAATGTATATACAGATAGATTTGGAAGGGACATTTTGTTTTACAATTCTCCGAGGATGTCTGAATGGAAAATCTACAACTAGGCTGATAAGATAGCTAGTATCTATTTACCGTGGACTATTTCTTGCATATGTAAAATAAATATTACACTCTTTGCATATAAGATTCATTTCTGAAGGCAGTCCATGAGCAAATAACTAAAATTTTTTGAAAAAAAAAAAAAAAAAAAAACTTTGCTAGCAAAGCTAACAAAAGTATATAAATCCCTCGTCATTTGACCTCACCCACAACCTTCAACATTTGTTTTACAAATCAGCTACTGCTAATAACCTTTCCTGTCTAAATCCTGCTCAAGGGAAATATGATGAGCCTGATGCTGCTTTTGTGAAGAACGAAAAATCGTAGTGAGAATCCAGTTTATAGCTTTGTGTAAAATGTAAGTGTATGTGTGTGAACACAAGCGATTTTGTGAGTGTATTTGTGATCTACTGGGACACCAGAGGGCCAGATTGTCCCTGGAATATAGGCCATACTTCTACACTATCTGCTCTAAGCGGTATTCAGGATATGATTCGGAGGCAAAAAATAATAATTATACGCATGTAAGGCGATCTCTGTGTTCTACATCTCTATACATTTTCTCCAAGGATTTCTTTGATTCTATTTTCACCTTTTCTTGCCCTCCTGATCTCGGTGTCTCCAGTCCAGTCGACTCTTGCGGTACAGCAGGTTCATGTCGCCACGCAGAGGCGCCTCCTCGCAGCCAATCACAGCGCAATGCAACCGCTGGCCCCGCCTTTCTATGTCACGCAGGAAATGCTCCACCGCCACATCTTGGGCAGAGCCAGAGTTCATGGTATTGAAGACCAATAGGAGGCAGGGGAGGGGTGGGGGAGGGGGGAGGGGTTGCGTGCCGCTTGCCCCACCTCAGTTACCTGTTAGAGAGACAAAATGATAGTTTAGTATCTGAAGATTGTTGGTTTTATTTAAAGTGGTAAACCGGCGCTTTCCGATAGATGTTCTCAAGTCTGATTGGTCAAAAGAAGAACATGATTTACATGCTGTATTGGCTGATCATCTGTATGTCACAATAGCTGGTAGCTTTTTTTTTTCAGAAATAATACTTTCAAAATTCTTCACATACCGAGAAGATCCTGCGGAAAAAACAACAACAACCCAAACATAAAAAAACATGATATTCATTAATGTATTATGCAGTCAGAGGTCCAAAGTTCTGAGGATGATAAACCGATGATTAGTGCCTTCGCATAACCGTGAATCTCACTGGAAGTAAACACATCATGCGATTAGTCATCCGTAACATCCCGTGATCCGATCCCAATGTGTGTAGGAATCAAAATCCGAGCTGCCTTATGAGCTTCATTTTCCGATACGAGTGCTCGAAGTACAGTTTTATACTAGAAAGCTATAAAAAAATAGAATCAAGATCAGCAGCACGGCCAAGTACATGAATGATATACGTACGCAAAGAACAAAACAACAGCTATCAGCAGCTTAAATGCTCCTTCAGAGTTCGGAAGTCCGGTGTGACTAGGAAGAGACACAGGGCACTCTAGTCCTTTGGCGCCGTGTTCTTGCACCTGATCATCCTAAAGCATTTCCCAAAAAGGACACGGCTTGGAGGATGCTCGCGGAAGGTCATCAGTCGTCGCGCTGGAACATAACGCGGCGTCACTTTTCTAAACTTTTATCCCTGAGCACCAGGGACGTGTAGGTAGCGTCGCTAAATGGAGCCAATGTGTGAGTCACCGAACGTTCTCCGACGAGGTGCTGAACAGTAGGGCCTCGTCCGCCCACGCGTAAGCCAAACAGCTTTAAGCACCATCAGTAACCTTAAACTTGGTAAGGGACCAAAACCGAGCGTACCGCTATACGCCAAGCTGTACCATATGCATGCAATGGAGGACATTCTGTTTCTTAAAGCTATGTATATCATTCCTACAGCATAGCATGCTCACAGTTATCCAAAAAAAAAAAAAACAACAACACTGCTTTAAAAGCCTAATGAGGTTTGATTATGAATACATAAAAACAAAAGTTATAAAATATCTAGCATAAAATAGAATCTACAATATTGTGGTTAATACTACAGTACAGTCTCAAGTCAAATTTTTACTCCTAATTCTTTTTGCATAGAAAGATATAAAGATTTTTGTGCCCATTGTTACACAGTCCAATCTCCATCATTAGTTACTGCACCAGACTCCCATATTCATTTTCTCCGCATCACTATTTTCATCATTAACACATCATACTTCAGGCATCACTGCTTTATATTTACATTACCCTCAGTGGCAGTGGGTCTCTGGTGGTCCTGAGCAATGGATTTTAACCTTAAATGTTAAGTTACTCATTATAACTATGGATCCCGATTCCAATTATTGCTTTATATCCTTATTTTCATTGTTACTGCTCTACATTTTTATCAGTATTGAGCTATATCCTTATCTCCATCATTACTGCTCTACATCTCCATCACTATTATACTATATCCTTATCTCTATCATTACTGCTCTAAATCTCCATCACTATTATACTATATCCTTATCTCCATCATTACTGCTCTACATCTCCATCACTATTATACTATATCCTTATCTCCATCATTACTGCTCTACATCTCCATCACTATTGCATTATATCCTTATCTCCATCGTCACCGTTCCTACACCTCTGTAATTACCTTATATCTCCATCTCTATCAGAGAGATGCTAATATTTACCTTTTATCTCTATCATTTACTCTCTTATTCATGTTCTCCCTGTCTGACTTCATTTCTGCCTCTCTCCATCTCCATCTCTCTCTTTTTAAAAAGAAGACTGAGCAAGCAGGGATGGCTGCAGGTTTCCCGGGCTGCCCTTGCTGTGCCTGTCTGAATCTGTACTTCCTAATGCGGCCTGTCAGTTAGAGCTCACAGAGAGAGAGAGAAAGAGAGAGAAAGAGAGAGAGAGAAAGAGAGAGAGAGAGAGAGAGAGAGAGAGAGAGAGACAGAGAGTACGCCTTGTTGTGAGGCAGATATGCTACAGAGTGCGAAGAGTTTGAGCACTAACTAGTGAACACACGAGCTCTGATTGGCTGAAAAGGACACTGCTGTCAGCTGCTGTGCTATTCTGGAAGGAGGGGGTGGGGGGTGTTGTAAGACCAGAGAGTTGCTGATTGTGTGTGAAAATGTGTGCATATATAAACTCTGACAGAGATATGTATAGCCAGCTTTCGTTTTGTCCCACTGCTAAGGCAGTACGGATGTAGGTGGGGGGGCAATATTTACATAATAGCTCAGGAAAATGGCTTCTGCAAGTCAACAGAGTGAAAACTGGGTCAGATCAGAGTTGCGAGCAGGACAGGAAGCAATACTGCAAAGCTACTGTACTAAATACACAAATCTGTACCCGATACTATAGACTGTGGTTTTATAGCAGGTATAAAGGGTAATTCTGCTACAGTCCCATACAGGAAAATCTTATATTGACCCAAATTCTATACAAAAATTATGTACATGCATTTACAACATTCATTAATTCATCCATTAGTTTGTTTACAATGTCTTCAATTTGTCTTCAGATTTTCAGTATCTTGAACATCTTCCCATTATCTATATTTTACACTGGTGCTGTCTTCTCGAAAGCTTTCTGAGCTGCATGGCTCAATAGAATTTTAGCCTGAAATCATGATCTACTAGGCTACTAGGCAACCACAGAGATCCACTATGTTACCAAACAAGTCGACTGTTCAACCAAACCTGGAAATCTACTCCTCGACCTAGCATGGAGATCCACTCAACCCAGATCCACTACTCTAATGAACATTGAGATCTACTACTTTGCCAAACACAGATATCTGCTAGTCTACCAAGCATAAAGACCGAATACTCTATCAAACTTGAAGATTTTCTTCGAATTCAACTAAACAAGACTCGGTGTAGAATAAGTACCGAAATCCTGGTAACTCGTCTGGTTTTTCTTTTTGGATGGTTGTAGGAATATATTGTTTGGTTGTTGATGTTGAAGACTACTGCTCTCTGTCACCATTCCCATCATCTCTTTGCACCTTTCTCAGTATATCAATTCTGCATTCAGCCACACTGGATTCATCTACTATTCTTTCTTGGAGCAGACAGCTCAGCAATTACAGTTACGCGGAGTGCAATTATCGAGACAGGGCAGCCACCAACACACACGCTCGGATACACACAGCACTCGCAATTTTGGTGTGTGAATGGTGGAGGCTAAATCCGTACAAATGCACAAAGTGTTACAGACATGTTCACTTTTTCCTTCTCTTGCACACGTACGCACCCACACACACTTCATATATGCAGATGAATGCATTGCCCACTCGCATATTTGAATCGAAACAAACATCATACACGGTCTCAGCATGTGCACTTGTTCCTGCTGAGAATGCAAGAGGAACCGAGAGGAAAGGAGTCGTATACATACGACTTAGCAGTTACAGCAGGACATATCTCCGAGTTTTCGATCTCATGTGGCTGAAAATAACATTTTTGGGGTAATATAAGTATACAAAAGCTTTATGAAATTTTCATTAATTTGTTCATTCAACTACGCAGGATAGCAGTGTAACTAGGTGAGAGTTGGTAATATTATTAACACACACACACACACACACACACACACACACACACACACACACACACACACACACACACACACACACTCCCATGAACGCACCTGGAGTAAATACAGAGAGATGGGAGGAAACCAGAGAACGGCATATGGGCACAAGGAGAGCATGTGAAATTCCTCACGAGCAATAACTCTGAATCGAATTGTGTGTGAATTGAATCAGCTGTGAAGTGTGTGTGAATCCTTGCCACCACAGCCAGCCATCTCTAGCAATAAGGGCTTCAAGTAGAGCCATTTCACCGGTATAATTATCCACTATTACACGGTACAAACGTCAAATTATCGCTAATTGTATTCTATCTAAAATAGGTATTAAAATTGAGTTTAATTGTTCTTGGATCTTTAAGTGTTTCATTCTTCTTTCAAGGTTCATAAATGCATAATAAATAGTTTTTTCGCTAAAGATTCTATCTGGCACCCTGCTGATCAGATGCTCCTCAAGGGCTCAACATAAGAAATATACATATACACTATATGGACTTTTGGAAGCATACAATTGTATGGAATGTCTCTGGATGCAGGAGCATTAAATGTTCCTTTCACTTGAACGAGGAGACCCAAAAGTGTTCCAGCATGACAGTACCCCTGTACACAAAGGCAGCTCCATGAAGAGTGAAAGATCTTCTTGACCTCAACACCTATAGGATGAATTGGAACACTGACTGCACCTCCACACCTCACCTACATCAGTACCTGATTTTACTAACACCCCTGTGGCACAAATCTCCACAAAAATCTAGTGGAACATCTTTCCAGAAGAGTGGAGGTTATTATACATTCCAATCTTTTGCTCAGGTGTCCACATAATGTATTATATAGCTTTCTGTAGAAACCTGTAGTAGGGCTCTTGGCAGAAATTTTACATCTGAAATGCTTTACAACCAAAAATTCATAATTCAGAAGAAACGTGCACAACCAGTGCTTGTTTTCATTAAAGTATAATAATTTAAATATAGGACATTGTATTAAATGCACTATGGGAGATGATACAGGATGGTGTGGTTGTAATGTTGAAAAAAATACCACAATGGTCTTAAAGCAAATATATTGTAACTAAGTTAATAGTTGGTCAGCTGATGGTATCTACTAGATCAATTGTAAACCATATGGAAGATGTTAAAACTTTCATCTCCTAATGAATAGTCAAAAAAAGAAGAATAGAAAGAGTTAAAAGAAGAAGAAGAAGATCTTTGCATGAGATGCAAATCAGCATGGGACTACAGGAGGATGTTGAAATGTCACATTGTCCCACGCTCAAACGAAAGCCTGGCCTTGCTCCTTATACATCGCCTTGACACATGTGCAAGCCTTCCTTCGAGCTCGTTCAAGGCTAATGCATTAGCTGATATCGCTGCAGGTGTCTGGATGTGGTGTTTCTGATTTACACGTTCAGTTTACCGCATGAACACCTGGAGTTTTCCTCATTTGTCCCGCTCTTTTCATTTCATAATATTATTGGATGCTGTGGGCTGAGAAGGAAAATAAAGAAACCCAAGGTTTCAGAGATGCCAAATAAACCTCTAGTACCTAGAACCCAACGTCCTTAACAGTTAAAAGAACTAAGAATTAAGATCCCTATACCACAGAGGGCTTATCAATATGTAGAACTGTCGAACAAACCACGCATGAACCCCTGAGGACCAAAATGACCAGAGCCTAGCCTGACCTCCTACCTCTGGATGGAGCCCTTTTTAATTGCTGAGGATGATTCCCCATGAATAGCTTAAAGATCAATGAAGATACTAAGCGACTCATGAACTTTGTGATTGGATTTGGACTGTCATTAATACAAACAGCTAACCAATGGCTTAGGACCATAATCGGCATAAAGACTACTGCATTTAAGTGCACATCACTGAACTGTTTACCTAAACAATGATAAAACTATAATGAATAGACATTCGGTGCCACCAAGATGAGGACTGGGGGAGGTGGGAGTTTGGTGGTTAAGGGATTGGACTTTGGATACAAAGGACTTGAGTTTAAATCCCAGCCACACTCAGGTCCCCTGAGCAAGGCTCCTAACTCCATAGTTGCTTAGTTGTATGAATCAGATAAAATGTTAGTCACTGTGGTCTGCCAAATGCTGTAAATGTATTGAGGCTGAGGTTCCCTTCTGAGTCTGGATCCTTTTAAGGTTTCTTCCTCATGAAGTCTCAGGGAGTTTTTCCTTGCCAGTGTCGACACTGGCTCGTTAATAGGGATAAACTTATAGGCACTAACATATAGTCGTCTTAGACATGTCTCTGTAAAGCTGCTTTTGGACAATGTCAATTGTATACAGATTTAGGTCTGTCCACACTAACTTTCTTTCGGCTTCTCCCATTAGGGGTCGCCACAGCGGACCATCTGCATGTTTGATTTGGCACATGTTTTTATGCTGGATGCCCTTCCTAACGCAACCCTGTTTTTTTTACCTCCTGTCCACACTGAAACAGCGTTTTTTTGTCAGCGAAAATTTAGCTTTTTGAAAACCCTTTAAATTATGAAAACGTCTTCCGAAAACGATGACACTTTTTTATTGTCTTAGCCACAAAATTTCAAAGAGCTGAGAAAGTAAATACACGGCAGGCAGAAATGACGCAAGTCGAATAGTCTTACGATTTGCTCGCAACCTACAGGCAACCTTTTGGAAACGATTAAAAACAAAAGCATGGACGTGGAGCGTCTCAAGACGAAAACATCCAGATTTGTGTAGACGGAGGCAAAAACCCAATCGAATTGGTTTGTGCATTTCCTGCGTAAGTGTGTGCCATAAATGCCACGGCTTTATTTTCTAGATACCTAGAACCTGTCAGGTACACTATATAAGGGTTCTTGGCCTCATAAAGGTGTTTTACTTTATGATATTGAAAGCACCACAGGTTCTCGAAACGACTGGAAAATTGAAATAAATAAAGAAATAAAGAAATCTACTTCATGACCCCAGAGCTATGGATCTGAGCGAAGGTCATTTCTTATCTACTGATAAAATGAAAATGAAAGTCTGAAACTTTCGCGGATAAATATTAGCATGTTATTTGAATTGAAGTCGGCTGAATGCTCACGCTCATCTGGAGCAAACATGCCACACACACACACACACACACACACACACACACACACACACACACACACACACACACACACACACACACACACACACACACAAACACACAGGCCATTTCCTAATTAATTTGAATTGTTCATTCAGAAGATATTATAAGAAATGGGGATTTCAAATTTTTTTGTAAAGGCTGCCAGCTGTGTGTGTGTGTGTGTGTGTGTGTGTGTGTGTGTGTGTGTGTGTGTGTGTGTGTGTGTGTGTGTGAAAGAGAGAGAGAGAGAGAGAGAGAGAGAGCTAGAGAGAGAGAGAGAGAGAGAGAGAGAGAGAGAGAGAGAGAGAGAGAGAGAGAGAGAGAAATCCCTCCCTGTCGTGTGCTTTTACACTGCACCTAGTTGTCGTCGTGGTGACTGGGCTACTGTCAGTCTGGAGTGGGAAAATGGTATCGAGCAGAGAGAGGGAGAGAGGAAAGACAGAGACAGACAAAGTAAAAGAGAGAAAGATGGAGTGAAAGAAAAGAGTAAAAGAGGGTGAAGGCTGAGGAGAGAGAGGGAAGATGGAAAAAGAGAGGAAGATAGTGAGAGAAAGAGAGAAGGAGAGAGACGTCTTTTCCACACAAAAATAAAACCACAACAAACATTAGAGACAGGAGAGATGCATTGTGCAGAAAGAGTGAGAGAGAGAGGGAAGAGGAGAACCCGTGATGGTTAAAGAGGAGAAATCTGTGTTAAGAGATACACATTGTGAAGGCGGGAACGAGGTATTAAGGAGACGTGATAACAAGAGGCAGGGAGAGGGGAAAAGAAAGACAAGGATTAAGATAATGATGGAGAAAGAGAGAGAGAGAGAGAGAAGAGAGAGAGAGAGAGAGAGAGAGAGAGAGAGAGAGAGAGAGAGAGAGAGAGAGAGAGAGAGGAAGGGAGGGAGGGATGTGTGTGCAGGAATGGCGGTGTGATGTGAAAACGAGTCTCTCAACCCAGCCACCGTGTGTGGTCTCCTAGCAACACTGTCTGCCTTCCCTCACCATCTCTCTCTCTCTCTCTCTCTCTCTCTCTCTCTCTCTCTCTCTCTCTCTCTCTCTCTCTCTCTCTCTCTCTCTCTCTTCATCTCTTGCTCCCTCTGTCTCTTTCTCTCTCTCTCGCTTCTTCTCTCGTTTGCAAAAGCTGCACATCTGAACTGAAGGTTTTCAGTCATCGACTCTGTGTGTGTGTGTGTGTGTGTGTGTGTGTGTGTGTGTGTGTGTGTGCACGTCTAAACACTTTTGTCCATACTTTAGCCCACTCAATGACACTCAACAGACGTCAGCGCTGACTTTAAAACACACACACACACACACACACACACACACACACACACACACACACACACACACACAGACACACACACACACACACACACACACACACACACACATACATAAGCCCACGCAAGATTCATTATCATGCAATAGACAAAACAAATAATGACCACACACACATACACACACACATATACACACACATACACACACATACACTTGCTGCAAATTTTCTTTTTCCTGTGAGGGCATCCAGGAAAATGCACTGCTGCATTACCACACACACACACACACACACACACACACACACACACACACACACACACACACACACACACACACACCAGAAGTTTGTGGAGCATCACTATCAACCACGTCCTGGTTGAACATCCCATTCAACAATTATTTGCTTTCTTTGTTGTTATAATAACCTCCACTCTTCTGGGAAAGCTTTCCACTAGATTTCAGGGTGTGGCTGTGGGGGATCAGTGATCCTTCAGCCTCAAGGGCATTAGAGATATCGAGCTAGGAGTTCTGGCACGCAGTCAACATTCCGGTACATCCCAAAGGTGTCAGTGGGGCCAAGGTCGGGGGGGGCTCGGTACAGGAGCTCTTCCAGTCCGACCTTTACAAACCACGTCTTCATGGAGCTTGCTATAATTTTGACGCCTCAGCAAACAAATACCTTCCACACTATAAAGTACTATCAAGCACATTATCAAGCATACGATCAAGCACACTCTAGTGATCAGATGCTCCTGAAAGGGTTCTACATAAGAAATATGAAGAGAGTCTGTGTTCTAACCAGTCAGCATGTATTTGAACCCAAATACCTTAACAATCACGAACACTAGGGATTCACCAATTCGCATCGGTGCATCTGCAGTTTCATCAATTGAAAAAAACGTTGGCATTTGTATACTGCATGAATAAGTTTTCTTTTTTAAATATAATTATTGGTAGATGTGCTATACTTTTATTATATTGAAAGTGACCAATGTACTAATGATATGTAGTTTGAGATTGACATGGCAGAGGTAGAGCTGGATACAGGAAAATAAAATCTGGTTTTATTTTATTTTTATGGTGGGGTCATTCGTTAGATTGCAGAAGGCAGTTAAGTAAATTTATCATTTGCTGTCTGTCTGAACCAAAGGGATAGAAATCTAAAATATCTGTACCATATTGAATTGCGTAGCGTCATATTTTTCCCACTGCATCGTAATGGGGTGAATCGTATCGCATCGCATAGATAACAGCTTTATATATATATCTTTAATGTAGCGTGTCTTTGGCTATGCATTGAGATGCGAATCGAATCAGCCTCAGTTATAGAGATGTACATCACTAATATACAAAATATGGACAAAAGTGATTCTTTAATCCATGTGCCAATTGTGTGCGAATCGATCTTTCCAGCCATTTACTGTTATTTCTCAAAATTTTACCCCAAACTTGGGATCCAAATGTCATTGGATGCAGGAGCATGAAATATCCTCTTCCATTGAACTAGGAGACCCAAACATGTTTCATCATGACAATACCCCTGTGAAGCCATGAAGATCTGCTTTACATGGATTGGACTGTAAGCTCTCCTGCTATTGAGCGCTGACCTCAATGTTACTGAAAAACTTTGGGATCACCTCACCTCATCTACCTCAGTTCCTGACCTCACTAACCTTGTGACTTAATGTATCTCCAAATTCTCCACAAAATCTCCAGTCAAACATCTTCCCAGAAAAATGAGCGAAGGTTATTTTAGAAGGGAAATTATGTTCAAGAATCAAATACGAATCTTAGGGTCAGGTGTCCGCACACTTTTGTTCATATCGTGTGTATTATTGTTTATTTTTATCCATTTTTGGATGCGTTCCATGATTCGGTCTGAAGGGGTTTCCCAGCCCAACACACATATAGGTCACTTTGAAAGTGTACAGTTACTGCCTGAAGCCTGACCCTCTCCATTTATGGGTGGGGTAGAGGGGGGTTAAAATAGTCGGTTCACAATAGATAAGCTACAGTCAGTCATTTTACATCCATAAAGTGAGAGATTTTGGATCAAATAAAAGCGGTCTATGATTTTCTAATATGAATTCTGGCTTTGCTTTATTTTTCCGATTTATTTTTTTATCTTGGGTGCTTCTTTTTTAAATAAAACGCACACTTGCGTCAAGCTGCTTATCCTGGATCCTGGCATGACAGCTGCACTGTAATGAAGAATTATGCACTGCATGCACACACACACACACACACACACACACACACACACACACACACACACACACACACACACACACACACACGTCTGTCATTGGCTTTGTAACGTACCAGTACATGCGTCGTCTCCCTGAGGTACGGATGTGTGCGTAAGGCTGCGGTATTTCTCAGGGAACATGTGTGTGTGTGTGTGTGTGTGTGTGTGTGTGTGAGCCTGATAGTGATGTATGAGTGTGTGTGTGTGTGTATAGGAAGGAGGGGGTTACTGCAGATCTCGGCCTCCTCCTCAGCCATGCTAATAGAAACGCTATGGACTGTGGGCGCTGAGAAGAAAAAAAGAAGGAGAGAACGATCCGGAAGAAGGGAGGCGGGAGGAAATAAAAAATACAGAAAAGAGTAGAAACGAGTGAATGTGTGTGTGTGTGTGTGTGTGTGTGTGTGTGTGTGTGTGTGTGTGTGTGTGTGTGTGTGTGTGTGTAGGCATGTGTGGGTGTCTGCAGCTTGCTCGTGTTACTCATTGAGAGCGAACGGATGCGTCTACTGCTTTCAAAGTATTCCGCGGTAAGATGTATGAAATAGAGAGGAAGACAGAAAGGGAGAACGTACGACATGGACAATGCAGACAGAGACAGGGATTGAGTTAAAGCTCCACATGGTGACAGGTGTGTATGTGTGTGTGTGTCAGTGTGTGAATGAATG
>NC_139599.1:15539242-15726742 GCF_946808225.1 Silurus aristotelis | reverse complement strand
TTTCTTTCTATCTTTCTCTCTCTCTCTTTCTCATTTGCTTACTTTCTATTTATCTCCGCTTCTCTCTTGTTCCCCAATCACGTTTCGTCTCGTGCCTTTCAGACGTCCCTTTTCTTTTCTTTCCGGTTAAAAGAGGAAAAAAAAAACATGCATACGTGGCAAAATCCATTCATTTCATTTGGGTTTTCTGAAGAAATAAACGCAGTAAGAATGAAAAAACTCTCAAATCCGAGCCTTTACAGATGAGTTTGTGTCATGGTCTAATCAGCATTATCCTTCCCACACACTCCCTCTTTCCCTCTCTCTCTTTATCTCTCGTTCGCTCGCTCTCAATATTTCAGATTTAATCACAAAATGCTTAGTGAAGGAAATGAAAAGAAATAATATAATATTGCTCTGGCTGGAGTTTCCGTAGCAGGTACATGATTAAGAGAAATGTGATAAATGATGAAAGTGTGACTAACTTATGGAAAAAATTTAATTACTAACATCTAAAAGTAAATATCTTGGTATATTTCCATGCACACATCTGCATCATTGTCACAATAATTTGTACACTACATGGTCAGAAAACCTGAGCATGTGTGCTTTTTGGACATCCCATGTTCCACTAGGTTTTGTGGAGATACATTCATTCACAAGGGTGTTAGTAAAGTCAGGTACTGATGTAGGTGAGATGAGAAGGCCTCGGGTACAGTCAGCATGAAACAATCATCCCAAAGGTGTTCAAGAGGGTTTATAGCTTTGTGGTAGATCTTCCACTCCAACCCATGGAAAGAAAAAATTGTGTGTCTCCAATTTTGTGGTAACAGTTTTGGAGAAGAAACACATATCGCTGAAAAAGTCAGGTGTCCCAATAGTTTTGTCCATATAGTGAACATTGTTGAGTTGGAGTTTTACTACTGAGCTTCGGTCACTATATAAACTGAAGTAAATAAAAAAAACAATGTGTTTGTAGTGTGAACGTAAAGATTTTCTTTATTCTGTTCTTTTTTTCTATAATTGTTTGACCTGGTCTCGCTCTCTCTCTCTCTCTCTCTCTCTCTCTCTCTCTCTCTCTCTCTCTCTCTCTCTCTCTCTGCTTCATTTCCCCCTGTTACCCTCAACAATTGTCTCCTGCTGCTTCACCCTCCAAACACTGAGTCCCTACGCTCATCCTTATTTGCACACCTTGACCTGAAATCCCTCAGATCCCAGCTTGCCTCCATTATCTGCCCCACTCTCCTCCTCGTACTCCCTCTCTTCCTCTTCCTTCACTTCCAAATGAGCTACTAATCACACCGAAGACACCGCGGGTCGCCTTTTACTGTGAATGAACTGCTTGTGTGTGAGAGGAGGAAGGGAGATAGATAGATAGATAGATAGATAGATAGATAGAGAGAGAGAGAGAGAGAGAGAGAGAGAGAGAGAGAGAGAGAGAGAGAGAGAGAGAGAAAAATTAAAACAGACAGACATACAGACAGATAGAGAGAGAGAGAGAGAGAGAGAGAGAGAGAGAGAGAGAGAGAGAGAGAGAAAGATTAAAACAGACAGACAGACAGACAGATAGATAGAGTAAAAGAGAAAAAGAGAAATAGAGAAAAAGAGAGAAAGATTAAAACAGACAGACAGACAGACAGACAGACAGACAGACAGACAGACAGATAGATAGATAGATAGATAGATAGATAGATAGATAAGGATTGAGAGACAGTTAAAGAGATTTAAAATGATTAATGTTTAAGATGAGGCTACTGCAGAAATCAGCGTGTGTGTGTGTGTGTGTGTGTGTGCGCGCGCGCGCGCGCGCGTCTTCAGAAATCAATGGCTAGTCAGTGATACGTGCGGCGAACAAGCGGACGATCCAAGCGATCACACACACACACACACACACACACACACACACACACACACACAGTCTCAGATCCAGTCCAAATGCATTATTCATTCATTACTCTGTAATTAATACAGGCAAAAAAATCAGTGCACTTTAGTGCGTCAATACCACATCATATCTCATGCATCATTTAATCTTCGCCATCAGCAGGATTGATCAGCGAACGGCTCGAGCGCGTCAAAACAGCACGTCATCACCGGGGGGTTGCCATGGTGACCCTCCAAACCGCATGTCTGCGCTACTACCGCACTGTTATGACGTAGACCTCCCTCTGTATGTATGTATGTATGTATGTATGTATGTATGTATGCATGTATGTGTGTGTGTGTGTGTGTGTGTGTGTGTGTATGTGTGTGTGTTCACGCATTGAGCATTAACGCATACCCCGCCAGAGACACGCCCACTTTCTCCGTTTCCACGAGCCGCGTCGCAGTAGTAGGTTACAGCGTGTGGATCCCCGGATTGCCAGATTGGGATTTTTTAATTTCTTTTTAAAAATTCCCCCCTTTTTAAACTGGAGAATGTGGTGGGAAAAACCCCCACTATTACATCATCTGAAGATATTTTTGACACAGAAGCCTATTTTGTGTCATATTTCATCAGACCTCATGTTATGTCCTATCGGCTCATATAATCAACAGTGTCCCAAAGCAGCTTCACAGTCATAAATAGGTTCTAAAATAAAGATGTATATGTTGGAGCTTAAAAGAATGTGGCAAGAAAGAACCCTTGAGAGGAACCAGACTCTAAATGGAACTCATTGAGCTTCAGTGAGCGTTCATTATAAATGTGGTGAAAATATGACCAAATTGATGTCCAACCAGTTGTTCACAATTGGAGATTCGAAATTCCATTGTGTGGCATTTAAGATCTTCTCCTCATGCACGTTTACATTTATAGCATTTGGCAGACGTCCTCATTCAGAGCAACTTACATATGTCTCATTCATACAACTTACATTTGTCTCTCATGACCAGTGCCACTAACCACTGAGCCTCTACCACTCTGGGTTCTCTCTGGGTTCTCTGGTTTCCTCTATGCTATTCGGTTAAATAGCTTCGACACATGTCTCCTTGATATTAACAAGTGTTTGCACGGTGCCCTGTGTTGGACCGACTTCCTGCCCAGATTGCCATCCTGCTTTATCATAATCCATCCCAGCAATGAAGGGGTTACAGGGAGCATATTCACAAAATCCACCTTTCTGTACCTTCAATTCAAGAGTTAAAACAGACCTCACTTTCACCATGTGCGTGCGCTCAGCTGCTCTATGTGCACGGCATTGCTCGCATACCTGCAAATCTAACGTATATATATGTAGGATTAAATTCAGAATCCACCGGATGGTGTGTCAGAGCTGAAACATTTCTGTCCCTCGGCCAAACTGTTTAGCTGATTTAATGCTGGGTAACTTGGAGAAGTAGTAGCTCAGGGTTACTGCTCAGAAGGTCAAGCCTCAGTGTTGCCAAAGCTGCAACTCGTGGGCCCTTGAGCAAGGCCCTTAACCTTCTGTGCTCCGGGGGGGTGGGGGGGGGGTCTGTATCCTGGCTGACCCCAGCTTTCTAACATTACAGGGATATGTGAAGAAAGAATTTCACTGTGCTGTAATGTACATGACAAGTAAAAAGCTCCCCTGTTCTGCTGACATTAAACATGCTGACCAGCTCCATTTTACTCCATATTTATATCAACTATATTCATATATCCACTTATTTTCACCTGTATATAAAGAAATTCTGTTTGATTTTGTTCAATACTGCTTATTGCTGTGTTTCTAAGTTGGTTGTGGTTCACAGTGATGAGCCGGATGATGAAATCTTTTGGACGGGTTAGCAAAAAAAGGGTAGCACTAATCTGGCAACCCCGAATCCTGAAACGCGCGTTTTACGCAGACAGGCGAGACGGCGCGCGCGGAGCAGAACATGGCGGAACGCCACCGAAACGCCCATTATTTTGGTTTATTCCAGGGAGCAGCGCCGTGCGTTCACACGCAATATATGCAAACATACATATACATTTATATATCAACCCTGATTTTATAGCCTGGGCATGTGAACGTGTGGAGCGCGCGCATCAGGGTGACCAGGCGGCGACAGCGTCACGCGCATCACACGAGATATATATATATATACAACATACAAAAACACTACATACAAACAAACACACATGTGTAAAGTGAATGCGTCCGAGGTGTTTTTTTAACTGCAGCTTGCCGACACACACACACACACACACACACACACACACACACACTCGCACACTCACGCGCGCGCGCGTACGCTCGAATGTTTGTAAGCGTAGGTTCGTACACAGATCGATACCGGAGCTGTTCAGGTTTCACCACAACGACCATCACAACTATTACAAACCGTCCCGTGGGTTATATTAAACACCCCCCCCCCCCCCCCCCCACACACACACACACTCCACCCCACCCCACCCCACCCGGGGGGAAATACATTATAAATAAATAAATAAACGCACTCACGCTTTAATGCAGAGGACAAATTTCACCACAAATCCACGGCGGTTTGCGCACACGGACTCCAACACCGACTCCAACACCGACACCAGAACCGACACCAGAACCGACACCGATTCCACTACCGACAACAACACCGACACCTATATTGCCCTTTCCAAGGATAATAATACTAATACTAATATTAATAATAATAATAATGATAATGATAATAATAATAATCACGAGATCTGAGAATAAATCAGGACTCGTCTGGGGGTCTGTAGGTCGGTGGCGGTGGCGGCGGCGGCGGCGGCGTTTATGTAAACAATCCTCCCGTTTAGCCACAAATAACAAATAAATAAAATAAAATAAAATAAAATGTAATTAAACGGCGGCTCGCGCTTCAGTGCGCAAAAACACCGAGATTTGATATGTTTATATGAATATGCGCTGAATTTATGATGGTCTCGTGACGTACCGGCATTTCCGTGCGCAGGTTTTCACGGCGCTGAATGAAGAAGAAGAAGATGATGATGAAGATGAAGAAGAAGAAGAAGATGAAAGGGATGAAGGAAGAATTTGCATGGACACGAATTTGAACGTTGGCGGCGGCGGCGGTATAAAAAAAATAAAAACAGCTCCGGCGCGCGTAATTGATTTATTCATAGGACGAATATCTCCTATGGATTTATTTATTTATTTATTTATTTTTGCGCTCACCTTGAGGACGAGCCCGTCCTCGTCTCCTCCATCCTCCCCAGTCTCCGTCCCGTCCCGTCTCCACTGACCGACTGAAAGAGTCTCGTCGCGGCGGACTGACAGGTTTCACTACCGCGATCAGCCTCGTCCGACAACGCGAGGCGTCGGGGGAGAGAAAGCACGCGCGCTTGCGCGGACACACACACACACACACACACACACACACACACACACACACACACACACACACACACACACTCACCAGCCCTTGATGACGCGCACGCACGCGATCTCTCAGACGCACGCACGCACGCACACACAGACACACACACAGACACACACACACACGCAGAACGTGTCTGGACACCCCGAGATATCAAACGGACTATTTTATTCTCTGATCACACACACACACTCACACACTTGTTCTTATATACACACTCGGAGGACATGTCTAGACACCCCACTATGTCAGACAGTCTATTTTTATTTTCTCGTCAGGAACACACACACACACACACACACACACACACACACACACACACACACACACACACACACACACACACACACACACACACACACACACAGCAGCGTAATTGAACCCGCGCTCGTGTGACGGTGTGGAGATGCTGTACACCTGGAATCATCAGGTGCAACCCGAATCTAAACTGCAGTCAATCACAAAACCTTCATGCCCATGAGTTCAGATCCACCAGGATCAGTAAGAGAATTTGCATTATTTTCTTTTTCTTTTTTTTCTTTTTCTTTTTTGTGCATCAGGATCCTTAATCTTACTATCAGTGAGTGGCTGCTTCACTTGCCATCAAAATGTCTGTGTGGGTTTTCACCTGGTTCTCTGATTTCCTCCCATGTCCTCACTGCTGATGGCCTGGTGTTCCATCCATGAAGGATGAACCAAAACCAGGACCACTCTAAAGATGGGTATATTTAAAAAAAAAGGCCTTATAACCTCACATCCAGCCTCCACTGTATTACAGGTGCTTTTACATTTGCATATCGGAACCTGATTGGCTCTCACATGTTATGATGCAATAACGCACCTGTCACGCAATTCGTCCTATAATTAGAAATAAACGTGTGAAGACTCTCATCGTATGTTTGACCTCGAGATCGATCCATCATCATCCAAAAAGCATGGTTTCTGAAGTTGCTGCTTAAGTAACATCTCATGTTTTTGCAGAATCGTCCGAGCTAAAATTACGATGTAAAAATAGTTTGATCGACCCGCAGCGTTTGGTTTCACTCTGCCCTTCAGTTCAGCGTTCCACATCCTAATCATGATTAACATGAAATTCACTTCTCAAACACTTTCCACACAAAAGTATTTGGACACTTTTCCACCCACGTGTGATTGTTCTTCTAACTGTTCCCACGAAGGTTAAAGGCACATGATTGTATAACACATTTACGGAGGTTGGTAGCATCACATCTTTCCTTCATTTCAACTCAGAGAACCAAAGCTGTTCCAGCATGACAATGTCCCCGTGCACAAAGCCAGGTCCGTGAGGGTGTGCTTTACATGCGTTGGAGTGAAAGATCTCCTATAGAGCTCCAACCCTGTTTAACACCTTCGGGGATGAGTTGGAACGCTGACTGCACCCTCAGGCCTCCTCATACCACCTACATCACTACCTGACTTTACTTCTGAATGAGCTCAAATCTGCACAAAATGTAGAGGAACATCTTCCCAGAAGAGTGGAGCTTATTATAAGAGATGTATATATAGTGTGTATTTATTCTGCATCTTCACGCCTGGATGTATAGCTATATGTTGATGTATATGTAGATGTAACACACCGTAATTATAAGTGGAATAATCTCTAATATGTGGTATTAATCAAGAATTTATTGATCTTCAAGGCAAATTGTTCCTGTCTAACGACGGCACTAACGATGAGCTCACGCCAGAACTCTGTACACGTGGACACGTTATAGTTATCTCTCAGTGCTAATGTTTCTAACTCACCACCCCTGCCTTTTTATTGTCTCCAGTGAAACGGTCCCGTGTGTGTGTGTGTGTGTCGTTATTTTGATGTTACTTATTGCACTTATCAGGAAAACACAAAATGTACTATACACCCTGCATACTAGAGTAATTATTATAGCCTACAGCATATATTTCAAAGACTGTAAATGTCATATTTAATAGGCTGTAAACATGCTTTTAGTAGTCTATTAGGCCACATAATGTGTAAGCTACAGCGAGATGAGAAGAAATAGAGAGGGAGGGAGAGAGAGAGAGGGAGAAAGAGCACTGTTTTAATTATAGATTATGGGATATTAGTTACAGATAATATTATACAAATATATTGATATTCCTATTCTATTTACTATATATAATTACTATATATTACAAAGACATGTTATTTTCCCCCTATGAAATAAACATTCAGACTAGTCAGAGGAAATCTGGCTCCCCCTGCTGGCCATTCATCTCATTACACACTAGGTGGTGGTGGTTTTTTTTTTTATCAGATTGCTCACACCAGCTTTGACTCTTTGACCACTTACTCAGCTTTACTGGATTTACTGGTATTGTGTAAATCACTTGCCGATAGGTGTGATGCTTTCTGACATAGGTGTGATGCTTTTTTTTTTATTGCTTTTCTTATTGACAATGTTACAATTATAAAATGTATTTTCTTTCCAATTTGAGCAACATTTAATATATAATGTTGTAAATCAATAAAAAAGGTGCTTTATATGTTTTCCATTATTTTGTTTTCATCTTCATTTTGTCTTTATTCTTTATTGTTAGATTCCTGGTTCCTTTGTTGAGTCATGGACATGCAGCAAAACTGTGTCGAACTGTTTTGCCACGCCCACGCCCAAGGCCACGCCCACGCGCTCACACACTTCCTTTTACGTTTCCTTTTTTTCTCTCTCTCTCCGCGACAGCTTCCTCCTGGCACGCGCTCGCACTGGCGCTCGTGCTCAAAGGGGAAAATCACACACACACACACACGTTTCTCCACCGCAGAATGGTGACTGATGTATAAGAACTTCTCACGACATGATTCCTGGTCTGACTGCAGCAGCAGCACCATGAGACCGTGTGTTTTTTTCACGCGCGCCGCCGCCGCACCGAACTTCTCTTATCTGCTGCGCGCGGACCAAAGTGCAGGGTGGCGCGCGCGGGGACGGGAGCGCGCAAACAAGTGAACGCGCAGAGAACCTCAGGAGACACCACAGTGGCAGAGATGAACGGAACAGGTGAGTCTATCTATCTATCTATCTATCTATCTATCTATCTATCTATCTATCTATCTGTCTGTCTGTCTGTCTGTCTGTCTGTCTGTCTGTCTGTCTGTCTGTCTGTCTGTCTGTCTGTCTGTCTGTCTGTCTGTCTGTCTGTTTTCCTTTTATCTCTCAGGGCACTTCCTCTTTACTTCCCCCCTTTCTCTTTTCCCTTCTCTACCCCTTACCTTTTCTTCCTCTTCCCCCCCCCCCCCCCCCCCTCTCTCTCTCTCTCTCTCTCTCTCTTACTTATTCCATTCTCCACATCTGGTTCTTTAATTTGCAGCTGAACTCATCTCTTATTGTATCTCCTTCCATCTCTTTTTTGTCTCTCAGGAAGTTCAGAGGAATCCTCTACTTCTTCTTTCTTCTTCTTTTTCTTTCGGCTGCTCCCATTAGGGGTCGCCACAGCGGATCATCCGTCTCCATACCACCCTGTCCTCTATATCTGCCTCTTTTACACCAACTACCTGCATGTCTTCCCTCACCACATCCATGAACCTCCTCCTTGGCCTTCCTCTTTTCCTCCTACCTGGTGGCTCCATCTTCAGCATTTTTCTACCAATATAATTCATGTCCCTTCTCTGCACATGTCCAAACCATCTCAATCTCGCCTCCCTCACCTTGTCACCACAACATCCTACATGTGCTGTCCCTCTAATAAACTCATTTCTAATCTTGTCCATCCTCGTCACTCCCAACGAAAACCTCAACATCTTCAGCTCTGCTACCTCCAGCTCCACCTCCTGTCTTTTACTCAATGCCACTGTCTCTAATCCATACAACATCGCAGGTCTCACCACAGTCCTATAAACTTTCCCTTTCATTCTTGCAGATACTCTTCTATCACAAATCACTCCTGTCACTCTTCTCCACCCACTCCACCCTGCCTGCACTCTTTTCTTTACTTCCCTAACACACTCTCCATTACTTTGCACTGTTGACCCCAGGTACCTGAACTCCTCCACCTTCTTCACCTCTTCACCCTGCAACCGCATCACTCCACTGCCCTCCCTCTCATTCACACACATGTACTCTGTCTTACTCCTACTGACTTTCATTCCCCTTCTCTCCAGCGCATATCTCCACCTCTCCAGGCTCTTCTCAACCTGCTCTCTACTCTCACCACAAATCACAATATCTACTATTTATATTAATTCATAATAGTAAATATAAGATATAACAGTAAAACTCTTAGGCCACGGAAACCCAAAAGAAGATTGGGAAATCATTATTACACTAAGAAAACAGAAAGAGAAGATTGCGGTGTTTCAGTAAATAAAAGCGCAGTGTGTAACAACTTGCTATCTGATGGATTACCTAATATCATTGTGCACAAGGTGAGAAGGTCAGTCATGCTGGCAGATCTGATAGTGTAACAGGGCAGAGGTCGGTCCGATGAATCAATCGCAATCCGAAGTTACTTACAAAAGTACGGATCAGAATTGATGCGGAACACGGAAGGAGAAATGTTCGTATTTATTTGTTTTTTTAATTTTGATATTTTCTGCCGTACCGCAAAAATGCGTAATCAGTGTGTCTGAAACCACATGAGAAAGTCTGAGGTTATAATCCACCTCATGTTGTGTAATATTGTGGACCGTTGTGTAATATGGATTTGTTTCCCAACTGTGGTTATAAACACTAAAACCCAGTGATTTGCAATGAATGTCTTTTTCTCTTGCTGCAGTTGAGAAGATGGAGGAGAAGAATGGAGAGAAATCCCGATGGAAACTGTTTATTGAGGATATCAGCGTCTTACAGCTGGTGCTCTCGTTCTTGCTTATGGGTGAGATCGAGTTCTCAAGCCTACAACACGCACACACACCTGTATAATTATTAATGTTCGGAGTTAACCAATGAGTGTGAGCCCATATATTTTTGTAAAATATATCTTCTGGTTGCAGTAGTTTCTGTTATCAGATACAATGATCAACCGTAACACCGGGACGACAAAACAGCTCTGACCTACTTGCCCATATGTCCTGCCTCCAAACACATCACCTTTAAATACCAACAGTATTCCCCGTAGCCAGTGGCCCATTTCAGGAGGATAATGCGTGGTGAAAGATCTTCACTGCAGAACATGTTCAGGAATAATTTAAGGAACATGACAAAGAGTTTGAGGTGTTGGAGTGCGTCTTAATGGTTCTAAGCTGGTCTGGTGGTACCAGGAGACAATATGAGGAGAATAGCTAATGTTCTGGCTGATTGGATGCTCAAAAAAACCGATATGAAACACAATGTCATAGAAAACAAACAGATTTTTGATTCATTGAGAATTTAACAATGCTGTGGTATAAATTGATAACAGCTGGAAGTCACACAGCTGGCAGAAGTTCATCCGGGTTCCTGTACTGTTACGATCGTCCTCTTATTGAAGTAAAAACACCAGCATTGTCCTGAAATCTAATCTGTAGACTGTGTGATTATGAGAAACTCACCTACAGTATCCAGTTGCTACAAATCCAAAAGTCTTAAAATATGCATTAATATGAGACAGATGAAGGTAAAAGCCAATATATCCAAACTAGATCTTCGATCTGTAGTGCTGTTTTTGAACTTTCAATGTCAGCTG
The DNA here is from genome assembly GCF_946808225.1 of Silurus aristotelis. Classification (NCBI taxonomy): domain Eukaryota; kingdom Metazoa; phylum Chordata; class Actinopteri; order Siluriformes; family Siluridae; genus Silurus; species Silurus aristotelis. Next base: position 15,715,864 of record NC_139599.1, on the reverse strand, counting down.
GCTTGTTATCATGCTAGCTAACGGGCAGCTACTGTAATGAGTCAGCATTTTAGCTTACATTTAAGCGATTTGTTAGACTCTGGGTTCATTCTGGTCGAGGATCTTACCAAAAAAAGAAAACACTGCTGTGGGGTATGTTAATGAGATCAAATCAACACTTGTGTGAAAATTGCATCAGAAATCAGATTTGGTTCAGTGGTAGATTTCTTTATCGTTGTAATGTATCGTATTGATGCTACTGTATTTTGTGTGTGCAGCCGTGTCCTGTCTGGTGTTGATGATTTATCTGATGTTCACGCCACTCTGGCCCATTCCCACTCTCTACTTCACGTGGCAGTTGGTGGACTGGGATTCACCTGAGCGAGGTTTTAAACACAAACACAACGTAAACACGTGCGAAACGGGAGCAATGCAACGTCTTACCGTATCACCGTCTCATACGCGAACACCTGTGAGTTCTCACACTGATATCGTAAAAAAGTAGGAACCTTCATCAGCCTGGCTGTCAGGCTTCTTACTGCTCAAACCACACTGTTAAAGTGAAAACAAAAACAAATGCATGATTATACGTTTATTACTCATTCATAAATCATGGCCAAGTCATTATTTCTGATTAGTTAGAACTTTCAAGCTGATATATAAGAGAGATGAAATTTAGCTAAACATTATCTAAATAAGACGGTTTGAGATTCTGCTATAATTCATAAAATCGGAAATAATCGATATTCGATTGACGTTCAAACCAGCAGAGTTACTGTGCAAAGAAACTCTAACCTGAGCACAAAGGCACAGAATGCAAACATTAGGGCATGAGACGATAAATGAAAAACAAAGCGTTGCAGTGGTTAAGATGTTGGACTTCTGATCAGAAGGTTGTGAGTTCAAATCCGAGCACCACCAAGCTGCCGCTCCTGAGTAAGACCCTTAATCCTAAAATGCTCAGGTGTATAAATGAGCTCTAAATTAGGCTATAAGTGTAGATATACATAAATCTGAATATAATTATGTTGAATTAGAAACAGGTAAGTATACAATCATGTAATAGGGGCATGTTGGGGGGGTTTGCAGTGGCTGATGGGATCTTAATCCTGACAGACAGACCCTTTGGAACACTGGGACATGCTCATGTTATAAGTGGGGGAAAAAAAGTAGATGTTGTGCATTTTTGTCTTCTTTACCACAGTATTAAATATGGATATCGTGATGCTTTGTTGAAATGTCACTCACACACAATTCCTATTATGGAAAGAACACTTTTTTCAAAAGGTGATTTTAATTTATTTCTGTATTTGCCTCGTAAATGTGTTTCTTTCTGTTTAAAAGTTTTTTTCTAAGATTAAAGTCGTTGCAAAATGACAATTTAGGAACCAAGATATGACGCTACAGTTGTACAAGTTATAATCCCATCTTTGTGTGTTAATCAGGTGGCAGAAAAAATGCGTTTGTGAGGAGATGGAGAGTGTGGAAGCACTTTAAAGACTACTTCCCAGTAAAGGTAAAATAAACCCGGCCTCCATTTCCACTACTTGTCTCGACTCCTGTCTCCAAGCCAATTCCACTGGGAGACTATAACCACTATAGGAACTGGTTTAGAGATTCATTAGCTCTAAGCCAAAAAATACACATAGCTGAAGATCTGAGATGCAGAACATATGCATGAGGAGTTCTAATATTCCAGGTAGTGAACATGGAAAAAAGCATAAGACATTTGCTTTATATTCAAATTAGATTTGCAAGAATATTTTCATGTACCAAAACAATGCTAGTTAGCATGCTAGTAATCTGTCCATTACACCGTGATGAGCGTGTCACTTAGAAAGCTACGCTTGGGTGTAAAATGTTTTGGACAATTCCAGAATGATTTCGCTCTTTCAGTTGGTGAAGACGGCTGAGCTGAATCCCAGTAAGAACTATATCCTGGGTTGCCACCCGCACGGCATCATGAGCATCGGCGCCTTCTCCTGCTTCAACACAGACGCCGGCGGGTTTGAACAGATGTTCCCGGGAATACACTCCTCTCTGGCTATACTGGCTGGCCTCTTCCGTATACCACTCTTCAGAGAATACGTCATGTCTGCAGGTCAGTGTGTGTGTGTGTGTGTATGTATATACCGGTACACTGTAAAAATGAATTCAGAATTATTTTTATAGAGTACACACACATGTGCCTACTGTATAAATAGAAATTTGTCACAGAAGTACAGTATACGGTCTGTAATATTGAGAATATAATTAAAATAGCAACTGGTGCAGACTACAGGGTTTTTTTCTTTAAATCACACAGCTTTTATGTGAAATCATTACAATTCTATTGCATTACTGGGCATTTAACCGTGTTATTGTCCTGGTGGGGAAAAAAAAAAAGAAAATCCTCAAAGCACATGCAGAAAATTGAATTACACTTGAATAAAATTTTAATACGCCTCCTTCCTGCATGAATTCTTTTTACTTTTCAATAAACACGATTAACAGTTTCATTAATAGTGTACGTGTTGAATTTTAAGGCGCTTTAAGGAATTCAAAGCAAAGTAAAAAAAAACCCACAAAGATCATAAGAAATCTCTCTCTCTCCTTTTATCTCTCTCTCTCTCTTTCTCTCTCTGTTTCTCTCTCTCTCTGTTTCTCTCTCTCTTTCAGGCCTCTTGCCAGTCAGTAGGGCGGCTCTTGGGTACATGCTGAGACAAAAAGGTGTAGGCAACGCCATAGTGATCATCATCGGAGGAGCTGAGGAGTCTCTGGCTTCCTCTCCTGGAATAAACACTGTAGTCATGAAGCATAGGAAAGGCTTTGTTCGTCTCGCTCTGGAGAACGGGTGAGGAGAGAAAATACACCATTATCGAAAGGCCAGATCATAAAGGAAGTGCACTTACGAACGAACGCGTTCCAGTAGCGACTCATCACTTTTGAGTAAATGTAAATCTGAGTAAAGTAATGTCCTTCTCAGTGTCACACCTGGAAGGTCATTTGACTTTTCCAAACAACACATGGTTCTTTTTCTACCAGGGCGATGTTCATTTAATCCTGTGGAAGTTCTGACAAAAGTCAGAAGAAACACTTCCTTTGTTTTGAAGGTGCTTCAGCGTGCTGGACTTTGCGAATGCTCCGACACATATTCCTTGGTTGTGTTTTCAGGGCTGACCTGGTCCCAGTGTACTCGTTCGGGGAGAATGAGCTGTTCCCCCAGGTGCTGCTGTCCGAGGGCAGCGTGGGCCGCAAGCTCCAGGATCTGTTTAAGCGCGTGATGGGTTTTGCGCCATGTCTCTTCACTGGAGGACGCTGGTTGTTCCTGCCTTACAGGAGACCCATCACTACTGTGGGTGAGTGTAGCAACGCTGTGGGAATGAACCTCTGTACTTGGTTCAGTACAGGAGGACATCTGCAATACTTACAATTACAACGTAGTGCTATGAGTGATGCATAAATCTTATATCAAGACAAACCATATGACCATAATATACACTATATGAACAAAAGCACTGGGACACCTGACTTTTGCAGCTAAATGTGTTTCTTTTCCAAACGGGATGCTCCTGTGCACAAAGCCAGCTCCATCAAGATATGCTTTACATGGGTTGGAGTGGAAGATCTCCTGCTATAGAGCTCTGAACCCATCACCTCACCTACATCAGGACCTGGCTGAACGAACCCAAATCTCCACAAACACACTCCAAAATCTAGTGGAACATCATCTCAGAAGAGCAAACGGGGACTAAATGTGGAATTGGATACTCAAAAATCATGGTCAGGTGTCCAAAAGATTTTGTCCATATAGTGTATGTGAGCGTAGAAGTTAACTTACCAAAAATCAGATATTTTTTTATTATTTCATTTTATGCATCGGTCCTGCATGTGGTTTTTGTGTAGTAGGACTAATAATATTGGACTTGGAATTTGTATCTTGGCCAAGCCATTCCTTTGTTTTCGGGTTTGGCAGGAGAGGATACTGTGCAATCTTTCCTGACGCAGAAATACACCAGTGTGTGTTAAAGAAAAGAAAAGAAAAGAAAAAAAACATTGCACAGATTATTTGGTATTAACTTAGAGCTTCAGACTGCTTTGCACTTGAAATCTTTTCTCTCGACCTAAAGCTCATCCTGTACAGGAAATCTTTCAGCACGCAGTTCTGCCCGTGACATATTGTGATACATGAGACACATGCTGAATTGTTCTCTCTTTGTTCTCTGCCTCAGTTGGAAGCCCCATCTCTGTGCCTCATGTATGCAATCCATCTGAACAGCAGGTGGACCACTATCACAAGCTGTACATGGAGTCTCTGTCCAAACTCTTCCACGCACACAAATCCAGCAGTGGACTCGCCGACACACACCAACTACGCATCATCTGAACACTGAACACATTTTATATACACACACAGCAGGACAAGAAGGTCTCAGGAATTTTATTTTTTTATAGTTTAAACCAAAGAAGCATCGATACAATCGTGTTTACTTGTACAGTTTGTGAATAATTGATTCTTTAGATCCAGTCATGGCCTGCAGTTTTTAAACTAAACTACAGGGCCATATTGAATAATTGACACACATTTTGCCCTGGGTGGATAAATGTTGCCAGATCTTTACTAAAATAAAACCAGGGCCTGTAGAGTGTTTTTTAATGATAAATCTTTTAAAATAATTCATTGCCTTTTCTCTTTTTTTTTTTTGTAACTGCATTAGATTGATGTCATAATCTGGAAATAATCCATCTGTTAGCATCCAGTATATAATTGATATCGATTCAATATAAAATATGAATTTCAAATGCGAGATGAAGCTTGATGCTAGACACTGAGATTAATATGTGCACTTCATTTGTTTTTTTTATATTATTTTATGTTTATTGTGTAAATTTGATACAATTTGCACAAATAAACAAATCCCCTTGAAGCAGCTTTCATCTGGTCATTACTGGGGGGGTGGGGGTGGGTTACTTTTGATTGCACACGGGGGCAGAGCAGCCCATGTGATTTAAACCGCAAGTCAGTGATTCTGAGTTTAGTCCAGCAGAGATTTTGCACGCAAGTGTATTTATTATAGTATTTATTCACTTGTGTTATTTCAGCATCGATAAAGCAACAAGACAAAAGTCTTAACAAGCGAAAGGTTTAGTGTGTACAAGCCTTCAGCTAGACTACAAAAAAAAACTGACGGCAATTTACACCATGTAAACACACCTGAAGTACACACTGGGATCAGACGCCGTCACTTGGAAACGAAAGACATCTTCAGAACGTGTTTCTCTGGATTTCTAACCGTGGGTTTTTGGGAGTAAATCCGGTGCTGTTGGAGGAAACACGATCCCGTTCCGCTGCAGTCGTGCCGCCATGGTTTTATTTTTATACATCGACGATGCAATTTCAGAAAATCAGATCATAGTTTCACAGCTATTGTTCTCACACCACTGTAGGTGCTTCATCCTGGACCCGGTTCTCTTCACGACACACTCGTACATCAAACACCAGGGTTTTTGAACCAACAGCGCTGTAGGTTAATACAGGGTTTTAATTCTAAGGCGATCTAATGCGATTCTTTCATCTGTGGACTGCGATCGATCATACGGTCCACTTTAGACACCTGAAAGAAAAAACAAAAGAAATATCAAACGCAGCCTGGATGAACAGAGTGAAACAAACACAGTCAATCATTAGGATTTTTTGGTTTATGGATTTACAGTTGCATAACAAAATAATAATCCTGATCGTATGGACCAAAACTGATTCATTATCACTTCAGGGAGAAATATAAAAAAAATGGAAAAAAGAAGGTTCTTCGACTTCCTGCTTTGAACACGGTTTAGAACGTTGGTATAATTGAATGTTCTCACACGGGGTCTTCTGCGATATAACGCTGAAACATATCCGAGTTGCTGCGATAGCGTCACGTTATATATTGTGAAAAGCGGACGTGCGTTACCGTGTCTCGTGATGTGTCGTCAGGCAGCGTACGCAGCAGTAGCGAGCGCCGCAGGACACGCAGGTGTAGTTGGAAGGGAAGCCGCAGATGGCGCAGAAGTGACGCTGGGGGAGTTTTGACGGCTCGGCGCAGGCTGTCAGATAGTTCGGACCATCGCTCACACTCAAGTCCTAGATAGAGAGAAAGAGAGAGCGAGAGAGAGATAAACTGATATTACTTTATTCTGTTACTTTAATGTATATTAAACTTTTTTTTCTACACATATTTGCCATACAAATGTACAATTTTTTGTCATGCCAATAAAACCAATGAATAAAAAAGAATTTGAATTGAGAGAGAAATGAAACCATGTTCAAAGCAAAAATGTATTTTAGATTTTCATTCTTTCTTTCATTCGCTCAAATGATCCTTTGACTTTTTCTCAGGGGGAAACTGGAGCTCAGTGTTAAAGCTCCGATTTACTGAGTTCAAGCGTCAGTATCGCCACCTGCCACTCATGTGGCCCTTGAGCAAGGCCCTTGACCCTCTGTGCTCCAGGGGGCGATGTACCATGTCTGACCCTGTGCTCTGACCCCAGCTTCCTAACATTGCTGGGAAATTAGAAAAAAAAAATGTATAGCGCTTCAGCTAAGCAGATGGAATTTTTTTCATTTATTTCCTATTTTTGCCACCCGGAAAACATCACACTGTGTATTCGATCTCTAAACGCTTGCGAGTGCCTCACCTCCTCCTCGAGCAGGGCCTGGAAGTTCTTCCGGAAGCGCTGCTTGAAATGGTCGCCTCTGGTTTTTTTCCTCCGTTTCCCTTATGAGATGCAACAAAAACACAGACGTGTCCAGTTAAAGAACGGGAGCAAAAGGCTAAAACAAAGGCGCAGAGATCTCGCGTGTGAACAGACGTCAACACAAAAGAGGTCTTTCGGAGTAGCGAAGATGAACGCCATGCCGGCCCTCCCTGCCGTGTGACCGATGATAATTAATACAGATGTTCTCTGGGCTGGAAACATCACTCACGCAGGGTTTTATATATTTTGTATAGAAGCATTTCAAGACAGGTTCATAGCCCAGAAAAAAAACAACAAAAACCAAAGACTTCAAAATGATATCAAAAAGCAGAACTGGAACGGTGTGGAGAGGAACCAAAGAAGAACCTGTTACATTTCCAAACCGCCCTTTTTTCCGTTCAGCATTGATTCCACATAGTTTTATCTTTATTTACAAATGAAATTCAGTTCTTGGGCTCTCACACACCTCATCATTGCACCATGGCACTTTTATCAATAAACAAATTTTACACAGATGTCAAAAAAGTTCCCTGGTCTATAGAAGGGGATGCAAATTAGAGGTCTATATTGACACAGTCACAGGATCGCGCTTATTCCCTGCGCTCAGTTCAGTTTTAATAGGATATTTAATCCAAACTGTTGGCTTCTGCACTTTGTGCCCTGCTGGAAATTACAGGCAATCAGACTCCTAGAGAAAGTGCAGTCATAACACAGATCAAAGAGAAAAAGCTTTGTTTAAAAATGATCAATTCACTGCCTCTCCTGACCGCACGTCTCCGAGTGTAGCTCATACCGGGTTCATCGCTCTCGTCGAAATGCGGCAGGCGCTTGACCGGCGGTGGAAGACTCGCGTGCGGGTCGTCCTGAAAGTTGTCCTTCTCCAGTGCCTCGAGCTGGCGAGTGAGCCTCCTCTGCCGGGTCGCTACATCCAGCACACGCCGCTGACTCGGGTCCTGAGAGCGCACTGAAGGGAAAACAAGAATTAACTGTTTGGCAACACAATTCTAAACATTACATCAGGAGTAAACCAGCCACCTGCCCAAAACCATCCCAAAAGTGAAGCATGGTGGAGGCAGCATCATGCTGTGGGGATGTTTTCCACAGCAGGAACTGGGAGACTGGTCAGGGGTTATTAAAAGTTGAATGGAGCTAAATACAGAGATTCTCGCATGAGCTTCCAGGACCTTAGACTGGGCTGAAAGTTCATCTTCCTACATGACAACGAAGCTGAACACACAGGCAAAACAACACACCAGGGGCATAGAGATGACTCCTGAATATCCTAGAGTGGCTCAGACTACTTAAAATATCTAAAGGGGCCTGAACACGGATGTCCACCAACAATCCCCATCCAACCTGCCCCAGTTTGAGAGGATTTGCCCTGAAAAATGGCAGAAAATCCCCCAATCCAGGTGTGGAAATCTTGTGCCAAATCCAAAAAGACTTGAGGCTTCAGCTAAGTGCTGAGTAAAGGGTCTGAATACTGATGAATATGTGGGTTTTTTTATATAAAAAAATGTATGACAGTAATTTCTTGAATTCGTCATTATGGGGAATTGAGTGTAGATTAATGAGGAAATAAATAATTTGATGATTAGTTTCAGGTTACAACATAACAAAATAAAAAAAAATGAATCGGGTCTGAATACTTCTTGAATGCACTTTATATATAATTTAAATATTTATATTTTTCCCATAATAATTTATAATAATGTAAACTGAACCATGAATATTGACCAATTTGGCTCAGCTTTTTTATTATTAATAAATCAGTTACAGATTAAATAAGATTATAACCAGCTAGCTAACAAACGTTTATGCAAAATATTAAACATTATCCAAACGTTTTCGACAAAATAAATAAATAAACAAACACACACACACACACACACACACACACACACACACACCAACCTGCGATTTTCTTCTCCGCCATTTTCAAAATCATGCCGCTACGGCGAGCCGAAGTGAACAAACCAGATGCGTTTCGAAAATGCGTTCCTGAAGTTTGAGGAGTAACAGAACATGATAGAAGAATCTAAGATGAGAAAATTGAGTAGATTGGTTATTTTTTTTTTTTTTTTTTTTTTAGTTTTTGTTTGTTGGTCATATGTACATTATTCTTAAATATTGGCATACAGTTACAGCTGAGTGAAAAAATCGAAAGAATGTAAAGGTAATAATGAAATTATAATTGAATAATTAAAGAGAAATAAGAGGTAATAATGAAATTCTAATTAAATAATGAAAGAGAAATAAGAGGTAATAATGAAATTCTAATTAAATAATGAAAGAGTCAGTGTGATGTTGTGCAGAAGCTCTGTATTAGTGGAAAATTTGCATAATATATAAATTACCCCCCCCCCCCCGTTTTACAGTCATGTCTGATTTTATTTATTTATTTATTTATTTATTTATTTATTTATGATACCATTGCGTATGTCAAATAAAAAGATAAAGTAAAAATAAAAGTGATCTTATTGCATGACTTTATCCCTGTGTATGACCTGTGTGATCTGTACTGGATAATAGTTAACAATAATCCATTGCTCAAAAACAAAAGTGAAAGTAAAATATTCAGAGAAAATCTCTGACGCGTTTGCAGTAAAAGTGTTGAGCTTTATACAGGGGATTCTCGGAAATCTCTCATTGTAGTATATATACACATATATCCAGTCACTAAAAGAAATGGCGACAGCAACAATGGGTATGTTAATGTCACGTTATTGTGTTTTTATTGTCTTTTTTGTGTGTGTGTGTGTGTGTGTGTGTGTGTGTGTGTGTGTGTGTGTGTGTGTGTTTAAAGGATGTTGTTTGGTTCTCTAATGGTAAATAAATGGGGTGCTATTTAGCTCTTATATTTTGTTTATTTATTTGTTTATTACTGTTTAAAAATGGTAATTAGTAAATCTATAATAGGAATTCAATTTAAAATAATTTTATTTATTTATTTCCAATTACTTTAATTTTTATTTTTATTTTTTTAGCATTTTGATGAGTTCAAAGTTTAGGAATTTTTTTTAAAAAGGTATAAAATCCACAAAATGAGGTTAACCAAGACCCGTGTTCATGATATGAGTTTTAAAATAAAAAAATTACATTTACTTTCAGTCAAAATGTAAGTAAAAGTTTTACTTTCAAAATGATTTCTGGGGTGAACAACACATCACCACAAAAACTACAGAAATAGGTGTGTGTGTGTGTGTGTGTGTGTGTGTGTGTGTGTGTGTGTGTGTGTGTGTGTGTGTGTGTGTGTGTGTATATTAAAGCAGCAGTGACAGGATAAACTACCAGATAAAGCACTCAATATTAATATTTTTTTTTTTTATAAGAATTTATAGTTCTATGGAACACTAGACACTGTGTGTGTGTGTGTGTGTGTGTGTGTGTGTGTGTGTGTGTGTGTGTGTGTGTGTGTGTGTGTGTGTGATTTCTAATTATCCAGGCTTTTATTTAGTGTATTATAATATTTACAGTATTGTATTTTAGTTTTTTTGTTTTTGAAATATTACTTTTATTGTTCATAAAGTATCCTGAATTGTGCAATATGGCTAAAATAATCACAGGAATGAATTATATTATATTCTGGTGACTGATCATTTGGTGTTTCTCTGCAATTCATTTTTATAGCTCATAACCATCCTCCTCAAAAGTACTACACATTAGGACATGATGTGGGCATAGTGAAGAGACTTGAAGAACCAATACCAGGTTTGCAGGAGGTGCAGTTTTTGGAGGAGTGTGATATCATTTTCTTTATTTGGTCTGCTTTTTCACAAGCTAGAATTGGCATAGAAGCAGCAGTGAAGATCCTTAACACTCTACCAGGTAAATCACTCACTATTTCAATACCTGTCTAATATTTAACATAGAGTCAGTGTGGAATCCATGAAGGTTAAGGTATATTCTGACCAAATATTGGGCCGAGTGGTGTAAGTGCTTTAGCAGCACCATTGGTTACGTTTGTACATTTATGGTCTTAACTTTCGAACTATGTGTCCAAAATGTAAAAGCTGAACATGTAATGTAAATGTAAAAAAACTCCAAAGTGGCAGAAGGTCAAAATCTTTTATGCTGAAACTTCTATATGGTTTGCATAGACCAATGAATCGGATAGCAAAGCTGACAAAAACAGAAAGCAAGATTATATATCTTAGCAACATCCATGCACACTGACACAAATCTTGGTGAGAATCTTCAGGACAATGTAGTGAGGCTAGTCATGAACAGTATCAATCATGACCACTGGTCAAAATAGAAACAAACAATGCTACCATGGTACCAATTTGATTTCTGGATCTTTCCTTGTTCAGTCAGACCACCTAATCATTTATAATGTAAAGATACAAATCACTCTTGAATCACTTTGGCTAAACCCACTGTCATCTGATTGCTTAGGCAATTATTGTAGCTTGTATGTGAATATGCGGCTCACCAAGTCTGGGTGCTTGGCCCTTAAATATTCTGCTTGCATGTTTAAGTGACTTTTTATGGTAACTTAATTTATAATTCACCATTTAAGAGTCTTTTGCGTTTTCATTTGTGGAATTGTTGCGTTTGGATGGCTGGTATCAATTCTATATAATAATCTGAGCAACATCTCAGTGGCTATATTTCTGTACTCTGATAAATTTATTAAACCCTTTCTTAAAAATCTCCATTAAAAGGTAACAAACCTGCAGCTCTAGTGGTGCTTCATCAGACGTTTGAGTCAGAGTGTGTTGTACCAGACAGCAGCAGAGCTGTAAACAGAAAGAATACAATCACAGTCGACTGTCTGTTAAATGAAGATCAGGGATTACTGCAATGCACAAAGAATTTTGCTGCAGTGTTCCAAAAATGACGAAGCACTGTCCAAAATAATAAACTGGGTAAAGATTTCCTCTATTTTTCCTCTATTACTATTTCTGGTGATTTTCATACTTTACAACAAAATTAAATCATTAGCTTTATATTTCTTCAAACAATAGATTCTACAGGACGGTTCAAAAAGGACACCAAGTCAAAGTGAAAGTAAGTCACATTGTTACAAACAGTTCGATATGTTCAATACAACACTATCACTTTTATTGTTGAATAATTAGCCTAAATTGTTTAATACAGCTAAAATATTCACAGAAATTATTTATTATTATACTGACTTTTTATTTGAACTTAATTTAGACTACATCATTTAAAATTCTTTTGATTTGTTTTTGTGGAATTGTTGAATTTGGACGGCTGGTAATTGAATCAATTCTATCTGATAATCTGGGATTGGAATATTATATTTTTATAGATACTCTCTATTAATCAAAATTAAACAGCAACATCTCAATGGCTATGTTTCTATACTTCTGATAAATCCATTGAACCCTTTCACAAATATCTCCTTTAAAAGGTAACAAACCTGCAGCTCTAGTGGTGTGTCAGGCGCAAAGAACGTACTGGAAACCAAAGTGAATTCGACGACGGCCTTTTATTGAGAAACAAAAGGGCAAGGCAGAAAGCACAAGAAATAGCACCAAACTAGGGTAAACCAAACCAGGGGAAATCTATGGCAGAGTGAGAACAAATAACACACATAATCTTGCACGCTACGCGAAACCAAACGGCGTCGCCTGGGTAGTCCGGAATGTTCATTAGCCTAAGCTGTAGAACGGACAATGAGCTTGTGGATAAACGGGGTTATTATAGTGTGGTGACTGATTTGGAGCAGGTGTGGATTATTAGTAAGTTGGTGAGCTGCTTTGAGTGATTGGAGGGTTTGGTGAGGGTGTGGCTGGTGGATCCCTGACATGGTGCGTCATTAAATGTTTAAACCAGAGTGTGTTGAACCAGACAGCAAGATTCTACAGGATGGTTTAAAAAGGACACCAAGTCAAAGTGCAAGTAAGTCACATTGTTACAAACAGTTTGATATGTTCAATACAACACTATCAATATATATATATTATATTGACCGATCACAAGACGTCGATTAATAGAAACAAGATTACAGATACCAGATGGCAGTCAACAATGCAAATGATCACTTAAAGATTGCAGCTTTAATTTACCTTTTATTTTTGTCCAAAGTTAAAGTGTAACACATGAAATGCTTTTGCTTTCTTATTTGTGTAATTGTTGTGTTTAAATGACAATAAATAAATGTGTCACTCATAATTTATTGTTCTTTAGCTCACACCTTTATCCAGAAGCTGAAGTGTCCTCGTATAAAACACTTCACTCTTACCACCGGAGAAACATTAGGACAAGATGTGAGCATTGAGAAGAAGCTTCAAAATCTAATACCAGGTCTGCAGAAGGTGAAGAATTTGGAGGAGTGCGATTTCATTCTGGTTTTCTGCCCTGTTGTTTCACGAGCTGGAACTGATATTGAAGCAGCAGTGAAGAATCTTAGTACACGACAAGGTAAAACAGATATCTTTTCTTTTCTTTTCTTTTCTTCACTTCACTTCACTTTCCTTTCCTTTCTTTGTAAAAATGTGTATTTGATAACCTCTACTAACATAAAGCATTGATCTTTAAATTATTATAATTTTTTTCATTTTCATTAAATCATATTAATTTTTATAATTTATTTATTGGGGGCAATGAGGAAGTGGGTTATAATTAACAAAATGTTTTTTATGAAAAGTAAATTTCGTTTAATAATTGATGTCGTGTATATCTCTATCAAAAGGCAACAAACCTGCTGTTCTGGTGGTGCTTCATCACACATTTGATCCAGAATGTGTTGTAGTGGACAGCAGCAGAGCCGTAACCAGAGAGAATACGGTTACGGTCGACTGTCTGTTCCATGAAGATCAGGGATTACTGCGGTGTGGAAAGAATAAAGAGGCTTTAACCTCAGTTTCACACTGGATTAAGACTCGGGTAGGTTTGTTTTAAGATTTCAAATGGTTTTGTTCAATTTCTATCTAACAATTCCACACCCACTCTGCCTTTTTATTTGCATGATTTGCTAGTCCATATTGTTACTAATATAATGATTGTTTTTTTTTCTCTGGTAAGCAGGTAGTACCAAAGACCAAGAAATGGATTATATTTAATGTGAGTAAGATGAAAACTTTTAAAAGCACCATGGAGCCTCTGAGTTGACGTTAGTCATTTTTAGTAAATTGTGGCCACAAGCTATTACTGTGATTACAATTAGGTGATTATGACTTATTATATCGTCAAATTCTATATTCACTGTTGACACAACATCAGCATATCCTGCAGCATATGTATAATCTCATTATTGAAGTGTAATTTCACTGCATTGTGTTTCTTTACATATAATCCTAGTTTTTATGGTCCTCTTTGCACAGTACTGTATATTCAGAGTATACAGTAGGTTTACTGGTCTGCACTCTCTTGTGTTATGTGTATTGTCTTGTGTTGTCTTGTGTTGTCTGTCCGTTTGTACCGTTGTCTGTCTGTCTGTACTGTTTTTCGTCTGCACTGTTTGTACTCTGTTGCACTCAATGCACTTTATGTAGCTTTATGTTGTGTGTTGTAGCTCTATGTTTTTTAGTGTAGCACCAGGGTTCTGGAGGAATGTTGTCTCATTTTCACTGTGGACTGTGTAACTCTGTGTATAGTAGAAATGACAATAAAAGCTTCTTGACTTGACTTGACTTGAATTGACGTGACTTGACTTGACTAATATTATCAGTCATGTCCATGCTTATCATCTTGTGGCCATAATTAGCTTTTGATAGCATTTGATATCTCTGATACTCATAATAACATACACCTGAAGCTTTTTTCACAACAAATGATAAAGTTAAGCAATTCTGATATTAGATAAATGAGATAAATCTGGATTAATCTGAATACTTAACTTGTGGCTACAAAACAGAATAATAATTTATGGCAGGACTTTTCTAAAATGATCACAGTTTAAGACTAATTAAAGATTCTGTAACAAACGGCATTAAAGCATAAATGATTTCTAAAGTCAATTCTCCTAAAATGTAGCTATTTGTAGCCGTCTTCTTTTTCTTAGAAATATGCAGAAATCACTTTCAAATAGTTCTTCTGTAATGGGTTTAAATGGTGTTTGTTCATTAGCATTTAACGGTTTGTTTATTTTGTGTATGTTTGCAGGATGATAAAAATTCAGAAAAGAGTAACAGAACCGAACCTTGTGAGTATGACAAGATTTGAAATTCACTTAAGCTATTATACTGGCTGTAAAATAGTCCTTTACTTTAAGGAAAACGTCTGGCAAATATTAGTAACATGACATTGACAATAACAATTTTATTAACACTACTGAATGTTGTTTTATTCAGTAAAATGTATCGCGAGATTGGGTTCAAAAAGTTCCTGAACATAACAGTAAGTGATTTTTTAAAATATATTTACCTCATACTTAATTCAAGGATTGAACATGTTTAAAATGTAAAATGTGTTTTATTTCTCTTTACCTGGAATAAAGAATCCATGTTCTGCATGGACCATCTGCCAGACCCTGAAGGACCTTTGATTCATCTTAAAGTGTTTTAACTGACGCACAACTGCACAGTAGCTTTAATTGACTAATGTTTGTAGTACTGCTAAATACAAGTTTCCTTATGACTCGTGTTTATTTGTGGCTGTGGTCTTCCTACTTCAACCTTCTCATTTATTTATGATCAGTGGAACCTGTAATAGACTATATGATAGATACAATATGAGTAAATGAAATAATTCTAATAAGCAGTTACATGTATTAGTATGTGATAATAAATGTCAAACATGAAACCCTAGGGGGCGTGTTGCTACAATAAAAACAACAGCACGTGGTCAACATTAATATTTGTATTAATTTAGTGAGTAGACATTTTACATTAATTAATAGTGTAAAAAAAAGAGAAATGTTTCTATTATCGATTGCAATAAATCAATTGTAATGCAGTCGTAAAGAGTAATTTATTTACATCTTCCGTTTTGCAGTTAATAAAACACAAGATCTTAATCACAAGATCATAAAGGAATCTTAAGTTTAAAAATGTCAACATTTTTGCAATGGAAAATGTCTCTCTTGTCCATTATTGCCGATATTATACTGCAACTGTACATACCGACTTAATAATAGAGTTTTGAGCTGAGATGATGTGAAAGTACTTTATGGAAAAATGTTTGTCCATAAGATTCTGAACGTGAATATGCAACACTCAAAAATACATTTATTTACATAATTGTTTAAAAACTGATTTTTTTTATTAATTTATAACTAGGGAAAAAATTCAATCAAAAACAAACACAATCAACCTTTTTGTTTATGTCTTTTAAGCTGCTTCTCAGTAAAGTGTTGCATTGATAAGTTCTTATTCCTGCGTTGAACAGATTAGAACTAGTAATTGATTGTCAGGACAGGACAGAGCAATTTCTGAAAAGGTTTGTAAATTGCAAACATGACTGTAAATATATATAAATATCTGTTTATCTCATTTATTGTTTAGAACTATATTGGCCATTGTTGATAAAGAATGTCATACCGTGAGGTGAAATTCATAACGGTGGTAACGATCACACTGTCGGTCGAAATCACACTTCTCAGTAGAATAATTCATTGCTATAGTTTTCATTTCGACTTTCATCTCTCAGGGACATGTTATAAGCCAAACAACTTTCTCAATCAGCCTGCTTCCACCATAGATAGAGCAGATATGTTGTGGTAAATCTTAGATAAGCTTTCAATTCCGAATAATCTAACTAGAAGAGCCATTGCTAAACCAACAAAAAAACAGCTTATCATTTCAAGATATCAAAGATATCACTTTCATCCTCACTTTCTCGATATGCAGTCATGATGAAAAGTTAGCACACCCTCCTGTAATTGATCACGGCCGAACATGGTGAGAACCTTAATTAAAGCATGGTGTACTTTTTTCCCAAGATTACTTCATTAAGTCAGCCAACCTTGTTCGTCCCAAAAAAATGCGTCTGCTGAGCCTCTCCCCTATTCTGACTTCCCTTCATTGTCTAATGATCAACAGATAGAAATATGCACATGGCTCAGGTGAAGCTTTCTGTAGAGAAATAGATGAATATAGTAAAACAAAGTGAACAGTGCCAGAATTTTAAGTTGAAGCTGCAGTCTTTAGATTTTGCATTTAATATGTAACATGCTGCATTGGTTTGACTGAAAAGCATTAAAGAAAGAAAAATGTTAATACACATTTCATGACTTTTTTTCCTTTTCCTTTCAGAGAATCTATTATAGAAGAGTTTGTACCACCACCACCAACAAAAAAAGGTCTTCAGTTTGAATTTGCTTTCACATTTCTTTACAGGATAATACACTCACAAGGTTATACAAATACTGTACGTTTATTTAGGCAATGTTCTAACAGACCTTCTGCTCTGTGATTATTCAAAGTTAAATCATCCCTTGTATTTTATTAGCTTAAATAGAAGAAGACCAAGGAGCATCAGCTGACATTAAGAAGCAAACGTTTTGCTTCTTCATCACAATCTAAATCATCCAACTAAAGTCTTTCGTCTTATTCATTCACGTCAGCGTATCATTGCAAAAAGAACAAAGACCTTTGACCTTATAAAATGGATTTATTATTGGTATTTCTGCATTGAGAAAAAAATACAGAGACAATAATTCAGGACATTTCCTAATAATATAATGCAAAATATCTTAAACACACATGCCATCTATTAAAAGTGTTTCACAGTACATGGTTTGGTTGGGTTTGTACACATGAAAAAAAAAAACGGGTACAACCACATTCGTGTGGTTTTCTTCTTACAAAAATAAAATGAAGAACATGAAGAGTGGTTGGTACAATTTTGTGTTCATTTTGTATTCAAAGGCTGCAATAATTCAGAGTTTGACTCTACATGCACCAACTGCAGTAGAAGCTCTATTAATGGCCTTTAGTAAAAATGTAGGCAAGAAAATTAAACTTTATATATGAATTTTTGAGGCATAATGTGTATCTTTGTATCCTAACATTAAGTTTAAAATTTGCTTTACTCTATTTCTCTTTTTTGTTTTACCATAAGGTACTGGTGTATCTTTCCAGGCAGACAAAGAACATCAAAAACCTACACTAGTTTTCTCATAATTTACACCCAGTTTTTACAAAACATTCAATATGTTTTATATATAACCCTTAAACATTTAATGTATGGGTTTTTGGTTTTAGTTGTTTAAGTAAAAATCTATAAAAAATGAAAAAATGCAACTTTCATGTAGTTTGGGAGGAGAAACTACATGTAGAAGGAAGTGTGGTTAAGACATTGTGCTGTTTGGGTGTATGCGAGATCTTTGAAACGTGTATATAAGGTTGGACTTCATCACTAAGTAAAACATCTCCAGCCTTCATTGAAGTATCTGGGTTCCTTTTTTGTCTGGTCGTGTCGTGAGTATTTTTCAGACGATGGAACTGCAACAGAGAAGTGCTGTGCTAATGAACGTGTATGATAATTCAGATGAACAAACAAAAACTGAGGACATATACCAATGTCTGCAGACCCCACATACAGCAACTGCAAGAAAAAGTTCAGGTAAGAAAAGGGTGACTAAATGCAAAGATAAGTGAACAAACCAATGGATTCTTGAATGAAAGATGTCTTCGTGTGACTTTATACCAGAAACTGGAATGATTTCTGGTTAATTTTGTATTTTTTTAAAATATAATTTCATTTGTATATAATTTTAATTGCCTTTCAAATCTAGGGCAGAAGATAATAGTTCTACTTTTCACCATATTCATCGTGTTACTGACCGCCAATCTTTCAGTCACTGGGATGAACTGTGAGTTTTCTTCACTTTATCTGGTAAATGTAGGCATTGCTGTGAAACATCATGTGCAAATTTACATCCGAGAGAGAAAAATACCATCCTTCAGATTAAAAGTGAGGACGTCATTTACACAAATATAAACATAAATATATCTAATCTTTATTTGTGCTAAATTTCGGATCTGTAGATAAAATAACTAACAATAAATTGTTATTTTTATTCATTAGTCAGGTTTGTTATTTAATAACAGCTTTAACTTACCATTGCTAGAAAATATATTTTATTTTATATATTTGTTGTCATGTTTCAGTGGTTAGTGGTTTGAGTGGGTTTTGAGTGGGGAGGGTAAAGTACACAGTGCACTCTGGCTGTAGTAAAGCAACTGATTATAAACAGATTAAACAGAATAAACAAAAAATGTATTCTATAATGCCTTGATGAATTCTATGATGTCTAAAATCTTGATTGTTTTATCACTGAGCTTAACCTATGCATCTTCTTGCCTTGGTGCATTGCAAGTGTCTTTAACTTTCATCAGTGGCAAAAACCCATTTTTTTGCCCTTTTTGGTGCCCTCATTGTTTAGTTTGTGTGACAAAAACGATGAATGAAACTTAATTTTGTCACGAACAACCACTGCACCATACAGAATATATATATATATATATAGGTAGCGCTAGTAACCATATTTTTTAGGGTCTTAAGGATTTCCAATCTAACAACATACAATAATCTGAAGCACTAAACTGATAAAAAATACAAATAATGGCATTGCAATATAGTTGTAATAAACAAATGTAATTTTTTTTTAGACCACCACTCAAAACAAACTGGGGCAGAAATGATGAACTACCAAAAGTCTACCAAAGGTACATTTCCAATCATTTCTCACTGTACATATGAACCATAAAGTTACTTAATTGTGGCTGATAAACAGAGGTGGAAAAAGTAATAAAATATTGTACTTAATAAAAGTACTGCCATTTCAATGACATTTTGCTTAAGATCAAGTTAAGTTACAAGTCAAAAATTTACTGAAGTAAAAGTAAAAAAGTAGTTAATTACTGAGTTTTTTCATTACTTTTTTTAACAGCTGGTGGTGGGGTGGGGGATTTTAGTGCACCCCAGACCTCCTCATACAACATCAGTAGCTGACGTTACTAACACCCATAAACCTGAATGATTAGAAAACTCCACAAGCACACACCAAAATTTAGGCGAACATCTTCCCAGAAGAGTGAAGGCTATTATAACAGCAAATGGGGACTAAATGTGGAATGAGATGTTCAGGTGTTGTCAATCTATTGTCCATTTAGTGTATGAGTATCATACCTGTACATAAATGTTATTTATACATATGGGTGTGATGTGTCAGGTTTCCACATATTTTGGATCGTACAGTACATAAAAATCAGAAAACATCATATGATATTTTCTGTGATCTTCCAGAGAGCTGGTATCTCCATTATGAAACATTCTATTTGTTCTGGAGTAACCAGGGACAGTGTGAGATAGCTAAACGTTTTTGTGCAGAGAGGACGGCCAAACTCGCAACTGTTACAACATTCAACAAGGTATACACACACACACACACACACACACACACACACACACACACACACACACACACACACACACACACACACACACACACACAAACTGTAGGCATTTACTGTAACAGAGTTGAACAAAGCCTGTGAAGCCTTTAATAGTTTTCCTAAGAATGTAGTTTGTGTTAATGCTTTTGATGTTCAGTGAAGCTTCTAGAACCACAAGCCACAACATCTGCATTTTTGTTTCGATCACTCACTTCGAGCCTATAGATGGCTGCTTAAAACATGCATACAAGTGTGTAGCTGCAAAAACATCTCTTGTGGTGAGAAGTTCGGTTTTACCCATTTGAATCTTTCGATAAATCAAACCTTGAAAAATTCAGATTTAAGCTTGGAGTAATCTAGAAAAGGAAGGTTTGTTTTATGTTCACTCTACTGGACACCATTGGGCTGCAGGAAAAACAAATACTTTGCTACGCTATCTAATCCGACTGGGTAAGCTAAGGGAACTAGCATAACCAGTTTAAACAACAATTACTACCAAATAACACTTTATTTACTTTAACAATTGGTTTGCACTGTTTCAGCAAGAACATTGGGCACACTGTTGGTGTGTACAGAATAGTGTTCCTGTTAATGAACTTTCCCAGAGTTCCCACTGCATGATAGTAAAAACGTCCTGTTTATGCCTTCTTTCAAAAAAAGATAAGAAATCAGTCAGTGTCTGTACATACAGTAGGTGTACAGAAAAACTGTAAAACTGTGAAAGATTGTACGGGTCATGTCCTAATTCTGTTTCATTTGCCTCCTGAATGTGTGTGTATGTGTGTGTGTGTGTGTATATGTGTGTATGTGTGTGTGTGTGTAGGACTGGCTGCGGTTACAGATCAATGGAAAGCGCATGCTAGTGAAAAAGGACCAGACCAAAAGAATATCAGAAGATAGCTTTGGAGATGGTTCTTTACTCCATGATGAGTTGGTGTGCTGCTATAATGAATGTTTACTTGTTATCACTTGCAATATAGTTGCTATAAACAGTTGGTCTCTTGCCAGCCTTTAATAATACATACAAATACAGTTTGTCGTGTTACTAACAAACCCCAAAGCATAAATCCCTGAGTCCTAAAGATTTTCCTGCGTCTGAAACCTTATATTCAATGTGCTGACACTCGCAACTTCTACTGAAAATGTTACATAAACTGTTTCCTCATAAACTGCTTTTGGACAATGTTTATTATTAAAAGCTCTCTACAAATCTACAAATACAATTAAACTGGACTTAATTGAATATTGGTTTCAGATTGAAAAATATACTTTACATATACATATGTTTTACATAAAAAAAAGTACAAAAAATAAAATAATAAATAACAGAGAATTTATACTGTTAATGGTTAAGTAAGCAACCAATACAATTTTAATCTGAAATTATATATTGCAGTTTGAAGTTTAAAAGTTACAAAAAGACATTTTTATTATTAAAAAACAATCGTGGCGTATTTAAAAATGCGATTTTGAGCAGTCGGCATGATTACATGAACTTTTGTTCCCTAATTAATATTTGTCATACAAAAAATGGGAACATTCCACCAGTCCTGTGTATATAATATATTCAGATAAAATGTAAATAATGCAGCATGTTAATAACTGGGATCAAATCTCTTTTCAGGATTTTCATGATGATGGTGTCGATGATGATGATGCATATGACTGTGACTTCTTTGGTGGGACCCCTGACACCAAGATGGGTGAAGGATGGGTGTGTGAAAAAGCAGCACAAAAACATACCTAAGTAATATTGTATTTTATATTTCATAACATACCTAAATGTTAAATGACATACCTAAGTAATACTGTGTTTTATATATATATATATATATATATATATATATATATATATATATATATATATATATGTGTGTGTGTGTGTGTGTGTGTGTGTGTGTGTGTGTGTTTACTGAAGAAAATAGGTGTCTTCAGCATTTTAAACATTGGAGCCTGTGAAAGTTTATTTACACGTGTCTTCCATAAATGTTTGGCGCATACATTTATTAAATACAATTATTAGTCATAACTGTTTGTGTTTTTGGTTGTAAAAACTCATATAAAGATTATAGTGTGATCATCACATCATTGCCTCGTCATGTTTCTCTATAACATTTATCGGACTGCCACTGATGCACTGTTATACAGCATTGCAGAAAGTCTAATTATACAATTCATGACCATAAACAACAGGGAAAAATAGTAATTTTTAAGGATTACATGATCCATCACATTAAATTATGGTTCCATAACCTCGAAAGACTGTAGAAGACTGTAGAAAGATCATTACTCATAATCTTATGTTCCAGTGCTCATGTTAGTTCTCACTCTCCAGTGTTCTGTATTGTTTGAAGACTATAATCACACTCTTTATGTCACTCAAATGAGGATGGGTTCCCCGTTTGAGTCTGGTTCCTCTCAAGGTTTCTCCCTCACAACATCTAAAGAAGTTTTTCCTCGCCACAGTCGATGAGGCTGCTCATCAGGGATAAATACACATCGTTCAACTCTTAAATTCTGTAAAGCTGCTTTGAGACAATAAACTCAAATACTCAAAGACTCAAATAAACTTGACTTGATTTGACATGAGTGTCAGATCTGGAATGCATAAACACCCTAATGGCTTTTCTTCTGTAATTCCTATTTAATCCAACAAAATCATTTGCAGCACTATTGTATGAGTCCGGTTGCCAGGTCTGTGACGCAGACAAGAGTAGATTTATTTCTCTCCAGAATATTTTGTCAGAATCAATTATGGATTTGTTTGGGTAAATTCTCAGTATTTAGATGCTCCCAGTACGTTTTCTACACTGGTTTTGAGGGACAACTTCTCCAGAGGGCTCTTGACCCTCGTTCCGCAAAGTGGATTGTTTTGCCTCTTCTCTAAGCTTCATCAGAGTCTGTTTCAGTAACTCCAGTTCTCTATCCTTCTCTTCCATTTGTCCTCTAAAATCTTCCTCCATCTTTATTTTGGAGGTCATAAAATGCCTCTGGATTTCAGGAAGCATTATCTTCATAAGGTTTCTCTCTGCTTCCATTGCAGCCTCTTCTTCGTAGGGCTTTTTGATTTCCTCCACCGTTTTTCTGAGACTGTCCTCCATCTTTCTCTTCTCCCATTCTATCTTTTTATTCAGTATCATAACTATATTCTCAATCTTTGTCTTCCTTTGCATTTCTCCTTCCAGTTCTCCTTTCAGTTCCTCTTTTTTTATTTCATCCATTTCTTCTTTTATTTTCCCTTCCAGTTCGGCTATTTGACTGTTGAGCTGCTTGATATCTTCCTCATGTTCCTGGATCATTCCTTCAATTTTTCTTTGAGAATTCTGGACCTCCTGCTCCAACTTCACCTTCATTTCTCTTTCTTTATTCGCTACCTTCTTATCCTTAGCCCACTGGAGCATTTTTTCAATCTCAGATTCTGTATCCAGAAAGATCTCCCTACTGTGGAATCCCTCTTTATTTTCTGACACCATCTTCTCTACCTTTTCCAGCAGCTCTGAGATCTGAGAACCATCTCCACTGTCCTTAATGTTGAGACAGTAAAACCTGTTCCCACATTTCTCCATAAGTTTTTGGACTTCTTGGTCTCCTGATTGAACAAACTCCTTGATGGTCTCCTTCTGAGCTTCATCAAAAACAGTAAAAAGGAGGATGGCCATTTCCCAACAGTTCTCTCCAAAAACCTCCTCTATTTTCTCCAGCATCCCCCTTTCCTCTCCTGTAGGCTGCTTTACAGGTATGACCAGGAGGAAGGCGTGGGGTCCGGGAGCAGAGAGATGAATGCAGAGTTCTACATCTTGCTTTAATATTTCCAGAGAGAGTCCAGGAGAGAACCAGTCAGGAGTGTCCACCACAGTCAGTTTTCTCCCAGCCACGTCTGCTTGTGTGCTCTCACTTTGCTGTGTGGATATAGATGAAGGTGTAGCTGTTTCAGTCTGGTTCCCCTCCTCTTTGCCCAGGATGGTGTTTATTGCTGCAGTCTTTCCAGACCCCGTCCTCCCCAGCAGCAGCAGCCTCAATTGTGAAGAATCTGAACATGATAATTTTCCACTCACTGATAATAGAAACAATAATGAAAAACTTAAATGACTGTTAATCAACTTAATTAGATTCAGGTACATATAATATTTTAGCTTTTTAAAATTGACATTATATAATGTATAGCCAATGGCCACTCACTGGGATCCACCTTTAGCATGGAACCTGATTGGTCTGGAACTGTGATATTCTCGAAATCATCTGTTGCTCTTTGTAAGTCCAGCTTTGTGTTTTTCAGTTGCTCCTCGGTTTTCTCTAGTGTGCTTTGCTTCTTTATGAGTTCCTTCATGATGCTTTTAACATCCATATTATATTCTGTAATTATTAACATGAACAATGAATAAACAACAGAGAACAAACTGAATGGAGCTGAACGAATGAGAGTCTTTTTAAACTGTGGCTGTGATGAATATAAATAGAAACAGGTATAACAGATCAGTATGAGGATGATTCTGAACTTGCAAGTGTGTGTTGGGAGTTGGCGTTCAAGGGCGGCCATGTTTGAAAGCTGTGGTGTCTGATGGGAAATGGAGTTTGATTAGTGACCTGACAAAACCCACCAGTCAGCAGTGAAGACTCTTCCATTTTCATTTTGTCCTCATCTGTCAATTTTCTTCCCCACTGCAAATGCAAGCAAATAAGAGTAGATAATGGCAATATACTATATAATTTATATTCAACAACCATCATGCTACTGAACTCTACACTACACCGCAAGGACACTGGTGGCTTACTGATGCTTTACAGTTTTACTGCCAGTAATCATTATGCAGTTCTTCTCTGTAAGTCAGAGCATATCCAAGATTATCTTCTATATATCTGTATACCATCAGTATATACACTTTGCATTATCTTGGTGCCAATGTGCATTCAATATACCATATACATATATTATAGTGTAAATTTATATATCTTATATTTTTCTACATCTATTGTGCTTTACACACACCCTGAATATATTCCTAATTTAAAATTTCCATATGCAGTAAACTCTTACTGTACTTATTAATCAGATTCTGCACACCCAGAGCCTTTATATTTCGTTGCTGTAGATATATTTATCTGCACATGAGAATTTGCACAATGCTGCCATCTATCGATCATCCTTACTAATAGCAGTGAGACTGGTCAATTCAGGATGATGCAGGATTATACCCTCATTATATAACAGATTTCAGTTTGAAATATACATGTGCCTACCTGCTGGATGTAAATATAAGGAATGACACCGCACTAGAAGAAAGAACCTGATTATCTACAGAACAAAAAACTAGCAAGATATGTTTGTGATAAAACATTTTATATGCCACAAGAAAAAAATAATCAGGAGCAGTAGAAGAAATGCATACAGAATTTGACATAA
The DNA here is from genome assembly GCF_946808225.1 of Silurus aristotelis. Lineage (NCBI taxonomy): Eukaryota > Metazoa > Chordata > Actinopteri > Siluriformes > Siluridae > Silurus > Silurus aristotelis. The sequence goes on along the minus strand of NC_139599.1, from coordinate 15,690,454 downwards.
ACATATACAAACTATAAGAATTACCTGAAAGAGTCTGCTGAGGCTTTGGAGAGGATCTGCATGAGATCAATAAAGAGAATTTAAGTCCAACAGACCAACAACTGCTCTAAATAATAGACTCTGTTTACACATATTACATATTTATAATTTTTTTTTACCTGAAAGCCCTGTTTTATGCATATAATGGAAATAGATTGCTATGTCATGTATGACCATTGCCATTGCCACAAATTTGTAGCTTTATATTTATCATTAGCAAATTTTGCAAACATACAGCTGCATTTCTTAGAGCTTGAATAGCTGCATTAGGCATTAAATTCCATTGTTCTGTACTATCAATGAGATTGTTTCTATGTTTTCATTGTTCTATAAGTTTTAAGTTGTATATGTTTCTATACGTTTTTAAGTCTAATGTTATTTACTGTATTAATTTCAGACATTTTATGAAATCATAAATTTGAGGAACTATGACAAAAGTAATTTTAATATAATACATTTTGGTATACTAAAAATTTTACTGGCCCTCAATCAAGATTAATTTTTTGCCCAATCATAGGAAAAAAATCTTTCATAGGCACCTCTAAACTAAAAAACTAAAAAAATAAATAATAAAAAAAAAATCTATGAGTTTGCAATCAATTCTTACCTTTCCGACTTAATGCGACTAACATCTAATAGGACTGGTCACAGGAGGTGACATTAGTTAAATAATTCATATGAATATTTGCATTCTACTATATAATATAGGCAATAGCCTTCCTATTGGACAAATCAATAAAAAAATCAGCAGTAGAATCCGCGCTGGTTCATTTTTATACAGTATTTGTAATAATTACTGTTTGTGAGTTACTCTGCATCTGGACCACAGTTTGCTATTAAATGAATTTAAAATGAACAACAGTGGCACCTAGTGGGAAAGATTTAATAAAACCAACAGACCATTGCATATTGTAAGTTTGCATAAACCTGGTCCTAAATCACTAGTAAATGTGGGATTGTGGTGCCGTGACAGGCAAAGCAGCTTCAATGTGTGAAACTAAAATAAGAAAAACAGGAAGGTACCTCACACACTGCAGCAAACAAAAAGGTGAAACAGGAAGTTAAACTGGCAACCTGTATCATTTTACAAAACACTCAGCAGCACACAGGATGCAAAGCTAGAACACTACATAAACTAGAACTTTTGTTAAAATGCAGGAAAAATCTCTGAGTTACAGAATTGTACACATGTATGTTCAAAGCAGTCCCCAGTTCCAGAGCTTTCTGCCAGTGAAATATTCATGGTTTGTACAACACTTGGGGACATACTGTGTTTTGTAATTATCTTTACTCCTGTGGTATTTTACTCTAGCATTTCTAAGTGTTTTATTTCTTATACTACATCTATCAGGCATAACATTTGGGCATTAACAGCATGAACTTCTTCAGCAGTTTGAGCTACAGTAGCTTGTGTGTTGGATCGGACCACATGGACCAGCCTTCGCTACCCACATGCATCAATGAGACTCGGCCACCCTCGACCCTGTTGTCAGGTTCACCACTGTTTACTGCAGATTACTGATTACAGATTACAGATTACTGCAGACCAGGAAGATCCCACAAGAGCTGCAGGTTTGGAGATGCTCAGACTTAGTCGTCTAGATGTCACAATCTAGCCCTTGTCAAATTCGCTCAAATCCTTACGCTTGCCCATTTTTCCTGCTTCTATCACGTCAACTTTGAGGACAAAATGTTCACTTGCTGCCTAATAAATATATCCATCCAGTAACAGGTGCCATGATAAAGATATAATCAGTGTTATTCACTCACCTGTCAGTGGTCATAATGTTATGCCCGATCGGTGTCTATGGGCAAATGCACACTATTTTTCCAAAAGTATTGAGTCACCTGACCTTTCCTGCTATATGTGGTTTTTTTCCAAACTGTTACCACGAAGCTGGAGCCACTCAATTGTCATTAGATGATCAAATTTAGCATTTACTTGAAATTTAGAAACCCAAACCTGTTCCAGCATGGCAATGCCACTGTGCACAAAGTAAGCTCCTTGAAGATCTGGTTTACATGCGTTATAGAGGAAGATCTTGAGTGGCCTGCTATAGAGCTCTGATCTAATCCCTACTGAACACCTTTGGGATGAATGTGAACACCCCAGGTCTCCTCACCTTCTCACCTGCATCAGTACCTGCCTTATGTAACACCCTTGTGGCTGATGAACATAATCCATAAGCACACTCCAAAATCTAGTGGAACATCTTTCCAGAATCGTGGAGGGAATTATAAGAGTGAATTGGGACTAAATGTGGAATACAATGCTCAAAAATCACATGCTGTACTTGTGACCAGGTGACCCAATACTTTTGGAAATATAGTGTATGTGGGCTATATCACATCACACCCCTGTGTGCTGCTATCCCAACTTTATATTAGTGCCCATAGTTTTTGTCAAACTTTGCCCTTTTACAAGTGCTGTTGGTGAGTAATGTTCTGGGATACTTACGCCACCAAAGTCTTATTGCAAGCCTCCCCGTTCTTTCTCCATTAGTCACATGACACAGGTAATGTCCTATATCTGATTCACGACTTTCTCTCAGCTGTAAGTTGATGTTTCCTTTGTCCAGCTCCTGAGTGAGAAGACTCACTCTGCCTTTATAACCTCTTCCCTCGGTCATCTTTTTGCTCTTATAGAGGAAAACACAGTCTGTCCCCTTAAACCACCGGATCTCCATATCAACAGCACTGATTTCAGGAGACAGACAGCAGGACAACGTGACAGTGGAGCCAAGCTGAACCCGTTTATCTTGGTGCAAAATGAGTTTTAACTCGTCTGTGTGATAAAGTAACACACAATTGAATTTATCACATCTTTTACTCACCTTTTATGCACAATATTATAACATAAGTACATTGAAATCGTAGAAGTAAGATTATTTGCCTCACACTGTCCAAATTTGCATTTCTTAACACTTTCTCAAGCAACCTGATGCTTCTTTTAATGTAACACACCAATGCATGGCACCACTTTTCTTCACAAGTTAAAACTATCTAAAAAAGTGCACTTTATTACTATACAGTTTTCTCCTTTAGCACATAAAAACAAGAGCTAATTAAAAAAAAAAAAAACTCGCTTGTAGAAAAAAAGGATTTTAGTATTAACAATTTCTTAATCCAGTCTTTTATCTTTAGTAGCTCTTTTTCTTGCTCATGGATGTGGAGACTCAGGACCCTGTAAACACTGGGCAGAAGGGAGGAGAATTCACCAAAGACATTAAACCTGTCCATCAGAGAACATCATGCATAGATGCACTCACACACTCACTCACACATTTTTAGCACTGCCAATTCACCTGCCTGCATGATATTAGACAGTATGCGGAAATTGGTAGTAAACAAGCCAAATTCCAGACAGACAATAATTCAATCTCAGTACTATGAACCTGTAGCTGTGAGGCTTCTACAGTTTCTGCTGCATCATCCAACTTCCTCTTTGACGCCCTTGTTATTTTGTCACACTACTCCTGTTCCATTTGCTACGTCAAGATGCGCATGAGATGTACTTAAAGTGTACCTTGTACCTTGTTTTGCTATAAAAATGCCAATGAAACGTCCAGGCTTAAAAGTGACCTGAACATATGAACATGTGAATACGTGTATAAATACAGTTTTTGACACTATTTTAGGCATAACATCTGATTCAAATTTGGTTCATAGATAACAAGTACTATGTTTTAAAAAACATAGTTAGATAAAGAGTACTATGTTTTCCCTTAATTAATGATATAAGCCATCATGGGAACATTTTAATGTCTGTTCTGTGTTGGAAACATATGAGGCTTAAAATTTTAATATTTAACTTACTGTTGGATGCTGCAGCCATCTCTGATTTCAATTCAATCAAATCCTTTAGAGAAATAGAGAATATATGTGATATAATGAATATATTGTCTATACATTAATGCAACTTTTAATAGAACGTTCCTCTCTTACCTTTACTGGTCTTCTCACAAACCCCTGCGGCTTTAGTGTGACGGTTATGTATTTATGGGCTTTGAGACAGGAAGCCCAACATACGGATTCTCTGTGCACGGAAATGAACTCAAATGATTTGTTTTCTTCAAAGAAGAAAAACAAGTGAAAAGAGCAAACCACTGAGCTGCATGCAAAAAGGATACGTTTCTGCGCATGCGTGTTTGTGAATATTTGTTTAGTGGAAAAAAAAGAAAGATCGTTTTGAGTTGAACGATTTTTTCACATTTGATCGCTATAAGATTAAGCAAAATTGCACACTAGAAGACAAATACAGTTTTAACACAAGTCAGACAGCGTGTGCTTATTTATATAACAATACTGAACCCTAGTGGTTGGTGAAGGAATTAAAATCGCAGTTAAGGCGGAACACATTCTTATCGAAAGTAAAAGCTGAATGTTTTTTTCTCCGCAGTTGTTTTTCAGACTCAAGACAACAATCGAGGTGAGTAAATCCTCCTGAAGAGCTTTTCAACATGATAATGACTTTTTTTGGACTTTTTCGTATATTAATGTCATGTTAATGGTGTGTTGTGTGATCGTGTGATTCCTATGAATATGTATTTATATGCAAATGTATATATGTATTTATAATGTAAATTTACATTGTTTTGTCTTGCTACCCCCATCCCCCCCCCCCTCTCTGATATTTCTGGTCTTCAGTAAACAGTAAAGCAAGCTGTAAAAGTGAACAAATCTCAATTTGACATCGAGAAGCTTCTTCTACTGTTTGTTCTTGAACTTTTTTGGGGGGTTTTAATCAGCTACCAATACTGAGAGACAGAAGCAGCTGGAGAAAAGGTAAAGCGTTAAGAAAACCAAGACATCTATCTATCTATCTATCTATCTATCTATCTATCTATCTATCTATCTATCTATCTATCTATCTATCTATCTATCTATCTATCTATCTATCTATCTACAGGATTAAAAAAAAATTTAACAAGCCATACAAGTCCTAAATACATACGTAGATAGATAAGGTGTGGATTATATACAATATACACATTTTTAAGACATGCAAAATTGGGAGGAATTTGAAACATTTTCCTTTTTTGCTTCCTATTTAATATTTTTAGCTAATATTTTTTGGCAACCAAAAGACATGGAGGAAAACACGCCTATACAGAATGAGACCTTGCTAAAGGAAAAACCAGAGAGCAGTACATCTGATGATTTGAACCTTGCAGCGACGTCTGAATGTGAAAGTGTTAACTCCACTGAGATAAAGAGAAGTAGTAATGAACCAACAACCTCTGGTAGGAATTCAAAACTAGGTTCTTATTCATGTTTTTTTTTTCTCAGATTAGATGCCATTCTTATTTGCTGCTGCCTTTTAGGAATTTTGCTGAACAAAACATGCTAGTGTATGATAGAAACTATTATAAATAATAGATATTATATTATATTATAAAGAATAGAATAGATTATTAGGTTGATCCACTTTAACATACTCCCTGCTGTACAAATGGTTTTTCTACAATATGATACAATCTTCTTCTCCTACGTCTTCAATTGGCTGCTCCCATTAGGGGGGCGCCACAGCGGATCATCCGTCTCCACACTACTCTGTCCTCTAAATCTCCCTTTTTCAAACCAACTACCTGCATGTCTTCCTTTACCGCATCCATAAACCTCCTCATTGGTCTTCCTCTTTTCCTCCCTCCTGTTGGCTCCATCCTCAGCATTCTCCTACTGATATACCCCATGTCCCTCCTCTGCACACATCCAAACTATCTCAATCTCACCTCCCTCACCTTGTCTCTAAATCATCCTACATGTGCCGTCTCTCTAATAAATTCATTTCTAATCCTGTCCATCGTCGACACTCCAAACGAAATCCTCAACATCTTCAGCTCTGCTACCTCCAGCTCCACCTCCTGTCTTTTACTCAATACCACTGTCTCTAAACCATACAACATCTCAGGTCTCACCACAGTCCTATAAACTTTCCCTTTTACTCTCACAGATACTCTTCTATCACAAATCACTCCTGCTATCACTCTTCTCCACCCACTCCACCCTGCCTGCACTCTTTTCTTCACTTCTCTAACACACTCTTCTATTACTTTTCACTGTTGACCCCAGGTACCTGAACTCCACTTCAAATATAATTTGCAAACGTCAGTTACAGGAAAAAAGTGCAAGAGACGGAAACATTATTAACTCTTCTGTATTTAAAATGTTAAACTATATAAACTATACATTTTTTAATTTGCAGGTGTGCCTATGTGGTTTTATTTCTGTCTGGATTAGCCATGTCACTTTTTTTTTTTTCAACAAACTAATGTTGCTGAATCAACAATATAACATATTTCCCAATCTGAGGTGATCAGGTTGCAAACAATTTTTTACCTGTTATGCATTACTTCCTGAATCTCTGAAAGACTAATGCTTTCAAGGAGTCTTTCAACAACCTTTAACAGCATCTGATGTCTGATTAACGGTGGTACAAATGTTTTTCTGCAGCATGGACAGTTAATAATGATACATACAATCTTGTAAAAAAAAATAATTTACTTATTTACAGATAATATAACATCAGTAGGAAAAAGGTTTTCATTTCTTCTGACTGGAAATACACTGAATGCACATAAGACCTTTGTGGATCATCTTCAAGGAGAAATATCAGATCTGCAGAAGGTGGATAGAGTGGATCAGAGTGATTTCATTCTGGTTTTCTGCCCTGTTGTTTCACGAGCTGGAACTGACATTGAAGCAGCAGAGCACAAGCTTCAGAGAATTTCAGGTATTGAAATGTGTTAAGGAATAAAACTGGACAGGACATGCTGCATGAGGAACATGATCAGAACTTTTCAATCATACTTTTTATAAATACATTAATATTTGTATGTATTATGTAAAAAAAAATATATGTAATGAGTAATAAATGCATTGTATATTCTGAATATGTCTTATACTGTTTATCTAGAAACCAAACCTGCTGTTCTGGTGGTGCTCCATCACACATTTGATCCAGAGTTTGTAGCACCAGACAGCAGCAGAGCCGTAACCAGAAAGAATGTGCTCACAGTCGACTGTCTGTTCCATGAAGATCAGGGATTACTGCAATGCACAAAGAATAATGTGACTTACAACACAGTTAAATACTGGATTAAGGAGCAGGTATGCTGAAAAAATGCACCATCAATGACCACAACTTCATATTATATACAGAAAACACCAGATACTTATTCTGTTTTTAGGCGGCTTTATCATATTTTCCTCTTAAGATTTCATTTAATCATTCTGATGTAAAGGTTTTACTCTGTTTTAGGTGATGAAAGATAATGAAATTGCAGGTAATTTTTCGGTTTTATGTTTAGCAGTTATACCCATTTAAGTAAACTGCAGTAGCTGATAAAATACAGAACTATAATTTGTATTGTTTTGCTCATTCCTCCAAACAGTTTTCTCTTCTCTTTTCTTTTTCACCTCAGTGTGTCTTCCTTACATTTTTCTTGTAATGATTTTTTTATTTATTCTAAAAACAAAAAAACAGAGGGTGATGAATCTTGGGAGGACCTAAATGTTACAGAAGTTTCTAAAAATGGCAGTCAAAACTCATCTGATGACGAGCAGAGTCAGCCACAAGAGCTAAAGAGTTCTGGTATGAGTTCTAAACAGTAGTTTCCTATTTCTTTACACTGTTATACACTGTAGAAAATGTTTTAAATTCATTAAGTTTGTACTTCTTCTTACACACCAAATTCCATTTATCCTCATACAGGAACAAACTTTAGATTATTCCAACAAAAAGTATTTTCCTTCAGGCATGTGTCATTGTTTTATTACATGAAGGTTAAACCAGTGTTGTAGGGGTAGGACAAGAAATCATTTATCTTCAGACACGTTATTGTTCATGTGTGAATTTCAAGTAAATTAGAGGCTTTAGAAGCAAAACCATGCAAAAGGACGACTATCATTATAATTTGTAGTAAAATTAAAACTCATTCATTTTCTCCCGCTTATCCGTAATTCGGGTCGCGGGGGCAGCAGTCTAAGCAGGCCCCCGCCTTCGACTGCTGCCCAATCCTCACAGCACCGTCCCTTACGGTCCCTCCTGCAGGTGGTGAGCCCCACTCACGCCGACGTCACGGACCTTGATAGTTCCCTCATAAGGGACCCCCGGAGCATAGAGGGTTAAGAGCCTTGCTCATGGGCCCAAGAATGGCAGCTGGGCGATACCGGGGCTTGAACCCCAGACCTTCCGATTGGCAACCCAGCGCCTTAACCGCTGGAGCCACCACTCCCCCTAAAATTAAAACCATTTTGTCATTAAATGTAAACTGGAGCAAGAATAAAGACAGACACAGGGTATGTGGAATCCTGAATATAAACACTTCACTGTTGTCACACTGTCCTCATACATGTCCTGCACCACCCTCACATACTTCTCTGACACACCAGACTTGCTCATACAATACCACAACTCCTCTCTCCACCCTGTCGGATCCTCACAGATGGTCACCTCTTCTCTCAGCCTGTATTCCGCTATTCTTTCCCATAACTTCGTGGTGTGACTGATCAACTTTATTCTCCTGTAGTTACTGCAGGTCTGCACATCTCCCTTATTATTAAATACTTCTTCTGACTTGCTTCTTACCAGCACACTCTTTCTCCATTCCTCTGGCTCCTTATATGCCTTCTCTTTGGCTTTCGCCACATCCCTCTCTACCTGCTGCATCTCCTTGTACTCGTGCCTAATTTTCTCATCACTCTGTCGATTCCAATTCTGTTTCGCCAAACACTTTCTCCTTCTGCTGCTCTACACTTCCTCATTCCACCACCACGTCTCTTTGTCTTCCTTTCTATTTCCAGATGTCACACCAAGTACCTTTCTAGCTGTCTCTCTTATCACTTCAGCAGTAGTTACCCAATCATCCAGCACCTCTTCACCAATACCGAGCCCTTGTCTGACCTCTTCCCTGAACTACAGTCTTCCTCCTTCAGTTTCCACCATCTTCTTCTTTCAGTCCTCACTCTCCTCCTCTTCTTCTTCACGTCCAAAATGATCCTACAGACCACCATTCGATGTCTAGCTACACTGTCCCCCGCCAACACCTTACAGTCTCCAATCTCCTTCAGGTTGCATCCCCTACATAGAACATAGTACACCTGTGTGCACCTTCCTCTACTCTTATACGTCACCCTATGATCCTCCTTCTTATTAAAATGAGTATTCACCACTGTCATTTCCATCCTTTAACAAAATCTACCGCCATCTGCCCTTCCACATTCCTCTCCTTCAGGCCATACCTACCATCACCTCCTCATCACCTCTGTTCCCTTCACCTACATGCCCATTAAAGTCTGCCCCAATCACCAATCTTTCATTCCTAGGTACACCATCTACCACTTCATCTAATTCACTCCAGTATTTTTCATTCTCTTCCATCTCACAGCCCACTTGTGGAGCATAAGCAATGATGACATTTATTATCACCCTTCAACTTCCAGCTTCATGATCATCACCCTAGATCCACCTGGTCTTCTGAACACACAACATATCTACCTTTCTCCTCTCCATTATATCAGCTTCCTCTCTCCCTTTACCAGTCATAGTACCAACATTTAAAGTACCAACCCGAACCTCCACTCTCCTACACTGCTCCGTTCCCTGCCGTCTCTGTAGACGTCTTCCTCCTCTCCTTCTCCTCCTTCGGCCAACAGTAGCCCGATTTCTACTGGTACCCTGTTGGCTAAAGACACCTATGGCGGTCGTTGGTAACCCGGGCCTCGCATGAATTTCTCTTTCGTGATCGCATATTTGATTTGGAACATGTTTCACGCTGGATGTCCTTCATAACGCAACCCTCCCCATTGATCCAGGCTTGGGACCAGCACTAAGAGTGCACTGGCTTGTGCCTCCCTAATGGCTGGGTTGAATCATTGTGTGAATTATGGAATACATTTTATTCCCAAGTGCCATCTGTTGAAAACAAAATCTTACCAATATTATTACAGTCATCTCTATTTTAAGATTATAATGAAAAGGCTAAAATAGCAGATAAGTGAGTAAATTATGTACTCCTTTTTCTTTTCTGCTTTTAGATTCCAGCCATTCACAACAACATTCAAGTAGGTTTTTTTATATTTATTTCTAAAGATCTGTTTTCTGTAATTGTTTAAATTGAAATCAGTTAAAGGTCTGTGATTATTATTTTTTTAGATATTTCAGCACTTGTCCCTCAGGTATGTGAAAAATCAACAACTATATCTATTCCTATAACTATAACTAAACCTTACTTTTTCATTTAAATACTGCACTAATTGCAAATAGAGTAAAATATATTGTAGAAAAAATCAATTGTTTTTATATTTTATATTTGTATATCATATTATACACTATATTTAAGTTGAATCCACAATTATAAATAGCAACATGTACAATACATTTTAGTGAAAATCCAGTACCTGATGTTTATTATTATACTTCCATTCTTATATAATTCATGTATTCACTTGTTTGCACAGGAGAAAGACATTAAAACATGCAATGAAGTGGACGATTTTGTATTAGTAGGTAAGTATGAAGAATTCTTATGCCTACATCTGAGTTAAATAAGTCAGTAAGTGATATTTTTAAACAAAATATTATCAACTGTTTAATGTTTGTTTTTCAGACACCTACAACCCCAAGTCCATAAAAGTTAGGACACTGTATAAAATGTGACTAAAAAACAGAATGCAATGAATTGCAAATCTCATAAACCCATAATTTATTTACAATAGAACATAGAAAACATACAAAAAGTTCAAAATGAGGAAATTTATAATTTCATGGAAAAAATAAGGTCATTTTAAACCTGATGGCTGCAACATATTTAAAAAAAGTTGGGACAGAAAACTTGGGAAAAAAGTAAGTGCTATTAACATTTTACAGTTGGAGAAACATTTTGCAACTAATGCGATTAATTGACAACAGGGCAGTAAGATGATTGGGTATAAGTAGTGTATCTTAGAACTGTTTAGTCTTTCTGAAGTAAAGATGGGCAGAGCTTCACCAATCTGTGAAAGACTTTGTCTACAAATTGTGGAACAATTTCAGAATAATGTTTCTCAACATTAAATTCCAAAACAGTTGAATATTTTATTATTTACTATACAATTCTGGAGAAATCTTTGTGCACAAGTGACAAATGTGAAAATCAATACTGCATGTCCGTGATCTTCAGGCTCTCAGGCAGCAAAGCATTTAAAACAGTCATGATTCTGTAATAAAAAACTGCATGGGCTCATTAACACCTCCAGTTTGCAATGTCATCGACAAATGCAGGTTAAATCTCTTTAATGAATCTAAAAATACAACAGAGGACACACAGAACTTTTGAGAATCTAAAATCCTGTATCAAGTTTGTATGAGAAAACATTACTTTCCCAAAACTTCAGCAACTGGTTTCCTCAATTTTTAGATGTATACAGACAAAAGACGTGATGCTACACAGTGGTAAACCTGTCCCAACTTTTTCTTAGACCTGTTGCAGCAATCAAATTTAAAATACTTAATTTTTTCTTTTAAATGGTATAAACATTTGATGTTTTTTTAGTTTGATTTATTCTGAATAGAATATAGGTTTATAAAATTTGCAAATCGCTGCATTCTGGTTTTTTTTTTTTTTTTTTACATTTTACAGTGTCCCAATATTTCTGGAGTTGGGGTTTCATCTTAACATATACATGTGAACAGACAGAACAGCTGAATTGACAAAAATAACAGAAATATATTTTTAAATGACTTAGAAACTAAAATTAAACCCATGATCTTACATAACCACTAAATATTTTTCAAACTATACAGCCTGTAATGACAAGGAAATAAAGCAATTACGGTTCAGGTACTGGGTGAAGAACTGAGAACAGAGTAAAATGTTTACTCAGGAATTAACAACAGAGCTAAATGTTTATTGTTCTTAGGGTCAAACCATCCAGGGAAACAAAGTTTAAAAGCAAAATTTAAAAAAGCTCCATAGAAAATGGACTGACCATATCAGCACTCAGATAGTTATTTATACTTCTTCTCACTCTCCGAAGTCCATAAATCTTTGTACAGGAACACATTTTAGATTTTTCTCCATCCATTTATCCTCCTCACAAGGAAGCTAATGCTAATCAAAAAGCTAACCAAAGCTCACAATACTGATAAAGTACACACAAACTTACATTGCACATTTTAAAGATCCATTTTTATTTACAGATAATATAACATCAGTAGGAAAAAGGTTTTTAGTTCTTCTGACTGGAAATACACTGAATGCACATAAGACGTTTGTGGATCATCTTCAAGGAGAAATATCAGATCTGCAGAAGGTGGATAGAGTAGATCAGAGTGATTTCATTCTGGTTTTCTGCCCTGTTGTTTCACGAGCTGGAACTGACATTGAAGCAGCAGAGCACAAGCTTCAGAATATTTCAGGTATAATATTTATTTAGTAAATTTTTTTCAAAATAAATTTATATCATATATATTTATATAAAATACAGGTACATTTATTACAGAAAAATATATGTAATATGTAATACTGTAAATGCATTGTATATTCTGAATATGTCTAATACTTTTTTTTAAATCTAGAAACCAAACCTGCTGTTCTGGTGGTGCTCCATCACACATTTGATCCAAAGTTTGTAGCACCAGACAGCAGCAGAGCCGTAACCAGAAAGAATGTGCTCACAGTCAACTGTCTGTTCCATGAAGATCAGGGATTACTGCAATGCACAAAGAATAATGTGGCTTACAACAAAATTAAATACTGGATTAAGGAGCAGGTATGCTGAAAAAAATGCACCATCAATGACCACAACTTCATATTATATACATAAAACACCAGATACTTGTTCCGTTTTAGGCGGCTTTATCATATTTTTCTCTTAAGATTTGTCCATTTTAGGTTAGTTGAATCATTCTGATGCAAATGTTCTACTCTTTGTTTTAGGTGTTATATGGCCAAATTGCAGGTAATGGTTCTGTTTTATGCTTAGCAAACATACCTATTTAATTGTACTGCAGACTGTATGTTTGATTAATAATAAATATAGGTTTCACTATAAGAGTGTAAAAAAATTGACAAGTTTTATCTGTACAGTAGATATAACAAGTCTACCAAACCTAATGAATGTCAGTGACCAACTGAAAGGACCCAAATGCAGGACACAGACTGGAATAAAATAAAGTTCTTTAATTAAAGAAACAGGAGGAAAAAAATATAGTCTGATATAACAGTCCTTTTATCTGAGAGCCAGCAGACAAAATAATGCAGAAAAAAACAAAACTCAGAGTCCACAGTCAATAATCTGAAATACCGGCAAAACCATACAGGGCAGATCAAAAATGCAAAACAAAAAACACAGTCCAGAGTCCAAACTGGGTTGGGAGCAGAATGGCAAGATACACAGGGGGGTGCAAGGAAATAGGAAATTTTGGAACTAGGAGTTGGCGACCCAGGGGCGTCAGCAATTGTTACCATTAGTTATAAGACCTCAATCCCAATTGAATGGCCTTAAAAGAGATATACATAAGAGGTCCTCTCACAATTTAAAATAACAAACTGTTTTGCTAAGAATCGAGGAATAAAATTCCAAAGTCTAGATGTGTGAAGTTAATAGGAACTTGTTCAAAACTTGTAAGTTAATAGGAACTTTGTCAAAGTTTAGAACAGAATGTCATTACTATTATAATATACTATTATATATATGGGCTCACCACCTGCAGGAGGGATCGTAAGGGACCGGTGCTGAGAGGATTGGGCAGCAGTCGAAGGCAGGGGCCTTGACAGCCCGATCCCTGGACACGGAGAAGTGTCTGGGGAATCTGCTTAGACTGCTGCCCCCGCGACCCGAATTACGGATAAGCGGGAGAAGATGAAATGAAATGATGAAATGAAATTTAAATGTTAAATATTTTTTTTTAAATCTTTCATTAACATGATATTTGGCTACACCTCAGGGTGTGTGTCAAGGGAAAGCAAAGCACAGGTAGTTTCTGTTATGAAATTGCAAACATGTAGAAACAGAAAATTAGTACATAATTTGTAGTAAATACAATGATCAGAAAGCCTCTTTAGATTGTACCCAAACAATAAATCATAGTCGCATTTGGACTTACTCATAACACTGGTTGAACTGTTTCAAAATAGTACGGTATGGTGTTAAATCTTAAACCTGTTTTCCCAGTGATGCACATTTTAAATGTATATATACGAATTGTATTTACTTATAAGATTTGTTTTACATTTAAGATTTATATAAATTTAGTATATGAAATGTTTTTCTATATGATCTAAGCACTGTTGATGTTTAACGTGATGTTTAGCATTTACTGCAATATGCAAAGAGTATGAAGAAAAAGAGAACTCATAATCAATATCTTTTTTTTGTTTTTATAGAAAACATATCTCAGAGGTTTTCAGGGAAAAAGTGTTTCATTATTTCCCTTGAAAATAAACAGAATTCAAATTGGACATCCGGGGAACATTTTAAGAATAAAATACCAGGACTTCATGAGGTGTCTACTGTGGAGGAGTGCGATTTGATTCTCGCTTTCTATTCTGCTGTTTCACAAGATGAAACTGGCATGGAATTAGCACTGAAAAAGCTCCAGGATACACCAGGTTTGTGTGTGTGTGTGTGTGTGTGTGTGTGTGTGTGTGTGTGTGTGTGTGTGTGTGTGTGTGTGTGTGTGTATTTCTTTAAAGGTTTTAGGCTGTTGTAAAAAAAAATGCTATATATTATAAATATTAACAATATTGAAAGGAAATGAACAGAAGAGCACTCAGGACCTCAGTCTGGGCCAAAGGTTCCTACATGACAACAACCCTAAGCACACAGCCAAGACAACAAAAGAGTGCCTTAGAAACTCTGTAAGTGTCCTGGAATAGTCCTGTCTGACCCCTGACTTGAACCCTATTGAACATCTCATTCCCAGCTTGAGAGGATTTGCCATGAAGAATGGCAGTAAATCCCCCAATCCAGGTGTAAAAAGTTGTTGCATCAAACGCAAAAAGACGTAATGCTGTAATTGTCGTCAAAGTTACTTAAAGTACTGTGTAAAGGGTCTGAATACTTATGTACAAGTGATATTTCAGGGTTTTTTTTATTTAAATTCTAGAATTCACTTTATGGGGCATATGTGCATGGTTATAATTGTATATTGCATAATTGTATACACAATGAAATTATAATTGTATGAATGATTAAAGCTGTATACTGACTAAATGTTATACATTTTTAGATACCAAACCTGCTGTTGTGGTGCTACCTCCTCATGAAACTGAGCCAAAGTGTGTTGAACTAAACATCAGCAGAGCTGTTAACAGAGAAAACATGTCCATAATTAACTGTCATATCTATAAAAGTAACTCCAATTATTCGGGGAATGCATGTGGAGCAATTATTAGCAGGTAGTGTTTTTTCTTTAAGTAACAGAATTTCATCTCATTTTTCTTTTCTGCTTTTAGAATTCATTATTTTAGTCATTATTATTATCATAGTCATTATTTTACAACAACTTTTAGGTAGGATTTTTTTATATTTATATGCAAATTTGTAATTGTTTAACTTGAAATCATTACTTTTACATTGTTTGTGACTTTTTTTTATGTATTGCAGCACATCTGCCTCAGTTAATATTAAGTCAGATATCAGGATTAACCACCCAGGTATTACACTTTTATTTTAATGCCTTCCTTAATTACAACTAGAGTAAAAATATAGTGTGTAAAAAATTCATACTTATATTTCATGGAGAATATTCAGCAGTTATATTTAGCAGCATGTATAATAAAAAATGTTGTGAAGTCCACTAGCTAAGGTGAATTATTATAATGATATACTTATTATTATTGTACTTATACCATTCTTTCATAAATCATGTTTTCAGTTGTTAACACAGGAGAAGAAAAGTGAAAGTAGTTGGGATTCTTATGACTGAGGTAGATGTCAGTAAGTGATTTTGTTCATTAAAATATATATTTATACTTACAATTATTTATCAGTAAATTGAATTTGCAAGTTTTTTTAATCAGCAAATTTATTGTAATTGTATTGTTAGCATTTTTAATTACACCTGTTTACATACATGTTTATGATCATAAATGCAGAATAGCTTGAAATACGAAAAGAAATGACCCGAATTTAGTTCATTTATATTTTACACTTAAATAAACAAACCGACATTAATCAGGTATCCCATCCTGCTGCCTACTGCATGAACTGAACTTTACAAGTCTGTTATACGGACATCATGGCATCACTGAAACTTATGTTGAGCAACAAAGAGACACAAGCTGAAGTAGTGCTTTTGCATCATATAGATCCTAAACAACACTAAAACATTTGTAAATGCATTGCACACACAACAATTTACTCGTTTGTATTTGAAGTGTTTATTTAAAGACTTTACCAAATTACAGATTAAGCATTTGACAGTAAGTTAATGGATCTCACAAAATTGTCAGTTCATTCTTGAAAAACAAAGTGAGTAGAAGCTAATAGGATTTCTACATTTTGTTGTTTGACAATTTAAGTCATCTAAATGTATAAATTTTTTTTTCTAAGTCCTTAAAGCTTTCCTTTTTATGTTTTATTTTCCAAATGTGAGTTTCCTTTACAAAATATTCATTCATTCATTCATTTTCTCCCGCTTATCCGTAATTCGGGTCGCGGGGGCAGCAGTCTAAGCAGACCCCCGCCTTCGACTGCTGCCCAATCCTCACAGCACCGTCCCTTACGGTCCCTCCTGCAGGTGGTGAGCCCACGGGAAGGCGGCCCCACGTCATTCCGACGTCACGGACCTTGATATTTCCCTCGTAAGGGACCCCCTTTGCAAAATATACACAAATAAATGCTTTTTTTTTTCTAAGAGATCAGAGATCATGATGAAGAGGGCAAAAGAGAGAGCCCAGTGAAATGAGAGCTCATTGGGAAGGTGAATGTGGTGGATACCGAATGTGAGATGCAGGTCCTGTTGCCATATTCAACTCCAATCTCATTTTCCAAGATTGTGAATTATGTGCTGACCTGCAGTTTTTATGGTCCTGTTATACACAGTTTAATTTCGAATTCCTGGTTGCATGTTGTTCTACAGTAGATATACTGCTCAAATTATCATATCGATATTTGTAAATGTATAATCACATTATTCTGACATTGTAGTCAATTATTTATTGATTGAAATGTTTGTATTTACTTTAGATGAAGGTGAAATTTTGAAATGTAAATGTAAACATTATTACTCCTGCAGTACATGTGCATGTACAGTATATGCCTAGTGTCTGATTTGACAGTCAGACACTTATCTAGACTTTTATATAGGATAAAACAGGGGTCACCAACATGGCAAGGACCACATGAGTAGCCCATGGGCCTTTTGTAAAAATAGAATAATTTTACTTTGTTAAATCATTGTTGATATTTAATATGAGAAATCATTAACATGATCAGTGTCTTCACATAGATGAATATTATTAATTATTAATAATAACATATAATAAAAGGTAACTTGAGCAAATTTGTTATTTCAGATCAAACTGAAAACTGTGTGTATCAAACTGGTAGCCCTTCACATTAATCAGTACCCAAGAAGTAGCTCTCAGTTTCAAAAAGGTGGTGACCCCTGGTATAAAACATCACCTATTATATTACTCATGGTAACACATTTGTCATCTTTCAGGGTTGCTATCATTCATATTCACGGTGTATTTATCCTGTTCACTTATTTGTACTTTTGTGTTTTGTTATGTAAAAAGAATTCACAAAGCATTTTTTTTTCACTGTTGAATGTGATGAATTTCTAACTGTTCTGCTGTTTGGGTTTAGAACAAAACTAATACTTTGAACAAAGATTATTTATGCTTTAAATTCATGAATGTTATTTGCTTTTCTGTCATGCCACAATGTCCATTATACACCATATTAGAGTCTCTGAAAATCTGTCCATCTGCATAGAGAAATCTAGAAAAATTACTATATCAACAAAATCATACCTGTGCTATTTGTAGGTCCAGTTTCTCTTCTTCTTCTTCTTCTTCTTCTTCTTCTTCTTCTTCTTTCGGCTTCTCCCATTAGGGGTCGCCACTGCTGATCATCCATATCTGTACCCCCTGTGGCCCATACACAATTAAAATATATATATATATATGATTGGATAATGTATATGCTGATATGAAGTTTGATGTTTGATTGCATCTCGATTTTATGTAATAAACTTGATGGTCAAGCCAACAATTTTACTTCTTCAAGATAATTCTGAATTAATGAATTTATTTCTGTTTGTTTACTTGAAGCTGGTGAGAGAATAATTGGGAACAAGATCTGAAGACAAAAAATTTTTATATGTGTGTGTGTGTGTGTATGTGTGTGTGTGTGTGTGTATGTGTGTGTGTGTGTGTGTACGTGTGTGTGATGTAATTATATTATTTTATCTGCACGGGTTCTTACAAGTTTGTCTGAAATGTCTGTGCTACTGAACTTCTGTTATATTCTTTTCTATAACAGTGACGCTGTTACAGTATTCATTGTTTTAAAGAGTTCTAAAGGGGAAAAAAACTCACTGATCTTAAATATCAGCGGTTTTTAAAACCGGAAAAGCAAAAAAAAAAAAGTACTTTCTCGTGTACTTCCTCATTCTTTTCCTGTTTATAAACAGAGTGACTCTACTGAATACATATAAGGCACTAGACAGATGTGGCTGCAGTTTAAGACAGATTTAATAGCAGGTAGTAGAGGTACAGAATCAATAAACAACTAGCAAGGCAAGACATGTATTTCTACATATACATTTTCATTTTGACCAGTAATGATTAAGTATACTGTAAAACATTTCCGGGATTTCACAAGATGTAACAGTAATATTTCACAGTAGCTTACATTAGTAGCATTTCACAGGCATTAACTATGACATTTCACAATATAGTACAGTGTTGAGACTTTTATTGTGAAAATAATGCCATCAGCGAAGTCATGGGAAACGGCTGTGACTTTCCTCCCGCGCTCGCGCTATTTCTGAGTTCTCTCATCTCTGCGGATTCAGTGGTAAGTTTTAAAATGTGCAAATTTGTCAATTAAATGACAGATTTTTTTTTTTTATATGTGATAGTGCATGAAGTATCAGCCAAATTTCGTTAGTTGTAGGTTTTGTTGTCGCGCTGTAGGTTGGACCGCGGAATTAAAAAAAGAAAGAAATGAACAGACGTTGGAATGTTAATTGTACTGTGTTCTGTGTTGTGTTAAATGTACTGTGTTAAGTGTACTGTGTCAAGTGTTAAATGTACTGTGTTAAGTGTTAAATGTACTGTGTCAAGTGTTAAATGTACTGTGTTAAGTGTACTGTGTCAAGTGTTAAATGTACTGTGTTAAGTGTTAAATGTACTGTGTTAAGTGTACTGTGTCAAGTGTTAAATGTACTGTGTTAAGTGTTAAATGTACTGTGTCAAGTGTTAAATGTACTGTGTTAAGTGTACTGTGTCAAGTGTTAAATGTACTGTGTTAAGTGTTAAATGTACTGTGTTAAGTGTACTGTGTTCTGTGTTAAGTGTTAAATGTACTGTGTTAAATGTACTGTGTTAAGTGTTAAATGTACTGTGTTAAGTGTACTGTGTTAAGTGTTAAATGTACTGTGTTAAGTGTACTGTGTTAAGGGTTAAATGTACTGTGTTAAGTGTACTGTGTTAAGGGTTAAATGTACTGTGTTAAGTGTACTGTGTTAAGTGTTAAATGTACTGTGTTAAGTGTACTGTGTTAAGTGTTAAATGTACTGTGTTAAGTGTACTGTGTTGAGTGTTAAATGTACTGTGTTAATTGTACTGTGTTAAGTGTTAAATGTACTGTGTTAAGTGTACTGTGTTAAGTGTTAAATGCACTGTGTTAAGTGTACTGTGTTAAGTGTGCTGTGTTAAGTGTTAAGTGTACTGTGTTAAGTGTACCGTGTTAAGTGTACTGTGTTAAGTGTTAAATGTACTGTGTTAAGTGTACTGTGTTAAGTGTTAAATGTACTGTGTTAAGTGTACTGTGTTAAGTGTTAAATGTACTGTGTTAAGTGTACTGTGTTAAGTGTACTGTGTTAAGGGTTAAATGTACTGTGTTAAGTGTACTGTGTTAAGGGTTAAATGTACTGTGTTAAGTGTACTGTGTTAAGGGTTAAGTGTACTGTGTTAAGTGTACTGTGTTAAGTGTTAAATGTACTGTGTTAAGTGTTAAATGCACGGTGTTAAGTGTACTGTGTTAAGTGTTAAATGTACTGTGTTAAGTGTTAAATGTACTGTGTTAAGTGTGCTGTGTTAAGTGTTAAGTGTACTGTGTTAAGTGTGCTGTGTTAAGTGTTAAGTGTACTGTGTTAAGTGTACTGTGTTAAGTGTACTGTGTTAAGTGTTAAGTGTACTGTGTTAAGTGTACTGTGTTAAGTGTACTGTGTTAAGTGTACTGTGTTAAGGGTTAAATGTACTGTGTTAAGGGTTAAGTGTACTATGTTAAGTGTACTGTGTTAAGGGTTAAGTGTACTGTGTTAAGTGTTAAATGTACTGTGTTAAGGGTACTGTGTTAATGGTTAAATGTACTGTGTTAAGGGTTAAATGTACTGTGTTAAGTGTACTGTGTTAAGTGTTAAATGTACTGTGTTGAGGGTTAAATGTACTGTGTTAAGTGTACTGTGTTAAGTGTTAAATGTACTGTGTTAAGTGTGCTGTGTTAAGGGTTAAATGTACTGTGTTAAGTGTACTGTGTTGAGTGTTAAATGTACTGTGTTAAGTGTAGTGTTTTAAGTGTACTGTGTTAAGTGTTAAATGTACTGTGTTAAGTGTACTGTGTTAAGTGTACTGTGTTAAGTGTACTGTGTTAAGTGTTAAATGTACTGTGTTGAGTGTACTGTGTTAAGTGTTAAATGTACTGTGTTGAGTGTACTGTGTTAAGTGTTAAATGTACTGTGTTAAGTGTACTGTGTTAAGGGTTAAATGTACTGTGTTAAGGGTTAAATGTACTGTGTTAAGTGTACTGTGTTAAGGGTTAAATGTACTGTGTTAAGTGTACTGTGTTAAGGGTTAAATGTACTGTGTTAAGGGTTAAGTGTACTATGTTAAGTGTACTGTGTTAAGGGTTAAGTGTACTGTGTTAAGTGTACTGTGTTAAGTGTTAAATGTACTGTGTTAAGGGTTAAATGTACTGTGTTAAGTGTACTGTGTTAAGGGTTAAGTGTACTGTGTTAAGTGTACTGTGTTAAGGGTTAAATGTACTGTGTTAAGGGTTAAGTGTACTGTGTTAAGTGTACTGTGTTAAGTGTTAAATGTACTGTGTTAAGGGTTAAATGTACTGTGTTAAGTGTACTGTGTTAAGGGTTAAGTGTACTGTGTTAAGTGTACTGTGTTAAGGGTTAAATGTACTGTGTTAAGGGTTAAATGTACTGTGTTAAGTGTACTGTGTTAAGGGTTAAATGTACTGTGTTAAGTGTACTGTGTTAAGGGTTAAATGTACTGTGTTAAGGGTTAAGTGTACTATGTTAAGTGTACTGTGTTAAGGGTTAAGTGTACTGTGTTAAGTGTACTGTGTTAAGTGTTAAATGAACTGTGTTAAGGGTTAAATGTACTGTGTTAAGTGTACTGTGTTAAGGGTTAAGTGTACTGTGTTAAGTGTACTGTGTTAAGGGTTAAATGTACTGTGTTAAGGGTTAAGTGTACTGTGTTAAGTGAACTGTGTTAAGTGTTAAATGTACTGTGTTAAGTGTACTGTGTTAATGGTTAAATGTACTGTGTTAAGGGTTAAATGTACTGTGTTAAGTGACACAGTACATTTAAGATGTTTTTTAACTTTTAGGTTGTTCACTTTCATGTGTGTGAACCAAATATATTCACTTTGAGTTATTAGGGCAATCTGCTATCTATATCCTAAGTAACAAGATCAGTTTCTTAAGTTCAGGCAGTCTGTTCCCTTTGGTTGTGCATGTTGAAAAGGGTACAGAGTTTTATGTAAGTGATTATAATCACAGGGTCAGGGCATCAGTTGCTGGTCAAAATTTGGAGTCACAATCTACAGTAGTGCACTTGCAATGAAGTGACAGTGAAAGGCACAGTATACCGAAAGGGGATGTATTTTTTGCTTGAGAGAAATGATGTAGTACTGGAAAGATTCATTTCATCATTGTTTTTAATAAGTCTGTGTAGTTTGTGACTCAAAAATATACTTTTGTGAAGCTAA
Organism: Silurus aristotelis; assembly: GCF_946808225.1. NCBI lineage: Eukaryota > Metazoa > Chordata > Actinopteri > Siluriformes > Siluridae > Silurus > Silurus aristotelis. The sequence goes on along the minus strand of NC_139599.1, from coordinate 15,668,251 downwards.
GTGACATTGGTGTCTATTGCAAATTAGGAGTAGCCCAAAAGTCAGAATGTGAAAATGATTAAACTGAAGCATACATTAGGAGGCACTCTGTGATCCATGTCACTGGCACATTCTTCCTGTTGGGTGGAGCAAATTCAAGCAAATTGATAAAATGTTAATTTTATTGAGGAGAAAATCCATGCCAAAATTGTTTATTTAAATGTTTGGTGTTTAACTGGACCAAAGTATTGTCACCTTGTTCGAACTGAGCTAACTTTAGTTTTGCTCTGTACTGCAAAAGCATTGACCAACTGAAGGCTACTTTTTCATCGCACTTGGAAGAAAGTAACAGTTTTTCTCTCTGCCTTTCTGTTTATAGGTGCTTTTTGGGTATTAATCTGGAGACAGGCACAAAGTCAAAGAAGCAGAAAGGACTCATCAACCAGCAAGTCTGTACACTCATAAGAAAACTTATTGATTTTGAATGGATGTCAGTCTAGTGTGATCCAAAATATTTGTTCTTTGTTTAGCTAGAGGCAGTTATGCACTTTATAAAATTACTATGTTCTATATTGTCTCTTTGTTCAATAAAGAAACACAACAAATGAGTTAATGTCAGTCTACGCTGTAAAAAGCCTTGTTGCAATTACATTTTAATGAAGTTGAATCAACTTGAAATTACAATTCATTTAAACTTTCTTGACAGGTGAGGAGTTGCTATTAATTATAAAATAAACTTAAAATAACTTAAGCTAATTAAAATTCATTTTTAAAATGTATAGCAACTTCTCATTGGGCAAGAAGGTGAAATTTAATAGTAAATTCAAGTTAATTTAATTAAAAAATGTAAGTGCAGGTTTTTACAGTGTAAAGTATAAGGAAAATCTTTTTCGAGTCATTTATTAATAAATAAATGTATGTTTGTAATAAATGTATGAAATAAATGTATTAAATTTTTGTTTTTGTGTTTATTTGAATTTAACATTGTTTTAATGTTAAGTTATTGGTATAGCCAGTACTATTACAGTGTACACTGTAAATCTACAGCAGACTAATGCTAAATTGAATTACATTAACTGTAACTTAACAGCTAAATGCAATTATTATATGGAATAATGCTGCTATATCACAGTAATCTAAAAGACATTACTTGTAATTTCACAGTAAAATAATATATTACTACAGGAGCATACTGCTAAATCACAGTAATACGAAGGCCTAACTACTGTAAGGTTACAGTAAGCAGCTGTCATTTCACAAGTCTTTACTGTAAAAATGACACTGTAACATTCTGTGAAAGTACAGTAACAACATGACAGTAATTTACTGTGAAGTTACATACAGTACCTTCCTGTGAAAGTAATGCAACTAGTTGCCAGTAATTTACTGTGAATTTACAGTCAAATAATTTACAGTGATACAATCAGAATATCATCAATAAGAAACATAAAACATTTTAAAATAAAAATATTAAGTGATTGTTTAAAATATCATGTTATTACCATGTATGGGTTATAATTACATGTTTTTAAGTTTATATAATTAAATGTACTTAACTTTATATAATTACATTTACTCATTTAGGATTGTTAAATATAAATAAAAATAACCCAGCCATTAGGGGGGCACAAGCCAGTGTACTCTTAGTGCCGGTCCCAAGCCCGGGTAAATGGGGAGGGTTGCGTTAGGAAGGGCATCCAGCGTAAAACATGTGCCAAATCAAATATGCGGATCACAAATGAGAATTTCATACCGGATCGGTCGAGGCCTGGGTTAACAACGACCGCCACAGGTATCGTTAGCCGACAGGGTACCGGTGGAAATTGGGCTACTGTTGGCCGAAGGAGGAGAAGGAGAGGAGGAAGGCGTCTACAGAGACGGCAGGAAAAGGAGCAGTGTAGGAGAGTAGAGGTTCGGGTTGGTACTTTAAATGTTGGTACTATGACGGGTAAAGGGAGAGAGATAGCTGATATGATGGAGAGGAGAAAGGTAGATGTGTTGTGTGTTCAGGAAACCAAGTGGAAAGGGAGTAAGGCCAGGAACATTGGAGGTGGGTTTAAACTGTTTTTATCATGGTGTGGATGGGAAGAGAAATGGTGTAGGGGTGATTCTGAAAGAAGCATACAGTAAGAGTGTAGTGGAGGTGAAGAGAGTTTCTGATAGGGTGATGATCGTGAAGGTGGAAGTTAAAGGGATGATGATAAATGTCATCAGTGCCTATGCTCCACAAGTTGGCTGTGAGATGGAGGAGAAAGAAAGATTCTGGAGTGAATTAGATGAAGTGGTAGATGGTGTACCTAGGAAAGAACGATTGGTGATTGGGGCAGACTTTAATGGGCATGTAGGTGAAGGGAACAGAGGTGATGAGGAGGTGATGGGTAGGTATGGTTTTAAGGAGAGGAATGTGGAAGGGCAGATGGTGGTAGATTTTGCTAAAAGGATGGAAATGGCAGTGGTGAACACGTATTTTAAGAAGAAGGAGGATCATAGGGTGACGTATAAGAGTGGAGGAAGGAGCACACAGGTGGATTATCTTCTGTGTAGGAGATGCAACCTGAAGGAGATTGGAGACTGTAAGGTGTTGGCAGGGGACAGTGTAGCTAGACAGCATCGGATGGTGGTCTGTAGGATGGTTTTGGAGGCGAAGAAGAAGAGGAGGAAAGTAAGGTTTGAAAGAAGAATAAGATGGTGGAAACTGAAGGAGGAAGAGTGTAGTGTGAGGTTCAGGGAAGAGGTCAGACAGGGGCTTGGTGGTGGTGAAGAGGTGCCGGATGATTGGGCAACTACTGCAGGAGTGATGAGGGAGGCAGCTAGAAAAGTACTTGGTGTGACATCTGGAAATAGAAAGCAAGACAAGGAGACGTGGTGGTGGAATGAGGAAGTGCAGGAGAGCATTAGGGGAAAGAGATTGGCAAAACAGAAGTGGGATCGACAGAGTGATGAGAAGAGTAGGCAGGAGTACAAGGAGATGCGGCAGCAGGTTAAAAGGGATGTGGCGAAAGCCAAGGAAAAGGCATATGAGGAGCTGTATAAGAGGTTGGACACTAAGGAAGGAGAAAAGGATTTATACCGATTGGCCAGGCAGAGAGACCGAGCTGGGAAGGATGTACTGCAAGTTAGAGCAATAAAGGATGGAGAGGGAAATGTGTTGACTAGTGAGGAGAGTGTGTTGAGAAGATGGAGGGAGTATTTTGAGCAGCTGATGAATGAGGAAAATCAGAGAGAGAGAAGGTTGGAGGATGTGGAGTTGGTGAAGCAGGATGTAGATAGGATTAGTAAGGAGGAAGTGAGAGCAGCGATTAAGAGGATGAAGAATGGAAAGTCGGTTGGACCAGATGACATACCGGTAGAAGCGTTTAGATGTTTAGGAGAGATGGCAGTGGAGTTTTTAACCAGATTGTTTAACAGGATTCTGGAAGGGGAGAGGATGCCTGAGGAATGGAGAAGGAGTGTGCTGGTACCGATCTTTAAGCATAAGGGAGATGTGCAGACCTGCAGTAACTACAGGGAAATTAAGTTGATCAGTCACACCATGAAGTTATGGGAAAGAGTAGTGGAAGCCAGGCTGAGAGAAGAGGTGACCATCTGTGAGCAACAGTATGGTTTCATGCCGAGGAAGAGCACCACAGATGCCTTATTTGCTTTGAGGATGTTGATGGAGAAGTATAGAGAAGGACAGAAGGAGCTGCATTGTGGATTTGTGGATTTAGAGAAAGCGTACGACAGGGTGCCGAGAGAGGAGTTGTGGTATTGTATGAGGAAGTCAGGTGTGTCAGAGAAGTATGTGAGGGTGGTGCAGGACATGTATGAGGACAGTGTGACGGCAGTAAAGTGTGCAGTAGGTACGACAGACTGGTTCAGGGTGAAGGTTGGACTGCATCAAGGATCGGCCCTGAGCCCTTTCCTGTTTGCAGTGGTGATGGACAGGTTGACGGACGAGGTCAGACAGGAGTCTCCCTGGACTATGATGTTTGCAGATGATATTGTGATTTGTGGTGAGAGTAGGGAGCAGGTTGAGAAGAGCCTGGAGAGGTGCAGTGGAGTGATGAGGGCAGTGGAGTGATGCGGTTGCAGGGAGAAGAGGTGGAGAAGGTGGAGGAGTTCAGGTACCTGGGGTCAACAGTGCAAAGTAATGGAGAGTGTGTTAGGGAAGTAAAGAAAAGAGTGCAGGCAGGGTGGAGTGGGTGGAGAAGAGTGACAGGAGTGATTTGTGATAGAAGAGTATCTGCAAGAATGAAAGGGAAAGTTTATAGGACTGTGGTGAGACCTGCGATGTTGTATGGATTAGAGACAGTGGCATTGAGTAAAAAACAGGAGGTGGAGCTGGAGGTAGCAGAGCTGAAGATGTTGAGGTTGTCGTTGGGAGTGACGAGGATGGACAAGATTAGAAATGAGTTTATTAGAGGGACAGCACATGTAGGATGTTTTGGTGACAAGATGAGGGAGGCGAGATTGAGATGGTTTGGACATGTGCAGAGGAGGGACATGAATTATATTGGTAGAAAAATGCTGAAGATGGAGCCACCAGGTAGGAGGAAAAGAGGAAGGCCAAGGAGGAGGTTCATGGATGTGGTGAGGGAAGACATGCAGGTAGTTAGTGTAAAAGAGGCAGATATAGAGGACAGGGTGGTATGGAGACGGATGATTCGCTGTGGCGACCCCTAATGGGAGCAGCCGAAAGAAGAAGAAGAAGAAGAAATATAAATAAAAATGTTAGTATGAAAACACATGACATTATTTATTTTCATGTGTTACTTTTCTTTATTCTTTCTGAATGAACTTTATCCAGCAACAATACAAATTTCGGGTCCAATGTACAATTTTACAATACAATATTAATTGTACAATATTAAAATACGAACTTCAAAATTTTAAAACATAGCTAAATTTTATATATTATTTCTTTTTTACTAAATTTATTTACGCAAATAATTTAGGACATTAGTTACAGTAGTAATGCTTATTGTTATTTTGTAGCCCGAGTTCAGACACATGAATGATCATCAATGAACAAGAATTTTGTTCATATTTCATTATTAATTTGTTTGTGTCTTGTAGCGAAATAAGATGGCTAGCAACTGTGATGAGCCGCACAAGCAGTTCCAAACGGATCAGTCAAAGCCAATGAATACTGTACCAGAAGGTGAAAAGCCCAGTACAAGTTCAGAAGATAAAACAAATCAAAGGGAAACCTCAGAAGATCAAAGGATTGCTGGTACAAAATCACATCAAAAGCTTTTTTCAAATTCACAACAAAGCAATAGTATGTAATTTGCAGATAAAACCTGTCTAATTGCTTACTTTGATCAATCAGACATCATGATCCATCACATTAATGTTATAGAAATGATGACTTTTTGTTGTTGTTTGTTTTCTACAGGCCCACACTGGCTTGAGCGTTTCAAAGGAATAAATGTTCATAAAAATGATAATACAAATTATTTGTCTTTATTTACAGAAAATATAAAACCTGTCTTGCTCGGGAACAAGTTCTTTATTCATGTAACTGGAAAAACATTGAATTCTCGTAAAGATTTCATGGATCTGCTAAAAAAGAGCACACCCTGGCTGCAGGAGGTGGAAAAAGTGGATGAATGTGATTTCATTCTGGTTTTCTGCCCTGTTGTGTCACGAGCTGGAACTGACATTGAAGCAGCAGAGAAAAGTCTTCATAAAATTTCAGGTAGAAAACAATCTTTTTATTTTTTTATTTTTTTTATTTTATTTTATTTTTTTAATAAAATGTGTAAATTAATATTTTTTATATTTTTCAAAAGCCACAAAACCTGCTGTTCTGGTGGTGCTCCATCACACGTCTGATCCAGAGTGTTTAGTATCAGACAGCAGCAGAGCCGTAACCAGAGAGAATATGATCACATATGACTGTCTGTTCTATGAAGATCAGGGATTACTGCAATGCAAGAGGAATGCTGATGTCATCAACAATATTAAAACACAGATAAAAACAAAGGTATTTATTTTAACAAATGATTGTTTTTCCAAGCTCCTATTCATGTATACCCATGAATAAGGGAACTATTAAGAACATTTTGCTGTTATTTAAATGCTTTAAAATAATAAACAGTAAATACAATTATTCAAAAAAGATTTTTTATTAAAATAAACTTTAATATTATTATTATGAGCAAAGGAATGTAGGTATTTAACTTATTTTACCTTCATTTCTCCTTCTTTTTCTCCTTCTTTTTCTTTTGTTATTGTTATTGTAATTATTGTTATAATAAGGTTTCGCAGCAAATTTTGTTTATGTTTAACCATAGTTCTGTGTTTTTTATATACATGCATGTAAGTGTATTGAAATTGCATCTGCTTCTGCTTCCGTGACATGACTATGGAAACAATGCAAAATACCAAAATATGCCTACATTTTGTTTATTTGTTCCTTTCCTATTCTTCTTCTTCTTCTTTTTTTTGGCTTCTCCAATTAGGGGGCGCCACAGCGGATCATCCGTCTCCATACCCCTCTGTCCTCTACATCTGCCTCTTTCACACCAACTACCTGCATGTCTTCCCTCACCACATCCATAAACCTCCTCCTTGGTCTTCCTCTTTTCCTCCTTTCTGATGGTTCCATCCTCAGCATTCTCCTACTGATATACCCCATGTCCCTCCTCTGCACATGTCCAAACCATCTCAATCTCGCCTCCCTCATCTTGTCTCCAAAACGTCCTACATGCGCTGTCCCTCTAATAAACTCATTTCTAATCCTGTCCATCGTCGTCACTCCCAAAACCTCAACATCTTCAGCTCTGCTACCTCCAGCTCCACCTCCTGTCTTTTACTCAATACCACTGTCTCTAAACCATACAACATCTCAGGTCTCACCACAGTCCTATAAACTTTCCCTTTCACTCTCACAGATACTCTTCTATCACAAATCACTCCTGCTTGATTTGGCACGTGTTTTTACGCTGGATGCCCTTCCTGATGTAACTCTCCCTATTTATCCGGGCTTGTGACCGGCTCTAGGAGTGCACTTTTTATTATTATTATTTTATTAATTTATTATTAAGCAATGTTATGTAAATTCCAGGAATTATATGATGAATATCATTTAATTTGCAATTGTTTGTTTGATTTGTTTATTTTTTGAAATAGTTTCGGCAGGTTTATAGAGTTATATATTGTAGTAGGTAAGATAATGAAATCGATTTTTGTCACACAGTTTTTATTTTTTTTGTTACTACACATCAGATTTTCAAGTGGGATCCAGGAAGCATAATAAGAGGGTTCAAGCTTTTTCTGCACCCACTTTCAAAAGCATTTGTAAACTGGTTACTGCAAAAGGTGTGTAACTGATATGTTTACTTTTTTCTTTCAGGAGACAGGTCGAACTTTTTGGATCTCTTTCGGTATTGTATTTTTATTTATAAAGATTATAGATTATGCACATTTAGAAGGATTTTATTTGAGATGAGGATGACTGCAATAATATTGTTTCATAAATATATTCATGTTGCTACAATCAATTGTGATGTTATTGGTTTTCATTCATTATTATTTATATTTATTAGTTAAATGTCTGCAGACTGTGTGGTTCTGGTTCTGTAATCTATTCCATTGTGATGGCAGTGAGGTAATAATCTTTGACTTCAATACTGTAATAATAGCATATATATAAAAATGAAAGAAAAAAATGTATTCTGTGGTGTGTGTGTGTGTGTGTGTGTGTGTGTGTGTGTGTGTGTGTGTGTGTTTGTGATCATTTATTACATGCAAACTTATTAGTGATTGATAATCTTGACCCAGCCATGTTAGCAACGACATAAAGGTTTACAAGTGAAGGATTGAGAGAAATAAAAATACATTAAAATTAAATTTGATTTGATTTGTTCAAGAAACCTGTGCATTATACCTGATCTTAGATTTGTTGCAAAATCATCTTTCATTATCTTCTTTTTTAGTACAAAAGCTTAGAAGAACCAAAAAACTCGGAACAAGATCTGGAGAAAAATGCGTATGAAAGTATGTACGCTGTTTTTCTGAAATTTACACTGTATGCAGTTGGTAAGCGGTGGTTTCAAAAGTGGGTTTTGCAGAGTCCTAATATAACATGAGCAATTGAACTTTTTAAAATTACATTTTTGTATTATTATGACTGGATTTATATTCATTCCACATTACTTCCTAATCGTTTACTCCTCCCTAATAAAAGAAAACTAATATTTTCTCTTATAACCCTAGTGGTAGAAGCACAAATAACATGCATTTTCACCTTTTTATTCTTTTCATTGAGATGTAAAATATTCTAAATTTTCAGAAACTCCACTGAGGTTAGTGATGTTGGGAAGAAAGGACGCTGGAAAAAGTTCAGCAAGAAACAGCATCCTGGGCATAGAGGAGAAGATCCAGGCTGCTGCAACTGCAACTGCAGCTACATCTACATCCACCCAGCAGAGTGAGAGCACACAGGGGGAGGTGGCTGGGAAGAAGGTGATTGTGGTGGACACTCCTGACTGGTTCAATCCTGGACTTTCTCTGGAGAGAGTAAGACAAGATGTAGATCTCTGTGTCCAGATGTCCTCTCCAGGACCCCATGCCTTCCTCCTGGTCATACCAGTGAGGCATTACACAAACAAAGTTCATATAGAAGATGAATTAAAAGTGATTATTCCAAAGATGGAGGAGATGTTTGGAGAAAGATGTTACAGAAACACCATAATACTTTTTACTATTACTGATGAACATCAGAGAAAAAATACTGAGATTTTGATCCAATCAGAAAATGAGGAGGTCCAGACCCTTTTAAAAAAATGTGGGAACAGGTTTTTCTGTCTCAACATTAAGGAGAGTGGAGGTGGTTCACAAGTCTCCGAGTTGTTTGAGAAGATAGAGAACATGATGAAAGGAAGTGAGAAATTCTATAGCAGTGACATTTATCTGAAGACGTTTGCTCAGATTGGAAAGATTGAGGAAAAGATTAGTGAGAAATGAAAGAAACTTGATGAAGCAGGGAATAAAATGATAAAGAGAAAACCCAAAAATCAGGCAATGGAGCAACATGTACAACAACTCAACGTAAATACTGAGATAGGAAGCCAGGAAGTGCATGAAGAAGGGGTCACCATGGAGGCAGAGAGAAAAGAAATGAAGATTACCTTGCATGAAATGTAGAGAAGTATGTTAACTGTTAATATATATTACTGTTAATATATATATATATTTCATTTGTTAATTGTTGCATATATAAGTTCTGTTTTTCCAAACTTTAACATGTTTCCCCGTCCTCCACTTCATCTCTCTACTCTACTTTCCAAGTCTTTTACTGTACTCATTTATCTCATATATAATATTGTTTGGATAATGTATATGCTGATATGAAGTTTGATGTTTTTATGTAACAAACTTGATGGTCAAACCAACACTTCTCCTTCAGGATCATTCTAAAATAATGAATTTATTTCTGTTTGTTTATTTTTTACTTCATGAAAGAAGCTGGTAAGAGAATAATTGGGAACAAGATCTGAAGACAAACATATGTTTATGCGTTTCTATAAAAAAGTAGTTTTTTTTTTTTTAAGTCAAAATTCAAAAGAAAATGGTTTTATAGGATTATGGTTATTTTCCTGTAAAAAGCAGGCCATGTTGGGTTTTTATTTAAAAAAAAATCTCATTCCAATTAAAATTCATATAAAAAAAAAAAAGCCAAATTCTGAACCCATACCAAAAAAAAAAATTGAATTTCCCTTTCCTTTATGATGTTCTCAAGGTCAACAATCAGAAACAAAGATGATCACACAATGAAAACAGAATACATACATTTAAATATTTCAATACATACATTTAAAATCTAGTGAAAATATTATATAAATGTTTGAAAGTATAGTGGTATTAAAACATCAGATTCCACCTTTAGTATAGAAAACACATAATGAATGTTCTGAGTGACACATCTGCCTCCAGAGCACATGATGTGTAGGTGGTAATCAAATAAACGTTTATAGTTGCTGATGTTAGAGTTCAACACTGCTGAATTATAATCACTTAAATCAAGCCAAATTATTTCAATCCTAAAACAGGCATCAAATTCAGGGTGTGTGTGAGTCTATAAAATCAAGTGTTACACAAAGCCGGCAGTGAGAGAGTTCATACTGATGAATTATTCAGTTATTGAAAACAAAAGTGAAAGTGTGTTGTGTGTTTGCACAGTCATTCTGATAGAGCAGTGGAGCAGCAGCAGGTATTTTCTACATGCATTATACAAAAATCTTGCTTATTTATTCAATTCATTTATGTTGTGGGGGCTGTGTGTGTGTGTGTGTGTGTGTGTTTGTGTGTGTGCGTGTGTGTGTGTGTGTGTGTGTGTGTGTGTGTGTGTGTGTGTGTTTGTGTTTGTGTGTGTGTGTGTGTGTGTGTGTGTTTGTGTGTGCGTGCATGTGTGTGTGTTTGTGTGTGTGCGTGTGTGTGTGTGTGTGTGTGTGTACGTGTGTGTGTGAATGATCGTGAGTGTGTGCGTGTGTGCGTGTGTGTGTGTGTGTGTGTGTGTGTGTGTGTGTGTGTGAATGATCATGTGTATGTGTGTGTGTTTGTGTTTGTGTGTGTGTGTGCGTGTGTGTGTGTGTTTGTGTGTGTGCGTGTGTGTGCGTGCGTGTGTGTGTACGTGTGTGTGTGAATGATCGTGAGTGTGTGCGTGTGTGTGTGTGTGTGAATGATCATGTGTGTGTGTGTGTGTGTGTGTGTGTGTGTGTGTGTGTGTGTGTGTGTGATGTAAGTGAATTATTTTATCTGCACGGGTTCTTACAAGTTTGTCTAAAATGTCTGTGCTACTGTACTTCTGTTATATTGTTTTCTATAACAGTGACGCTGTTGCTGTTACAGTATTCATTGTTTTAAAGAGTTCTAAAGGGGAAAAAAGGAAAACAGGAAAAGCAAAAAAAAATAAATTTACTTCCTCTTTCTTTTCCTCTTTATAAACAGAGTTAGTCTACTGAATACATATAAGGCACTAGACAGATGTGGCTGCAGTTTTAGACAGATTTAATAATAGATAGCAGAGATAATAATTAAACAAACAGACCAGGATTAAAGTAGCAAACAAATATACAAGATAAAAAAAACAAAAAAACAACAACCATTAAATCCTTGTGTAGCTGAAAAAACAGTGTACGCAATCAGAGTATTAATTAATGTTAAAGATGTGGTGTGGGATTTGGAATACATGGCTGCCACATTTAAGTGTTCAAATTTATTTATTTAGTAAATATTCAACTTATCAAATATTTTCCTGACTATGGTCAAATCTAGATCTTTGCAAAAACCAAGTAATGCCGTGTTTTGCAAGTTCCTATGAATACAAGCTCCTTCTATTCCCATGAATGAGAAATAACAGCTGTGACTTTTTACAAGAAATACTGTATGTGTTCACGTAGAAATAGACAAATTAAAAAAATATAGCTGTTTGTAGCATTATAAAGATGAGACATGTATTTCTTCACATAAAGTTTCATTCTTACCAGTAATGATTAAGTATACAATCAGAATTTTATCAATCAAAAACATAAAAAATATTATAAAATAAAAATATTAAGTAATTGTTTAAAATAGTATAATATTATCATGTATGTGATATAATTACATTCACTTAACTTTATATAATTACATTTACTTATTTAGGATTGTTAAATATAAATAATACAAGTGAACAAAGATCTTCCACATAGGTTAGTATGAAAACACATGACATTTATTTTCATGTGTTTCTTTTCTTTATTCTTTCTGAATGTGTATGCATTAATTTTTAGGTTAGTAAATTCAATTATCTTTATCTATCAACAATAAAAATTTCGGGTCCATTATACATATTAACATACTAATTTTAAAATAACAAAACATAGCTACATTTTATTTATTATTTCCTTTTTACTGAATTTATTTACGCAAATAATTTAGGACATTAGTTACAGTAGTAATGCTTATTGCTATTTTGTAGCCCGAGTTCGGACACATGAATGATCATCAATGAACAAGAATTTTGTTCATATTTCATTATCAATTTGTTTGTGTCTTGTAGCGAAATAAGATGGCTAGCAACTGTGATGAGCCGCACGAGCAGTTTCAGACGGATCAGTCAAAGCCAATGAATACTGTACCAGAAGGTGAAAAGCCCAGTACAAGTTCAGAAGATAAAACAAATCAAAGGGAAAACTCAGAAGATCAAAGGATTGCTGGTACAAATTCACATCAAAAGCTTTTTTCAAATTCACAACAAAGCAATAGTATGTAATTTGCAGATCAATCAGACACCATGATTCATCACGTTTATGTTTCAGAAATGATGATCAAAAACTTTTTGTTGTTGTTTGTTTCCTACAGGCCCACACTGACTTGAGCATTTCAAGGAAATAAATGTTTTATTATTTATACAAATTATTTGTCTTTATTTACAGAAAATATAAAACCTGTATTGCTCGGGAACAAGTTCTTTATTCATGTAACTGGAAAAACATTGAATTCTCATAAGTATTTTATGGATCGGCTAAAAAAGCGCACACCCTGCCTGCAGGAGGTGAAAACAGTGGATGAATGTGATTTTATTCTGGTTTTCTGCCCTGTTGTGTCACGAGCTGGAACTGACATTGAAGCAGCAGAGAAAAGTCTTCATAAAATTTCAGGTAGAAAACAATCTTTTTTTACTAATTTGTAGTTAAAACTCATAACTTTATTATATAAAATGTGTAAATTAATATTTTTATATTTTTCAAAAGCCACAAAACCTGCTGTTCTGGTGGTGCTCCATCACACGTTTGATCCAGAGTGTTTAGTATCAGACAGCAGCAGAGCCGTAACCAGAGAGAATATGATCACATATGACTGTCTGTTCTATGAAGATCAGGGATTACTGCAATGCAAGAGGAATGCTGATGTCATCAACAATATTAAAACACAGATAAAAACAAAAACAAAGGTATTTATTTTAACAAAAGTTTGCTTTTCCAAGCTCTTATTCATGTATACCCATTAAAAAGGTATAACTGATATGATCTTTCACCAGCAATATGTTCTCATGTAGAGGAAAAAGCAACAAAAAATTAAGAATATATTGCTGTTCATTCTGAAGACAAGATATACATTTCTGCATATTCATACCAGCAATTATTAAGTATACAATCCAGAATTCCAGAGTTATTTAAATGCTTCAACATAATAAACAGTAAAAAGATTTTTTTAAATAATTGTGAATTTTTTTTTTAATAAATGCAATAATTAGAATAATCATTATTATAATATATTTTTTTATTATTACGGCTAATTTGTCAGTTTGTGAACTCTGATGGATGCATTAAAGAGGGTTTAGGGAACATTCTAACCAGATTTTGGACAAGTGCTCCTAATGCTCTAAAGTTCAACTTTAGGTCTTATTAGGAGGATTGTTTATTGTCAACTTTTGAACCATGTTTCCATGGACACCCCTGGATTACCACGTATCTTCACCAAATAAACAAGTTAACAATGTATTCTCAGATTGAGCCTCAAAATGTTTTTAAAATAATTGATAACATCATGAGGTCTTCCTGTAATTATTGTATCTAACAGAGAAGTTTCCAACAGGAAGTAAGGCTAAATTGGCCGAACAGCAATGACCCAAACCTGAGTAGGTGCCTTCAGGACCATAATTCAAGGTTTCGCAGCAAATTTTGTAGCCTTGAAATTTTGGTACTGTCCATGGTGATTGTGACATTGAGTTGAAAATAAAGAGATATCGAATGTTTTCTTCTATTAATTCATCCTTGTTTGTTCATTTGATGAGACTATATAATTTAAACAATTCTGGAGTTGTATAAGTACACTGCTTAAACTATGTTTTATTTTTTTAAATACAGATCCAATTATTTAAAGGTAAGAATATTTGTTACTTTATATATAAATAAGTTGTTTTACAAGATGATGCTCTTATTATGAATGTAAAACAATTAATAAAATAAATTTAACTTATTTAGAATGGTTCAATAGAAACAATAAAAGTAAACAGAGACCTTCTACACATGTAAGTATGGAAACACATTTCCACTGATTTCTTTTCCTTTTCTTGAATTTGTGTATGCAGTAAAGTAGACCAGAATTCAATTAACTTTGAATTCTGTGTATGTGAATTCGGTCCAGTGTACATATTAACTGCAGTATAATGATTAGAGTGACAATTTAGATAAAAAAAAAAAAATATTATTAAATGTTTTTTTATATATATTTTCATGAATGCTCAATTTTATTATTAATGTATATAATAGACCAGAATTCTGTGTACTTTGTTTTACCTCATTAGAAAGAGAATCCAGCAACAGACTCACGGCGCGAAGAAATTAGTAAACAAAGTGAACAAGAGACACAGGTGAGTTGTCAGGTTTAGGTTATGGACTACGTTACAAAATTCTGATTCGTGATCCGCATGTTTGATTTGCATGTTTTTACGCTGAATGCCCTTCATAACGCAACCCTCCACATTTATCCGAGCTTGGGAACGGCACTAAGAGTGCACTGGCTTGTGCAACCGAAATGGCTGGGTTGATCCTTTTTTTCTTTACTGAAGATATTTTAGTTGAAGTAGAACAGAAATATATATATATACAGTTATTTTGTGGTCTGAGTTATGCTAATATTTAATGCACGTGGGATCAGCGTACATCTTACAACCTTTCTTACAGTAGTGTTATGTAATCTTATCCTTATTTAAAATCATTTTTTTGTTAAAAGTATAAGACACTGTGAATTATTACATATTTAATGAATGTTTTTTATGTAACAGCCATGTACCACATCTGGACGCCAGAACACACCACTTGAATTCATAAATGCTGTCGGTAAGTGTAATAACTGTGATATAAAACAAGCGTTATAATAAACTTAAACAGCGCACACCAGAGGCTTAGTCAAAGAATACAGCATATTTGTTTTTTCATTTATGAACAATATAATGTACGATGATTATTGTTTTTAAATATGGTTATCTGGATGGATTTTCAACTACAGATATGTTATCTGAGGCCATTAAACAACTGAAAGACGAAAAAAAAGAAAAAGAATATATATATATATATATATATATATATATATATATATATATATATATATATATATATATATATATATATATTTCTTCTTCTTCTTTCGGCTTTTCCCTCTAGGGGTCGCCACAGCGGATCAACATTTCGTGATCTGCATGTTCGATTTGGCACATGTTTTACGCTGGATGCCCTTCTTTTATATATATACAAACCCGATTCCAAAAAAATTTGGGACACTGTACAAATTGTGTATAAAAACAGAATGCAATGATGTGGAAGTTTCGAATTTCAATATTTTATTTAGAATACAACATATATGACATATCAAATGTTTAAACTAAGAAAAATTTTCATTTTTATGGAAAAATAAGTTGATTTTAAATTCCATGCCATCAACAGATCTAAAAAAAACTGGCACAAGGCCATGTTTACGACAGTGTGGCATCTCCTCTTCTCTTTATAACAGTCTGCAAATGTCTGGGGACTGAGGAGACAAGCTGCTCTAGTTTAGGAATAGGAATGTTGTCCCATTCTTGTCTAATACAGACTTCTAGTTGCTCAACTGTCTCAGGTCTTCTTTGTCGCATCTTCCTCTTTATGATGCGCCAAATGTTTTCTATTGGTGAAAGATCTGGACTGCAGGATGGCCATTTCAGTACCCGGATCCTTCTTCCATGCAGCCATGATGCTGTAATTGATGCAGTATGTGGTCTGGTATTGTCATGTTGGAAAATACAAGGTCTTCCCTGAAAGAGACGACGTCTGGATGGGAGCATATGTTGTTCTAGAACTTGGATATACCTTTAATCATTAATGGTGCCTTTCCAGATGTGTAAGCTGCCCATGCCACACGCACTCATGCAACCCCATACCATCAGAGATGCAGGCTTCTGAACTGAGCGCTGATAACAACTTGGGTTGTCCTTATCCTCTTTAGTCCGGATGACATGGCGTCCCAGTTTTCCAAAAAGAATTTCAAATTTTGATTCGTCTGACCACCGAACAGTTTTCCACTTTGCAACGGTCCATTTTAAATGAGCCGTGGCCCGGAGAAAACACCTGCGCTTCTGGATCATGTTTAGATACGGCTTCTTTTTTGACCTATAGAGTTTTAGCCGTCAATGCCAAATGGTACGATGGATTGTGTTCACCGACAATGCTTTCTGGAAGTATTCCTGAGCCCATGTAGTGATTTCCATTACAGGAGCTTTCCTGTATGTGATGCAGTGGCGTCTAAGAGCCCGAAGATCACGGGCATCCAGTATGGTTTTCCAGCCTTGACCCTTTCGTACAAAGATTGTTCCAGATTCTCTGAATCGTTGGATGATATTATGCACTGTAGATGATGATAACTTCAATCTTTTCTCTGAGAAACTCCTTTCTGATGTTGCTCCATTATATTTCACCGCAGCATTGGGGGAATTGGTGATCCTCTGCCCATCTTGACTTCTGAGAGACACTGCCACACTGAGAGGCTCTTTTTATACCCAGTCATATTGCCAGTTGATCTAATAAGTTGCAAATTGTCCTCCAGCTGTTCCTTATATGTACATCTAACTTTTCCGGCCTCTTATAGCTACCTGTTCCAACTTTTTTGGAATGTGCAGCTCTCATTAAATGCAGAATGTATCACTTTTAACATTTGATATGTTCTCTATATTCTATTGTAAATAAAATATAAAAGTTTGAGATTTGTAAATTATTGCATTCCTTTTTTGCTCACAATTTGTACAGTGTCCCAACTTTTTTGGAATCGGGTTTGTACAATGTTTATATTACAAATTAAAATTAGGGTTCGGTATTATGTTGTGCAGGAATTATTAATGGGATACACAAATAAAAAGCTTTATTACCATTGTGTAAGTCTTGTTACTGTATACAGATATTCTGGTGCATTTCATACCTCACATATATAACACGAGAGAGAGAGAGAGAGAGAGAGAGAAAGAGAGAGAGAGAGAGAGAGAGAGAGAGATGCTCTACACAATTTATAATAATTTATAATTAAGAAAACAAGATTCAGCAAAGGAAACATCAGTTATATGGAGGAGCTTTTTGTGAGTATAAACAACTTATTTTTTTAAAACTGACTGTGGCAGAGGAATAAAACATTGCAGGGCATGCGGTCATTGGAAAAACATCACCATTGGCTTGGTCATGCTTTGCCTTGTGTGACATTACTTTCATTTTCCAGTTTTTCTGTAACAGCATAATTCCTTCCCTACTTTAGAAGTGACTATGTAAAAAAAAAATAAAAAAAAGCACAAGAAATCACTGAAGTTCTCTATTAAACCTTTTGACAGTTGAATCCTTCGTAATGTAAATAAATCAGGTGTTTGGAATGATATAAATTCATCATTTCTTTCTTTCGAAGGGTTACATTAGAATAGAAAGTGAGCAGTGATGCATTCAGAGGGATGACAGACATTTTTTATACCTGATTATTTTTTGGTGTGTTTGTTTTTAATGTGCTCTGTGAATGATAAGGAGAAAAAGCTTTCATGTGGAGGTAAGTAATCCTCTCACACTACACAGGTGTTGGCTTGGGAGGAAAAGGCTATTGAGGGAGTTAGAAATGTACAGTAACTAATGCAAGCCTGTGGTTCAGGGTCAGGAAATTTGAATGGATGACACACAAGATTTGCAGTGTAGCATGAAGTCATGAAGTTACTCAATAATGCACATTTACAATGACCATAGAGTGTAATTGAGTATATAACCATAAAGCCAGTGAGATAAACATCATTTTACATCCACTGCTAATTGGGCCTGACAATTTGACTCTTTCATAGAGTCAAATTGTCATAAATTTGAGTCATAAATTCATAGGACACAGAAATTGCGCCAATTATTCCCAATGAAAAAGATGACGCGAACACTCACCACCACTGTTATAAAAGCACTACGTTGTTTAAAAAAGAGACACTGTTACGAAGAAGGAAATCACCCTGAGCCTAAAACCATGACCATGAGTGTGTGGAGGCCATGAAACCATGAGACCAAGGTAAGTGCTAATTAGTTTTATAAACGGTTTATAATATCAAACTTTTTTAATATTTTTTTCTAATGGTTTATTCGTCTACATTTTACAATTCCAATTGCAGCAATAGTATGTAATTCATAGTATTTAACCATTGCTAATAATAAAATGAATGATACAATAATATTAAACCCAGCTTTAAAGATTTGCCACCCCAGAGTTATGGATGGGAATTTTGAGCTGCGGTATTACAATTGTCCACTAGGCGGCAGCACAGACCGGAGTCTGATCACATACGTTTCCAAAACTCTTGATTACGCAATACAATTTTCTAATAAAGTGTGCTGTTTTTTGATGCTGTTATTTAGGCTTCTGGAAGGTGCTTTTAAAGGGGTCCTTCAACATAAAATACAATACACTTCAATAAATTGTGGCATACTTGTTTCTTATCCTTGTTTCTAAGACACTAATCTTGAACAGGTAAATAGTACCTTGTGATTAATTCCCTAATAATTGACTTGTTTTGCTGACATTTTGGTTGGCACTTTGCACAAACCTAATGATGGTGTGAACGAGAGATGGTATACTAATGGTTAGAAGTTTTGTGCCAGACACACTCGATAATGTTGAGATCAGGGATTTGTGGGGGCCAAATCATCACTTCTAGGAATTCTTGTTCTTTTCTGTGCTGATGATAGTATTAACTGACACTGGCAGTATTTTTATTGTCGTTGTCCTGCAGAATAAATTGAGGGTCAGTCAGACGCCTTACTGGTGGTTCTGCTTGATGGACAAGTCTATGCACTCTACTTTAATCCAACTCTGTTTGCAAAAATGTAGCCCCAAACTTGTAGGAAACCTCCACCATGCCTCTTGTAGGAAACCTAACCTCCACCATGACTTTTGGATCATCTGGTTAAAATGAGAGATAGCACTGTGTGTCATCAGTTTAGAAAATGGTAGGAAAAACAATGTGCCTGAATGAAGGGTCCCAGTGATGGACTGTATATACAAAAGATGAACGGTCCAAGAACTGATCTCTGAAGAACCCCAGTGACCAGTTGATTTGATTCAGTCATCTCTCCTCCCCAAACAACCCCAAAGGAATTAATTGTGAGGTATCCAGGGTTCTGGTGATGCTCAGTTAAGTCCCTTTGCCTTGTTTCCATGTTGGAGGTATGACTTTTTGGCTGCAGTCCCACTCGTTTCTGCCAGTGGTTTCTGCTCCATCTTGCCACGGTGTGTGACCTGCGACATGAAACTGTCTTCCACAGACAGTTCGGCTTTTCCTCACCCAGCTTAAAGTCTCCTGTACCCCTGTTTCTGTTTCAGTTAATGACTGTGATTCAACCTACATATGAAATCGATGTTCATTAGCAATTGCTTGGTATAATTGGTTAATTATATACCTTATTCTTTAGCCTAAAAAAATCCTAAATCTTTGCACAGTAATGGCCTTGTTTCAAAATAAACTGTATTTAAACCAGGATAAATAAAATTTTCTGTTCCTGTGTTTTGGTATAGTTTTTTGTCCACCTTGTTGTATATAGAGACACTTTATCTGAGAGCAGGAGTGAGTGTGAAGTGTTTCTGACAGCCGTTAAGCCTGCACCCTCCGTAATGGCGTTAAATTGACAAGGGAGCACTTCTCTCTCGGCCGCTGCTCTCAAGTCTGTGTGTTAACATCAGACTGGTGAGGCGACCGGCTCAGGGTTTGTCTGAGTGCAGGAGCGAGATAGATGGAGAATGATGGATCACCTGCCTTAAAGGAGGCGTGTTGGTATGAGGAGGTGTCTGAGGGACACGCACTTAGTGTGAGGTAAGATTGCTTTAAAATAACATGGAAGGCAACACAGAAATTCCAGATCTGCATCAGATATTGTGTAAGTTAAAAACTATAATATATTATGTTAAACATCATTTTAACAATCCTAGATATCCATTAATATGAGTTACAGTATGAAGCTAAATATTAGCTTTTTCTTTTTAAATACAAAACTATAGTTAAAGTAGTGGAGGTGGAATGATAAATCATGATGCCTCCCTATTGTGCGATAGCGTCGTTTCAGTTTAATGCGGTTGTAACACTAGTGGTCCTTTTTTTGCACATAGCTTAGTATGTGAGATTCACATGTTTATGATGGGAATCATCTGCACCTGTGGACCCTGTGATTGCTCTGGAATGCAACAGCAAACATTCTACATGTGTTATGCAGTTATAAAACTTTATAAAAAAAGTTTTTCGAAACTCACTATTTTGCAGGAATTCAACGCTGAGAAAGAGGCTGCACAGAAATCAAAAACTCCTGGCCAGAGTGTTTAGTTTTACTACTATTAAGTACCTTTTTTTAACCAAAGTTTAAAAGTAACCATTTGTATTTTTTATTTTTTTTTTATGAGCACCTGCCTGTCATTTCTTATTGTAATTAAAATATTCATTGATCATTAATTATGCAAAACAGATGCATCTCAATAAATTAGAATATCATTAAAAAGTTGATTTATTTTAGTAATTCAATAAAAAAAAATGTAAACTCGTATATTATATACACATCAGATTCATCACACACAGACTGATATATTT
Source organism: Silurus aristotelis (assembly GCF_946808225.1). Classification (NCBI taxonomy): domain Eukaryota; kingdom Metazoa; phylum Chordata; class Actinopteri; order Siluriformes; family Siluridae; genus Silurus; species Silurus aristotelis. Next base: position 15,647,688 of record NC_139599.1, on the reverse strand, counting down.
CGAGTGTTTATTTCTTTTCATTTTGATGATTATGGCTTACAGCTAATGAAAATCCAAAAATTCAGTATCTCAAAAATTCTGTATATTACTTAAGACCAATAAATTTTTTTAAAAAAAATCAGAAATGTTGGACTACTGAAAAGTATGAACATGCATGTGAGGTGATCTAAAATATATTATTCTATGTGTGATAAATTTATATATTTTTCACTTTTTGTATTGAATTATTAAAATAAATCAACTTTTTTTTTTATATTTATTGAGATGCACCTGTATGTCCAGTATATTGTATAATGTCGAATGGTTTGCGAGTATGAAGACAAACAATAGATCACACAATGGGCTGACACCAGTAATGGTATTGATGCATTTCTATTTTACACAGCCAAATGAAGCTGTATAAAAAGCTGCATTGAACAAAATCAGTATACTGAAGTGCTGAAACAAAAGCAGAAACCCAAATGATAAAACATGATGCTGAAAATGCTGACCCCCAAACCGCATCCCATACAGATGTCGTTTACTACAACCGAAACATCACTGGTATCAGATCGAATCAACATAAAAGAACGCTTTTAACAGGCAGCACATGACCCTCCAAGCACCCTTTGCTGATTATTTTAGCCATGTATCTGTCGCCCCGTCTAATCTGATGATCTCCTTGAACAAGAGCCCCAGCTTTGATCCCAGTTAAAGGGCAATCACATTTAATGTAATTGATACATTAATATAATACAATCAGTGCCTGGTACGTCATACTGAGTCTGAAGCCAGAGCTACAGCACACCTCCTGCTTTGTTGGGCTCTGACATTTTCAAATATGATTCAGGATAATGGTTCCTAATTCTAACCTGTGCTTCAGCTTGTGGAAATTCTGTTACAGCTTGACATGCGTAATGGTGCCTGGAGCAAAGGGATCTATCAAAAGGCAAGAGGGAAATGGTGAAATGCGTTTTCTCTTTGACAGACAGGGAATGGAGAGACTTCTCATTCCTCAGGGTATTAATGGATCCTGTTCTCCCTCTGATTTGGTTATGGAAGGCCTGAAGAACGGCTTGTGCTTGTTATTGAATTAAACACAATAAGGGTATGTATGTATTTTGATGCAGGCGGAAAGCGAAACAGGATCACGTTTTAGACGTATTTTTAAAAAAATCTATAGAAGTAAAATGTTTTTACAAACACAAAAGGTTTTGCATGTGCCTGCGGTATTTCAGGAGACAGAAATCAAGCGCATGTCAGCAAATTTCTATTTGTTTGTGCTTTTCAAAAATTTCAAAAAAAGACCTGACCAGATGTTTTTTGGCTCTTGAAGTGCAATCGTATTTTTTTTTTTATCACAATTAAACTTTCAATATTTTGTACAAGAATCATTTCATATTTATGTAATGCCACTTGTATGTATTAATTATCCTTTAATACAGATAAACAGTTCTATTGCTATTAGCTGCTTCTTTTTTTTTATTTCGAAGATCAAACTTTGTTCAATAACTGGACTTCTATGTGCTCTGTTATATTACGTACATTTGATAGAGTACGCCTAGAGTCATTAAATGAGTCTCGGAGAAGTGTATCTTACTAATCACATCCATTTCACAATCCCCGAATCTTCAAGACAAAGGAAAACCCAGAAGCCCAAAGGACTTCCTCTAAACTCCTAATCGCATCACGTTCCGTCCTTTTGTTTGGTTCCGTATTGTATCACTGTCTGATCCGACCGTAACATAAACAGTCACAAAGATCAGTGGAGCAGGAGCCATGTTTGTTATTATCCATACTCACTTCATGTCTAATGGGATATTGCTTATTCGGAGGTCTTGGCTAAGCTGAAGTGGAGCAAGGGCTGGATTTATTGTTTATGACAGTGGTTTTCCCCCTTAGGGAGTTCAGGGGGCACCAAGGGTCAATGTGTCTGCTGGTTAATCAGTACAGGAGCCATCCGCCCTGCCACCGGCTAGCGTTGCCTCCACTAAGGCTGTGTAATTGGTTTAGATGGACACACTTAGTTTTGCTGACTGGTACGCTAATTGTCCCCAGGATACACTGGGAGGAAATCCTCAAACCGTTTCCCCCTCCCCAAAAATGGAAATGTCGTTCCAAGTGCTGATCCAATCAAAGAAAGTGGTGTGTGTCTCCCTGATATTTGTCTTGTTAGAACTGTGTCATCGTGGTATGATGATGAGATGACAGTCATCAATCTGACAAGTCAATGGTGAAGGATTTAGTTCAGCTAATGAACCGTTGCTTTCGTGATTATTGTTCATGCAAGTAGATTTTCCAGAAAATAGATCGAAAGTTAGAAAAAATGCATTGATTAGGAAAATATGCATGATTTCCAACAGCCTTTAGATGATAACGAGTCATGATCTTCTGGCCCATTATAGAAGCCATCAGCTTGGATTTATTCACATCGTTTTACAGATGAGCAGGACTTATCACAGGTCCATATGGTTCCAGTCTCTCTGCAAACTCTTCAAACTTTGGCATTGATTTATCAGGAACATGTCTGTTCTTCCAGCCACCTGATCAGCTCCTAATGAAGCCCCAACAGCCTGTGTGAGATGAGGGCCATTAGGCATAATGGCGGCGTACATCAAAGGGGTGAGCATCGAGAGGTTGCAGGGGAAAACGAGGTTAGAGACAGACTCACCGCACAGACTGGTCGTCTGCGGCCATCGTAATTTATAACAATGCCCCTGAGCCTAAGCCTGGCTCTGAGTCTTCAGATTGACATTGTAGAGACAGAGAAAGAGATTTCTAATGTCTGTCTGCTCTTTATCCGGGTGAGGAACAGCAGTCCATTGACTCGAGCAAACAAAGATTCATTGTTTCTACTGTAGCTTAAGTGGTGCTGATATAGGTGGTGCCAAGAGGCAACTTTGTTTGCTCTAAAAATGTAGTTCCAAGCAAAGTAGTTTCTGCTGTTTGCATACATTAATCCAAAGGACAGATTTCTCAGACTTCTAAGAAACAGCGAGTAGTAGTTAGACTTCTGATCCTACCTCCTTTTTTGTGTTTTATAGAAAGCCTATGTTAGTTAATAAACTGAATACTGTTGTGAACACGCTTCCTGAGAAAAACACAAAGAACTTTCAAACAGGCTGCGTGTAAATTGCTTGTCATCAATTATTAAGCAAAGCATTTGGCTTGATTGATCAACTTCTAATGGGCTTTCCAATCAGCACTGTTAGAAGGGTTTTATTGCTATTCACAATAGTGGAAATTGAAGTGTGATGGGGCCTGGTCTAGTAAACGATCGACAACAGCATCTTGTCTGAGTACCGTCTCCACCGGATCCGTGTGCTATGGTATAATTCATTCATTCATCATTCATTTTCTCCCGCTTATCCGTAATTCGGGTCGCGGGGGCAGCAGTCTAAGCAGGCCCCCGCCTTCGACTGCTGCCCAATCCTCACAGCACCGTCCCTTATGTTCCCTCCTGCAGGTGGTGAGCCCACGGGAAGGCGGCCCCACGTCACTCCGACGTCACGGACCTTGATATTTCCCCTCGTAAGGGACCCCCGGAGCATAGAGGGTTAAGGGCCTTGCTCAAGGGCCCCAGAGTGGCAGCTTGACGATACCGGGGCTCGAACCCCCGACCTTCCGATCGGCAACCCAGCGCCTTAACCGCTGGAGCCACCACTCCCCCTGGTATAATTCATTAGTGTTTTAATACTTGCTAAAATATGCGTACGTGTCCCTGTCTTGTAAAATTTGTTTATATTTAATGAAGATTTTTGTTCTAACTGCTGATTTGCTACTGTCATACTGTGTTGTATCAGATGGTTAAAAACATGACTGTGGTTTGTCTTATCGCATGAAAAAACCCACATTCCTCCTTCCATACCTCATTGTTCTGTGGAGTTACGGGGCCTGAAATCAGTTTTAACAAAAAAACCCAAAAAACAATAAAACCGACGTTAAAGTTTTTCTAAAGTATCATCTAGTTCTCTGAAACCAAAGCCAAATGATTGTTAGAGAAGTGTATTTAGTTGCCCTCCGGACAAAACGTCTGTTGTGTGAGCTGCTGCGTTGGGACAGAGCAACACTTATTGTGTTATTCACTAGTTCATTGCCTCACTAAAGTGTAGGGTCACTAAGACCCTGACCCCTTATTGAGACAGGGGAGAGCTGCTAAGCTCTTGTATAATAGGATTATTTCTAAGACATGGGTCTGTGCTAATTTCTTTTTCAAAGGAAACAACTGGAAGACTGCTGTATGTTTGGTTGTTGTTTTCAGGCTGGATCCTATTAGACGCAGTTTAGGAGCTAGTGTAATGCCATTACTAGATTTATCACCTGGTCAAGTTGAGGGTCCAAAGTCTGGGCTTAGTTACAGAAAGGCTTTTAAGAAGCAACTCAACAGAGAGAACCATGGGGAAAAAAAGCTTGTTTGTAGAGTTTAATGTGCTATGCTGGAATTGTTTTATGTGCAGTGCCTGTCTTAATGCGGGGTTTGAATTAAGGCCACGAAGCTCCGAAACACTACACTTCAGTTAATGTTTTATCCAATTGATGGAATATCAAAACTGATATTACATACACACGCTCTTGGGCTTTCTTAAAGACTTTAACAGAGACCTTGATAAATTCCTCAAGGCAAGCATTTAAGTCATGGAAAACGCATACCTAGCATAGATACTCATGAGTTCACCACAGGCTGTGGTGCAGACAGACCACTTCTTAAACACCATCGCTGTCTGACTTGCACTCTTCAAGAGGGTGCTCTTAGGTGCACTTAAGGCTGAGTAGTCCTCACACACATACACAAGCTTGGCCTGGGATTCAGAGGTAGTACAGAGAGGGGCGACGGATGGGCGGTCAGACAGAAGGTCCATTAGGAGCAGACAGGGCCAGGCTCCTGTACAGACCATGGGGGGGTTATCACCAGAAAGGGAGGGATTGATATGATGGAAGCAGGTGAGAGAACAGTTTAAGGAAGTGAAGTTTGATGAGAATGTTTTTGGCAACACAGGTCACAGTGTCATCCTGGAGATAGCAAACGTGTGTGTGTGTGTGTGTGTGTGAGACAATGACAGAAAGTGATAAGATTTCCAACATGTGTCTATATACAGATTTAGAATGTGAAGGTTTTTAAAATTGTTATTTTATATATATTTGTTTAGGTTATTTAAGATTTATTTAAGTAGCATAAACATTGAAATAAAGAGTTGGTAAAAATTTAGTAAAACTGGTCCTGTCCCAACTTTTTCTAAAATCTGTTATAGCTATATGGAGTTGTACCAGAAACCAGGGTTTACTATTTAAACAGCAAATTTTCAACTTAAAATTATTTTCATTTAGGTTAAACATTGTTTTTCACATTCAAAACCTTTTAAAACCTGCCTGATTAAATATAGGTAATGTGATATTCAAATTTGTATTTTTTTTCTATATCTTTTTATTTTATTATTAGTTTAACATTTTGTTGCTGTAATTTTAAACACTGAGATGTGACCTTATTCTTGCTGATTTATTTGAATATATGGTGCCTCAATTTTTCAGTTTTGCTCTTCCACTTCCTTTCTGGAAAAGACGGATAAGATACAATGATCCATTGTCAGATCTGCTCTATTTTAATGGAGACACTGCTGACAGGTTCTGCCTTCATGGTTGATACTAATACACTTGAGCTTCGGTGTCACTTACAATCAGTGTATAAAGATATTAGTTTAAAAAATTAACTTAGGTTTGTAGGAACCTGCATTCATTTTAAATACTGAACAAAAAGACTACATTGTGCACGGTTTTGACAAACAAAAAAATCCTTGAACATGTTTAGATTTCAAAAACACCTAAAAATTTACGTTCAAAGTTATCTGGGAATTTGTAAGGACATGATGGAATTGTCATTATTGTAGCTTTGCCTTGAACTGGGCAGTTGGATTCTCTCTTGGGGGCAGTGTTGTTCAACCTTTAGTCCATTTCACAAATTTTTGTTTTGACTGCACAGTTCTTACCTTTACCTTTGCTCTCTTCAATTCAAAATGTACTAAATATTCCAAAATACAAACAGTTTTAAACATGGCAGGACTGCGGAGAAGATAACAAGTGCTCCTCATTTCACACTTTAACAAATATACATTCCCAGAGTCAGAAAACATCTCCAATCACAATGGACCACCAATCGGACCACCTTGTGCAATATAAATATACAGGGACAGTATATTCTTTTTCTATTTATAATTTTTTTATTTTTATAGACTACTAAAAATTCGCAAACTTTTGTATATAACATCTATACATGTTTGCATAAGCTACCTTATCTGTGTTTTATATGTCCCAATATGCCTATTAGGATTTATTATCAGTTATAGTTTATAGAATTGTACATTTACTTGTCACTTTCTGACTAAAAAAAGAGCCATAGAATCTCTTGCTTGTGAACCTGCTACCTCATGATGAGAAATTTATAGGCAGCTGGTTTCATATCGCAGTGGGCAGCTCTATCTGATCGCTATTAAGCCTTTATTATTAGAACTAAAAAGGAATAACACATGCTTGTTCACAGCTAGCAGCATTGCCTCGGATATTATTTATGGTATATAGTTATGGAATTAGAAGAAAACTTATGATATGAGAAATATCCAAACCTTGGGTTGCCAGTGTGGTTGTCCTGTAGTGTAAAAACATGCACACCTTTTTCATTTTGACACTGTAATACCTCAGAAATACTTATCTGATAAAAAGCCGATAAATGCACCACTGAGGGGGTGAACGTATCATGTTTTATCCAAGCAAAGGATTGACCTTTGGGTGCTTTCAAATAAATATTTCATCCAAAAATGCATATAGATAAAGAATAAATGTCACCCAGATAGCACGATTTAACTAGTGTATTGGTAACTGGTTTTCCATAACTCACTGGTCATCACTTTTGACATCTAGTAGCCAGGGGTTAGAAGTGAGCAGATCTCACTGAAAGTGAATGGCCTTCGCTTTCCTTTGTAACTGCAAGGTATTGTGTGTTTGTGAACTCAGCTTGAGGTGGTATTTACCATTCAGGTGTCTAAGTTTTTTTACCCCTGCAAAAAGTCCTTTGTGGTTAATCTCATTAATCATAAACTACTAAATGTATTTTGATTATTTAGTTGTTTGGTTACTAACAAAATTAGATTTTTGTGCAAATCAACATTGAAGTCAGCGTTTTACAAACAATTGGTCAATTTTTGCTGACTTACTACCATTAATCTAGTATAATACATATTTGTTATATTTGCTTATTATCATCATGATGAGCTGTGATTTTCTCCAAAGAGAAGTGGAGTTACTGCAGTTGCCACCCCACCCAATAATTATTATCCAATAAATGCATTTTCCGGATCTATTGAGTAATAAGGAATTCATCTTTTGCATTACATTGTGAATTGCCTTCCCTATTATATAACTATAACTTTGAAATCTTTCATTTTTAAAAGAATTGCTATAATCTGACCCTTTTTTTCATTGTTTCAATCATATCTTGTATTTTCAACAAACCAGAAGTTGTTGTTAATTCCTCGCGTGATGTATTCCAGCCTCAGCTGCTTGTTTGTGGTGACCTGTGGACAAATATCTCAAATGGCTCCAGTTTCCCAACTGTGCGCTGAGGAACGTGGAATATTTGAGTGTGTCTCCCTTTTTTTTTTTTTGTTTTGTTTAAACTTTCGCAAGGCCACCCAGCACTCTAGTATTTACTGACACTCTGGCTTTTTCAATGATAACTTAAAATCAGCATCCACAAAAACCTTTCATCCTCCTTGTATCTTTCTGTGTATTATAAATACTGTCAAGAGACAAGACTCACACACACACAACCAAGCATACAGCTCCCATGGTTCGAAAGAATAGGTTGTTTTCCCTGACAGACCACAGTGTTGTTTAAAAGGCTTTTTCATAGTCTGAGGCATGTCATTTTGTATAAGGGGGACAAGAAGAGACAGGCCAGCTCTCTCTAGGCAAAAAAAGAACATTTTAATTGATTTGTTGGAGTCATAAATTTAGCAGAGACAGCACTTTTTTTTAACGCATTTTGTTAAGCGGCTACAGCACAGTAACTTTATGTACCAAAATGAAGACTCCGCTCTCCAAAGCAAACATGCTCCAACGCCCAAACAATTAGTGTGATGAATAGAAAACAGTGATAAATGGTCAAAGTCTAGATGTTTTATTTCAGCGCAGCTTCACAGCCACTCTGTATTTTACTAGCAGTTCTACACGAAGCGTATTCAATCTCTTTTAATGAAAAGCGCATTTCCCATCGTTGGGCTTTCTCTAAGTTTCTGGGGAAAACCCAGTTTACTCTAGCACAGAGGGTCATTATTGTGATTTCGTTTTCATCAAATGCCAGCCTTTTCACTTGCTTGACCCTTGGTGGAAGGGGGACTATAAACCAGATTTCCACGAATGTTTCTTTTTTATTATGCCAATGACTCTCTGAGGATGAGTAAAAATATTGACTCTTGGGGGTTTAGCATTTCGAAAGTCTCAGAGAAAGTTCACCTAGCAAGAATATCTTGGTATCATGGGATTTGTTGATTATGGTGGTAAAAAAATAGAGCAGAGGAATTGATGTTTTTGCATATATAAAAAATTCAACGAAAGCAAAAGAAAACGAGAACACCAAATCACCCAGTTGTTTTCCTGACTTTTTTATGTGAGTATTTAATACTGTTACTGTTATAAGTTGGAAAAGAGAGTGGCTGTGGGGATTGGACCCCGATCAGCACAACATAAACAAATGACACTTTTTTAGTACACACTATTATCCAGAACATGAGTTAAGTGAGGCTTGCTCAGGGGGTCTCGCCATGGCATTTTGTTTGTGGAGCTGAACTTATTGATCACAAGTCCATCATCTTAACCACTGAGCTACCACTTCCCCTGACATGAAGTGAATAAGGTGGATTATCACGTTACAATGTCATGGAGCTGGTTATATTAGGATAATAAGTATATAAGCAACTGTAAAGTGAGTTCCTAAAGACAAATCCACACGTGTAAGCATCTTGGTGACTTTGACAAGAACCAAATTGTAATAAGAATTTAATTGTGATGTCATGTATATGTGTCAAATAAGCCTATTTTAGTCTACACTATTCTTCTATTGTGGAGTGGTTGCTACCTACCAAACATTGCCAAAAAAGGACAGCTGGTGAATCAACAATAGAGTAACATACACCCAAGGCTGATGTGTGTGGGAAAACGAACGCTCATAAGAACACTCATAAGAAGTATACAACAGAAGGTTGTCAAAACAAATAGTGCTTTGTAGCTTGTCTAAGCAGTGTCCAGTGGCCTGGTCTGATGTTTTTTCTTTTACATCATTGATTGTGATGGCTGGATGTGATACATCTGCATCACTTGCCTAGGAAATAGGTGCCATCAGGATGCTCTCAGCAATGTTCTTCTTAGAAACATTCATGTAATGTTCCTCATGTGAATGTTACACATACAGTACCACCTACCCAAACATTGTCAAACCAAATACACAACTTTATCCCAATGATGATTTTCAGTAGGATTTTACACCCTGCCACACTGCAGAAATGAAGGAAAATGACCAAAAACTCAAGGTGATGACTTCGCCTACATCTGTGGAATCTGCTAGACAAACAAGTCTGATGTAAATGGAAACCCCACCTCAAAACTCATTGGGCTTAAAGGATGTGTTGCTAATGTCTGGCTAGATACCATAATATGGTACCAGAGTTTGAGTCCATGCTTTGACGGGTCAAAGTTTTTTGGCAGCTGCTAAACAATGAAATAATGGCCACTGTAAAGGCAATAGTTTTGTGGACACCTGACCAATATCTGTGTTTGGTGATCCTTCCATCCTAGATTTAGTTCCCATTTGCTGTTGTAATTATCTTTTCTCATTTGTGATGGATTTCCACTAGATTTTGTAGCTTGGGTGTACATTCAGCCAGAAGATCGTTAGTGAGGTCAGGAGAGAATGTTATGAGAGAAGCTCTGGCAGACATTCAACATTTTAGTTTATCCTAAAGATGCGCAGTGGGCTTGATGGCCCAACTTTTTGAAGATCTTGGTAACCATGTCATTGTGGTGCTTGTTTTGGGCATTGTCATGATAAAACAGGTTCACCATTCTTGATTATTGTGTGCTTCCCAGACTCTCAGGCACCTGCTTGGAAAAGAACTACACATGGGTGTGATGGTCAGGTGTCACCAAACTTTTGGTTATAAATTATACCACCATAATAGCTGTGTTTTGTAAGATGTAGTATGAGATGGGTAGATTGGGATGTGAAATATTTTACAAAACGGTTTAGCGCCATTGAATTTCGTTATAATTATTAGATGAACATTGTCACAAACCATTGACACTGTAACAACTCTGTACCTCGCAAACTGACTTGAGTCACTGACCAAGTTGAGATTTCTTTCTCATGCAGATACCCAATGCAGAAAGATATAGAAGCAGAGCCACGTATATATACAACAGCCATTGTCTCATGTTTACAACGTTCCACCAACACAAGTGATTTTATATTGTTTTGTATCAAAATACCTTGACTTTTAACACTTCCTTTAAGATTGGACTCCAAAAGCATGTTCATCTCCCTCCCAAATCCCCCCCCCCCAACCTTCCAAGTCTAAAAAAAAAACTCTACAGTCTCAGCTGTGATATTTATCTATTTATATCAGCCGTTTACTGCCAAAAGTAAATATCTAGGTGAGTCCTTTCTCTTTAGGAAACTCCTTTAGTAAACAGGTTGTCAGTTGCATTGTGTGGCGAACAATTGACACTTTTAGGGGGGAAGGGGATGCTCTGGAACCGGTTCTGAGGTAATGTGATATAAATAGATTCGAGATAGAATTCACATTGTTCCAGTGATGTTAGCGGTGCTACAACGAGCCGGTTCCTTCGTGGCCGTAACAGGTTTTAATTGAGTCATTGTAAATACTTAGGGCTATTTGGGTGTTTGATTTTTGGAAATGATGAATGGAGATGTTTTGGTTTTACTAATGCTAAAAAGTGTCACTCTGCACTTTCCCCGTTTGCCCGATGTCTGTTGTAAAAGTGCGCAGCAGCAATGTCATTTCCAGTCTCAAAATTGAATGTGTGTGTGTGTGTGTGTGTGTGTGCACGTGTGGGCAGGCCCACTAAATCCACAGCATTCACACCTTCACTGGTCACAGCCACTTTACGAGGCTCCTGCTGTTTACAGCTTACCGGAGCATTGACTGTCATTATTCAGGAGTAATTAGTCTCAAAAACACCTCCGGGCAGTGCGAGGAAGCCGGACGATTTTTTTGCTTGGAAAAGTGTGTGTGTGTGTGTGTGTGTTGGGGGTGGGGGTAGCCCCAACCAGAAGATACTCTGCTTAATTTGTCAATGACTAATGCAGCTGGTTAGCTTGTGCATGCACCCTTTGATGTGGCTTGGCAAACAGAGCAGAAGGAGAGGGCCTAGTGTCCGGAGAGCGGTTATCTTAAACAGAGTGCACTGCGGGCTTGATAAGGGACCAACAGACGGCTGGGCCCCGTGGCCTTATCAAAACTGCTCCTGGCACGTTGACCTCCCTAAGAAACCGGCCTTCCTTACCCTGTGCTCCAAAATGCACGTTTATCGCTGCACCTTCCAGAGGATCCGGCTGTGCATTGAAATTGTTGTTGAACTTGTGTTTTCAAATGGCAAACTTGCATAATTCTTTATTCTGTTAAAAAGTAAATGCTTTTTTTCTATAGACAGTAAATGTTCATATTAAATGTACAAAAAATACATAGCTTATTTTGCTATCTATTTGTAATAAAGCATAGATTTCTGATATAATAAACGTATATACAAATATATACATATATTAATCAAATATATAACGCTGTGTTGCATTGTACAGATATAAATGTATTGTATCTCTTGCTAGAAAGATAACTGAGCTTGTTTACAGAGGGACCCTGGCTAAACTTTTTGCCTACTGTAGCTTATTGCATATTTAAACTTTTTATTTGGTACATAATATAATGTCCTTATATGCATTAAACCTGCATTAAATGCATTAAACCAGACATAATGCGATATAGGGTTCGTTACGTGTAATCGTTATAATACCTGACTGTTACAATGGAAATGGAGACACTTCCAAAAATGTGAAATTAATGTCTTTTTGCTGCTAAGGATCATTTTAACACGTTCTGATCATCAGAATCGAGAATTCATGGCATGAACGGCACGATGAATGGGCATGTCGGGTTTAGCTGGGGTTCTCCTTGTTACAGATTAAATCCTTTCGTTCGAACGAGTCAGCTCTTCAAGTGGCGAAGCACGTTAACGAATTCCACGTTTGAATATAACAAAAACAATTGTTTGTCTGGCAACGTACTTCAAAACAGGAAACAAATGTGGAAACCCGTCTTCATTTTAACTTTCCTTTTTTTTTTTTTTTTTTACGACGGGTTTCAAGCTGAGCTGCTGCCATATGCCCGAGATTAGTGCTTCGTGACTTAAATTAATGTGTGACTCATATTAGTAAGTCACTAATTTTAAATAGCGTTGTGGCTCCTTGATGTAAATTGGCATGGAATAACTTACGGAACAAAAAAAACAAAAAACGAAGCGAAGCCTCCAAGCCTTTTTCGCTGTCACGCGAAAACAACGCAGTCAACAAAATCTATACCCGAGATCTTCTTTCAGCAGTGGAAAACATGGCTGGAGAATGTATCCAAAGCAAGCCAGTGTAACTGTTATGGTCGAAACTGAGGAAGACAATTCACAAGGAATGTGAGGGCCTGAAAACATTCCCCACTACCATAACCAATTATCCTGTCAATCCGAGAGCAAAGCCTAGAAGAAAGAGCCGGTTCTTGAGTCTCCTCTCAACCAAATTGTCATAGCTGAGGCCCCAATTATACTGAAAAAAAAAAAGAAAAAGCAAAGGAAAAGTGACAAGATGCGGCTTTTATTTTACAGGGCAGAGGAGTCCCTCCCGACCCTGCACCATGCCTCCTTTTGTCTCTCCGCTGCATGGCTGGAATATCTGGACAGATTTTATCAGCCGTGTTTTGTTGCTCGAGGAGGCTTTCTGTCTCCTGTACACCCGCTGTAGACGACCAAATTACTCAGCATACTGGCCTTTCGGCACCTCCGGTTCTCTGGCAAACTCCGGATAAGTCACGTTTATGTCGTTCAAAGCGTCTAAAGACCAAAACGACTGATCCTGGACAGCTTTGATTTCGTCTTGGTTATAGAGCTTATGGTTCTGTTCTTTTTTTTTAGATTTTTTTTTTTTTTTTCATTTTTGTAATCAACCGTGGTTATTAACATCAGACTGACCAGTTCAGAATTAGTTGTGGTTTGTGGTAAACTTTGTGAAGCCCCTGACTCCTGTTAGAAAACTCTGGATCTCAGTACATAGATTCTGCATGCAATAATATATAGATTTTTTTTATCTATAATATATACAAATATTAGGCTCATTATTTGAAAAAATTTTCCTGATCATTGGGTTCACAAATCATATTCAAATATATATTTTAATAGAAAAAATATGTTTTAAATATGTATTTTATAGAAAATAATAGTTTAGGCTTATTATTAAATTTTTTTTGCCTGATTATTGGCGTCACAGATCGTATTAAAATATATTTTTATTAGGAAAAAATATTTGTATTAAATATGTATTTTATAAAAAATATGGTAGTTCATTATTTCCGCAAAAAACAAGCAAAAGAAAAAGCATTTTGACTGTACTGAGACAACATGAAACATTCATAGTAGAAACATTTGTGTTCGAGAATTTATTTATATAATTTCTTAATTTCTTAATATAATAGAATTTTTTTAAATATAATATTTTGTATTCTTTAGTAGTCTAAAGGATGACGTAATACTAATTTTGTTTTGTGTGCTTTATTAAGGAAGTGCACAAGACGTGTCCAATTTTCTTTTCAATAGTAGGTTGCCAAGTTAATAGGTTGCCAAGTCAGTATACCGTCAAATCCTTAAATGACAGGACGTCTTATTGGCATCATTGTCAATAATCGTAAAAAAATAAATTTCTAATAATAAATACATGAACAAATAAATAAATAAATAAATAAAGGCCAAGAACCCACCAGAGTGAAAACGGCATCTGATCGCTATAGTAACAAACTCACTCGCAGCACCTGGCAATATTCTTAGTCCAGCTCATCCTCTTTTCCCTGACCACATATTAATTACTAACTGGGCTTAGTGATATCATGGAGCAGGAACGCTTTCTCAGTTTGCAATGCTGTAAATCAGCCTGACTTTTCAAAGAAAGGCACAGAGGACCACCTGTCAGCGAGGCCTAACACCAACATGCTTGGGAAAGAACTGCTGTGGTAAAAATATCATTGTTTTAGAGTACAAAGTCGTACTGTACCATAGCAGTGTTGATTAAAAATCTAAATATCGCTACATGTGGTTCAACAGCAGATTTGATTAAATCTGATTCATTTTTGAGAGCAAAATCATTCAGATTCAGATTTGTAGGTTCATATTTACTGTCAAAGTGGTTCAAAAAGCTTTTGTCAATAAATTAAATCCTATACTTTAGCTACTTTAAGCACATTAAATAACGCTTAATATTAAACGTGTTGTCTCTCCATGATTTATATTATTTTTTAATATTTATATTTTGCATTTTAAGGCTATTGGATTAGATTTGACAAAAGTAGCATGAAATGAACAATTGTGTAATACAAACCATAAACTATTCCATTTCTAACACAACTTTTGACTCTTCTTTTTTGTAATAGATAAACAAATGATATTTCGGTTTATTCTAACATTATAGTTTTCCTACCGTACACATTAAATTACCCTAAACTGCAAATATGTTCTGGGTTATAATTTATTTTTGGGTATTGTAATGCAGTATTGGTATTTAGTAATATTTTTGGCCAACTGTCTTTAAGCAATTGAAAACATGACCATACATTTTAACAGTCGCAATGAAGAAATAAGGAAACAAAATACAAATAAAGTCAGCAAACATTTTTTTTTGCTCTAAATAGAAATACATTGTCGAATTCAACTGAAAATTATTTGAGCATCGATATTAATAACCTGCTCCCCCCATACATATGATCTAAAAAAAAAAACATCGGTCCCAACATAGAAACATCTACATGTCCTGTGTTGTGTGCGATCACGCGATCCACACAACACCAAGAACCAAGTTAGATTGAAGTCTGGACCAATGGAGTCAGTTGTTCCTCAGTGTGGCCTAAGAGGGGAGCTGGAAGCTCAGTAAGTGAGCCAAGTGTGAGCAGCTGAAAGGCTTCTGTTACACACAACCTGAACCTGGCACAACAATCTTCCTTTACAGTACTGCTAAGAAAAACCTGGCTTGCTTGGTATTTGTTCAATGGTTTGTATATGTATTTATCTTTAAATTTGTAATTAAAATGCATAATTAGTGGTGTTTGTCTTTTGTATAGAGTTTGAAAAGAGTTCTTAGAGAGCTACAGAGCTCTTTTTTTCTTCTAGAGCTCCTTTTTCTTCTAGACCTCTTTTTGCACTCCTTTTTTTTTTTTTTTAACCTATTTGTACATAGCAAATCTGTGGCATATATTTGGGTAAAGTCTTTACGTCCTGTATGTAACGTGGAAGTATCATGATTTTTTTAAAGGCCGTTTCGTTTTACAGTGTTGGTAAAACCGAAAGTTTATTCTTTACTTGTTTTTGATGTTTTAAGTAGCTTCAAAAGTCCCAAAAAGCTTTTAGTTCCTGTGCGATATATATTTATATGCCTCTGTCATGAAAACAGCTTCCACGTTTCCCAGTATGAGATCGGATTCAACACGTACAGATAGACTGTGCTCTGCTTAAAGCAAAATCAAAACCTCCCACTGTTAGGGTTCCATACCTCCAGATTAATGCTCAAGCTTTTTTATCTCGAGTTTTTTTCAAAATCCTTGACATGGAAGTGCACTTTTTCCTCCCTTAGCACTTGGATACAAAGAAAAGCGATTTCCAAGGGATAACTTGAACAAACAGATCAGTTTTACAGAGCATGTGGTTTTATCACAATCACGTAAAGTGCGCGTACCCCGTCAGAGATTTGTGTACGGGCGATAAATAGTTCAGGATATCAGAAATACTTGTTTGAGATTAAAAAAATATGTAGTGGTGTAGAATGTAGTTTTTTTTATTGTGCCTTTTTTTTTTATGTGCTCCATGTCTCTGGCGAGTGGAGATGCTCTTCTCAGTGAGTTATGTAAATAGAAGTCGCTCGCGCCCATCGTTTGAAGTCTTGCTCTGGATAAATGAAGCCAATTTCTGTATCTGGGACATGTTTAAACAGCTGTTTGTCTTAAAAGGGGATGTCCTAGAGAGACTCTTTTTTTTTTAATTATTCTCCTTTTCCTTTTCAAGACTAATTAAAGGCGGATGCACAGATTAGCTGTTCTTAGTGTTCATTCACTTTAAATCTATAGGCCAAAAATATTGTATATATATTGCTGAATCTTATGTTATGTTAATATTTGTATTGACACTGATCCTTTTCAAATTGCTGTTCAGTGACACACTCAGTTTGTGTGTATGCAATGCGATTTAATAATATGCTCGTATTTACGTATATCAGTATTTCTGCCATGTTTAACTGGTCTGTATTAAAAAGCCATAGAACCCAGCAACAGCTCAAATTAGCATATTATAAACCAACAACTGAACAAAACTCAAAATACATGGTATACAAGCATCATCTTGGACACACTTTACAGTCTGTGTGCACCCTGGAGTAGGTAAATAAAGGATGTGAGGATTCTACATGACTATTCCTCCCTGCATAATGGCACACTTGCATGGTGATCGGATTATTCAACGTGAAATGTTGTTCAACCTTTAATCTAGAACATAACATATTTTACAATTTGCAAAAAAATATAGGTGGAAATTCAGTATACAGGACGTGTAGCTGGTCGAAATCTATGGACGGCTTTAGAAATCTGTGTTTTTATAATATTTTATCACTGATATTTACATTTTGGCTCTGATTCTGGCTAAAAAAAAAACGAGCACGCAGACCATTTAGCAGACTGCTAAATGCTAAATGCTAGTTTACAGTACAAGCTCGTGTCCTGATTAGCATGAATTGTGCCAGCGGGGAAAGGGTTAAGGGTCACTAAGCGAGGAGGATGCTATATTCATTAAGATTTCCCCTTCCTCGTCTCCACCTCTCGAACCATCTGAAGCACCATTATGGTTTTTCAGGCTGCTTCCCGCGTAGATTCCTTTCTCTCCGCACACAAAAGCCGCCTGCTCAGCTGGATGGGCAAGGAGGAGAGCTTTTTCTGACATGAAGTGCCCTCAGAGGCTTGAGTTGTGAGTGTATGTATGTATTTGAGTGTGTGTGTGTGTGTGTGTGTGTGTGTGTGTGTGTGTGTGTGTGTGTGTGTGTGTGTGTGTGCATTCCCATTACTGAGGGGTAAAAGTTGTGTTGTGTGATAAATGATCACGTTGGCCTTGTGCACTAATGATGAACCACAGCATAGCATGCTACTGATCTAATGTCTCTGTCCTGCTTATCGTAGGCTTTTGTGTCTGTATGTCTGTCTTTCGTATACATATAGACACACGGAAATGTACACATTTTTTGCTTGTGAACACGTCCTCCAAAATGTTGTACTGTCAGCTGTCTTTGTTCTCAAGCAGTCAGTAGCTAAAAACTTGGCTAAACTGTTGCTGTTAAGTTTATAATAATAAAATAAATGGGCTCGATATAAAAGTGTAACTAAAGAATAATGTAATTCACTGTTGTTTTATTCGATTTTATGTCGTTAAATATTTTTTACACAGCTATTATACAATATTAAAATGATCTTTTTTTTATATTTCAAAATAGATTTATGAAATTTTTTTTTCTTCTAAAATTACCTTGCAGGTTTTTCTCAATGTAATTTGTTTTATTCAGCCAATAAAGTGATATGTATTTGGGAGTATATAGGTTTAGGCCAGGAAGTTAACTTGTGTGTGTATTTTACTTGTGTGTATATACTTGTGTGTATTTTTAAATTGTCTAATGCAAATTTCAGACCACAACCATTTGGTTTTTTCTTCCAGTTTTTCCACTATGGAGTAATACATTTTCTATACCCACATGGAAGATGAATGGTTAAATGATGGTGCTGTTATTTAGGATCCATAACAGGAAAGTTGCAGACCCTCACAGGGCCATTTAATCAAGTAGTTTAAGCTCATTCATGGTGTGGGAAACATTTCCTCTCTCTAACCTGTGAAAAGTGCATAATTATTATTAAAAACAAGACAGTTTTTAAAGAAAAATCCTTGCTGTGTGTGTGTGTGTGTGTGTGTGTGTGTGTGTGTGTGTGTGTGTGTGTGTGTTTGCACGTGCAGGCCTGTGTCTGGATGTTTGTATCTATTCATGGCCCCCCATCCAGACCGTCCTCCCTCTTCAGTTGTAACTGTTCCGGCCACTCGGATGTTTAACCATCGTGGCTCTGACATGCTTACTTCCTTCTCACACATCGGGGCCCCTGTGTATCAGGTCCAAGTTCTCCCTAGCCAGTGAAGAAACATGCCAGAATGCCTGCTGGATCTCGTCCTAGGTGTCTGGCAGGGCCCAGGGTCTGAGGCCAGCACATCTGGAGAGGATGCTCTCACATCTGGAGGTGTAGCCCTGATCCTTTGGCCTCCCTGTCCCTCCTACCCATCTGTTCCTTTTGAAGCTGCTCATCCCTGTTGCAGCTAAACAGCGCTCTGTACTGCAGTAACGGCTCACTGCTGCCTCTCTCGGGCCCAATGATGTGTCTGGAAAGACGTTGTGGCATTTGTGTGATTCACCTGCTGTACATGACACTAAGCTCAGCCGTTACTAAGAGACAATATTTATGTTGGTCGAATTGAAGATGAATTTTTATCCCAGGTATGCAGTTTATTTGATCACATGACCTTTGAAGAAGTTTTTTTTTTTCGATTAGCAAATTTTTCGATAATTTCTATTCCGATTGTTTTTATTTATTTTTTTATGAATTTACATTTCTAGCAAAATATTGTAGTATGACCAATTATGATTATAATAATATTATAACAATATTTTATTATAAAATTCTTTATAACTGAGATTTAAAACAGACACGAGTTCCAAAACAATTTCCACCTGCGAGCGTAAGATAAATGAATCCAGCTATTCATATGCGATTTGATTTAAAACACATTTTAAAAGTATGAGTGCTGCTGATTTCCTTATTTTACTTTCCCCCCAATGTGTTTAGCACTTAATGTACAGCCAATACGACAGTCAGTTTCTAACCAGTGTATGTAATTCGCCAGCCATTTTGGTAAAAATGTAAAAAAAATATTTATATAAAGGTCAGGGGGAGTGGTGGCTCCAGCGGTTAAGGCGCTGGGTTGTCGATCGGAAGGTCTGGGGTTCAAGCCCCGGTATCGCCAAGCTGACACTCTTGGGCCCTTGAGCAAGGGCCTTAACCCTCTATGCTCCATCCCTTATGAGGGAAATATCAAGGTCCGTGACGTCGGAGTGACGTGGGGCCGCCTTCCCGTGGGCTCACCACCTGCAGGAGGGACCGTAAGGGACAGTGCTGTGAGGATTGGGCAGCAGTCTGCTTAGACTGCTGCCCCTGCTGCCGCGGGGGCACCGTTAGACTGCTGCCCCCGCGACCCGAATTACGGATAAGCGGGAGAACATGAATGAATGAATATAAAGGTCAAACAATGTTTTTCAAAACATTGCTAAATATAGTGGAAATCTCAGTTTCCACAATCTCAGTGGAAAAAGGCACACAAGTATATGAAATCCCGTTTAATGCATTGTGACACAAACAAAATTGATTGAAAAACACTGGTAGTTTGGGTCAATCCCTCTGCCTTTGCAGATGTTCACAGATTACAATAATACAGGAAGCAATCGGCTTTTTATTCCATGGCCATTGTGTTGCGGAGCGGCATGTAAAGTGAGGAAATCGTTTTAAAAGCTATTATGACATGAGTGGAAGAAAGAGCCAGAAACTTTGGCAAGTTTACATTTGCCCATGCTCGTTTATTTGTCCTGACCACCGTGGCCTGTAGATCGATGTCGAAATAGCGAGGACACAATGCTCATGTGCAGGCAGACCGCATTGTTTATAACTGATGCTCAGCGCATGTAAAGCTCGCTGTTCTTCAAAGGGGGAGACAACAGTCGTGAAGCATAAACAGTTTACCACTATAGCACTATCTTTGTTAGTGCAGGATAAATACAGGAAAAAGAGTCACTGCACACTTCCTCCCAAGGACATGTGCACATCTTCGCTATCTTTTTTGTCTTCAGCTGGATTATTTATTTTGAGAGTTTCGCATTCAATGGCTCTTTAAATGTTTTTTTTTCCCAAATCCTCTTACAACCCTGCAAGTAACTTAAATCTCCTGAATGTTTCGTCCTCAGAAATATAACAGCATTTCCAAATGCTGGATCAGATTCACGAGTGCTCTGTCAAAAGTTCAAATGTTCCCTGAATGTAACGGTGCTGAATTTGGAAAGAACGCAGAGGATGTAGTGGCGTCATGCACAGCTCAAGGACAAACCCTGGTCTCCTGTACTAGTCCAAACCACTGGAACTTTTTTGTTTCTCTTGGTCTGTTTAATAGACTTGGTAATACTGCAAGCTCTTCAGCACACTTCATTGGTAATTGAACTTTACATCTTTATGTATTCCATAAAATAGTGCGTTGAAACCGTATTATTCCTGGATTTCCTTCATAACTCTGCGGATCCAAAAATAACGGGGGAGTGTGTAGAAGAAAATCCTTCCCAATAACCAGACTCCTGGTGCTTCTCTGTTTCAGGAAGAAGGCTGCTATTTCCTCTGGTCAAAAGGGATCGTATTCTATGAATGGTTTAATATCATGGAGTCATTTTATGTTGTTTATGGACCAAATGAACGCTCATATGCGTGTTATCAGACCCTCACCACTGGTAATCTCATCTCATTCAGTTTAAAGTCAAATTTCTGGTCGTTTTATAGCATCCTGCTGTGTGCGATGTCTTCCATCTCCCAGCCATCTTTCCTCAGACGGCTTGCGAGGGAGTTTATTATTTAAAGAGGATTCTCCTCCACATCAAGGATCCTTCAGGCTTCCTATCAGGCCCATATCTGCTGAGCTTTGATATGAGAAAGACATTTTTGGGAAAATTAGGAGAGAAGAGGAAGCAGCACATTGCACTTGGTGAACCCCTCCACATCCTGTCCCTGAGTGCTCGATTAGTATCTCCAGCTGGCTGAGGCTTAGCAAGCGCCAGTGTTTGTGTTCTAACGCAGAGCATTTCTTACAAAATATTGAAATAGACCCAAACTAAATGGACCCAAATCCTATAATTAATTGTGATTACTGTGGCACAGGTAGATATTCATCTCAAGTCTTAAATTGGCATCCCGGGTTCAAGCCAATCAAGTGCTCGATTCTGCAAGCAGTTTGTCGTCTGTTAAGCTCACAAGTGCATACGTCTCAGTCTGGCCAAAACTAATAAACACTCTCCGCTCGTTTTAGGTTCTTGCTGTCGCATTCACAGGCCGAGTCAGTTAGTATGTGGCAGGCTGATTTGGGGTTTAAATGCACTGAAAACACTAAACGGTGTGTCTGAGGGTTTGGTACAGTGACAAGCCGAGCATCATGGTAACCCACTAGGCTTCAAACCAACCGAGTTCAGCTGCCAAAATGGCTGTGCATGTGGCTGCACGCTACTAAAGGGCAGGATTTATTAACGATACACCTTCAATTAAACCATAACTTTTCTACAATGCGCAATAAAAGACCATCCATGAGGGAGAACGTTTAATAAAAACACTTTCGAGTTGAAAAAAAGATGTTGCGATGATTATTCTCTCCCAGATTGGAGGATTGGGCGGAAAAAAACATGAAAACAACAACATTGAACACATGACACTTCATGCAGGAGTAAACTTTAAATGTTGTCTAAATATCCTTGATGCTCAATGGTTCAGAAAGTTGTTTGGAGCGTGCGGTTCTCGCTCAGGCGAGCAGCCTGCAGTCGGATTGTATTTAAAACTTCAAATTGTTTCTTTTTTTGTGTGTGTCTCTTTTTTTTTTTTTTTTTTATATATTTTTTTATTTGTACCACGTGATTCAAAGCGCTACTTTTTTGTGATCATTACCATATGCACTACCATCAAGATTTGTCGAGGTGCGTGGTTCACGAAGCTGTTTAAGATTTGAAGGAAAATTGAAAATGAAGAACAAAACCATCACTGTTTGTAGCAAAATGTTTATCTTCTACGGTTCTGCAGTAAACTAACAGAAGTAAATTGTGGAGGTACACAGTAGGTGAACAGCGTTGCCTAACATTGTTCCCTCCAATTTAGTTCAGTCAATGAGGTCTCTGTCACTTCTAATGAAATTTAGCCTGTACTCCCCTTGTCTGATATTAAATTAACTTGGCACACAAATGAAGCTAATTAGCCTGGCTCGGCCATGATATAATTCAATGAGTCATTTTTGAGAACGGACTGAACCCTGAGAGGCCGAGGCCTGGTTTCCTCCTGAAAGGCCTGATAAGTAAGGAATCGGGAGCCGCCTAAGTGTGCACTTTCGCGAGAGATGCTTACCACCGGGTTAAAAGTGTAATTAGCCTAGCCCACGGGCTCGAACGATGCATTTTCAGCCCTGTGCTGCTTTGGCAACTAATGGGTAAGAGATTTCTCTCAATTAGTGATAATGGGTCTCTATGTGTCAAGTCTCTGGAGGTTCATAATATAACAGAAGGCAGCTGCATATGCCAAGTAAACATGGTAACAAGGGCGAGCGTGTAAACATACAACTGTGGCATTATTTGAAACCAATTAGGGTGTGAAAAGAACCTCTAATGTTCTTTTATAGATTATAATGTAGGAACAAACATGCTGTGTAGGTGTACATAACCACGTATAGCAACCTTAAGCCTTTTGACTTGCACTGGGATACATCTGACGTTTTCCCTAAACCAACAATCAATCAATCAATAAATCAATCAATCAATCAATCAATCAAACTGTCTGTCTGTCTGTCTGTCTGTCTGCCTGCCTGCACGCCCGCCCATCTATCTATCTATCTATCTATCTATCTATCTATCTATCTATCTATCTATCTATCTATCTATCTATCTAGTCTGTCTGTCTGTCTGTCTGTCTGTCTGTCTGTCTGTCTGTCTATCTATCTATCTATCTATCTATCTATCTATCTATCTATCTATCTATCTATCTATCTATCTATCTAGTCTGTCTGTCTGTCTGTCTGTCTGTCTGTCTGTCTGTCTGTCTAGTCTGTCTATCTATCTATCTATCTATCTATCTATCTAGTCTGTCTGTATGTCTGTCTGTCTGTCTGTCTGTCTGTCTGTCTGTCTGTCTGTCTATCTATCTATCTATCTATCTATCTATCTATCTATCTATCTATCTAACAAATAACAATCAATTAAAGCATTGCAACAAAGTTCTATTAGTGTATGTGATTGTAGCAGGTAATTATTTCGACATGCTTCTCGTCGAAAGCATTTACTTTAAGTTCATTTTCCATCATATAGTCGCATCTTAAGATCTTAATTAAAGGTATGGATTCAATTTATAAAATATACTTGAAACTTTTATTGGTTTTATTGGTCCAAATCAAATCAAAACTGAACCAATAGGTTCAAAAAAACTGGATTGTTTCTTTAATGGAAAAATGCAGAAATCATCAGTTGGTAACAAATATAAGATACGAGTTTCTCCTATACGTATGTTGAATCAACAATATCGCATCGACTGTGGCCTCATTGTGAGGAGCGGTGTAGTGCTGTGGCTATCGATTCTTTTCGTAATCAAGTTTTCTATTGATTATTCAATCATTTGATCGAGTAATGGGATAAGAAGTATTTTTTCTTTATTAAAGAGCGATACTAAATTTACAGGAGAAAATAAGATGGGTTTCTTAAAATCTAAATATTTTTATTGTTAAAATTGCACACATGAATATCTGTGAAAACTAAACCTTTATAAAGTATTTAATTGCCATTTTACATTAAAATGCAAATACAAATCTATAAATAAAAATCAATTTCGAATTATTTTGAAATGTTGACTGTGTTTTAGATTGGAATGATCCTACACTTTGGAAACATTCTAGTTTTCTTTGGTCTGAATCTTCCTCCATTTTTCATTCCGCAGCATCTTCTGTGTTTCCCTGTCCAGAGCGCTCCAGGGTGGTGTGTCAGTAATAATGGTCCGTGTAGAAACGCAATGTAGTTCAATGGCCACAGTGAAGCATCGAGACAATTTGATGAGTCGATTTTGATTATTTTTTGTATTTGAATTACTCGAGTTACTCAAGGAATCGTTTCCGCCCTAGAGCAATGTAAAAAAGTAAAAAAAAAAAAAAAAAGTAAGAAAGAAAGAAATTTGATACATGCTGAGCTCGGTAGTGAGGAACTGTCATTAGGGTGGTTAATGATAGGGTTAAAAGAAGAATCCAAAATGATCTTTAAAGAAGATCATCCACTCACGTGAGCAATTAAAGCCTTAATCAAAGGCAGCTTAAAAAGTGTGTTCTAATTCTAAAAATATTTCATTAGCAGTAAACTTTTTATTATGTTTTTTTACCTGCTTTTTTTCAATGATGCATTTCGCTTAAAGGTCAAATTTTGCTTTGGGGAAAAAAATGCATTCTGAAATTTTAGCCAAATGTATTTGCTGTTATTTTTATTTGATTTTCTTTTTTTTAACAACTGCTTCAGTGATGTGCTCTTCGCTTCTGTAACGATAACAGTGCCGTGGCCATGATGGAAGTCTTGTGAACTGTTCACAAAAGACATGTACAGCCTCACCCCCGTCTTGTGTATTTGATTATCTTTTAAGTGGGTTTTGTATTATTGCATTACAGCTAAAACCATTTTCCAACATTCTGCCCAACTCCAGCGTTCAAACCCATGAGTTTGTGCACTGACCTTGTTGCTGGACTGTTTGTTTCCTGAATGCCTTATTGTAAGATCCCATTCTTTCCTTGGTTGTTGTTTCTTGTTTCCAAACCATTGTACTATTGGTTGTTTGATTTAATACGAATGTTTTTGATTGAGTATGGGTATTGAGTGTCAGTGAATGACTCTGCTCAGACAAAAACACTTATTGATTGTCGTGTATAAGTAACACAACGTACAGCACGAGCTGTTTGATGTCACGCTCACACACACCCTTTGGGAGATTTTGCGTTTTATCGGTACCGATATCTCTATAGTTATACTACTAGGGATACTCTCTGTAATTCGGTGCAAAAAAAGACGATGTGAAAAGAGTTTCAAATTATTTTATCAATACTGAACTTCAGTACTGCAGTTTACACTTCTAAAAAAACAGAAAAAGGTACATAAAGCAAATTTTTTTTAAATATAAAGACCCTTCTAAGAGAGAAAGAGAGAGAGATTTCCTCAGCATACATCCGCACAACAAATTTGACATCACACGTACATCGAGCAAACATCAGCCACGTGATGACATGGAGGCCACTCGGTTTCTCATCAACGCCATGAAATTCCCGAGTAAGAACGGGCACTTTTGAGGATGGATTGGACTGTAGTTAATGTCAACAGTCTGCTACATTGACTCAGGACTACTTTTTGCTTCTGATCATCATCACTGTGACCTGCAACATCGTATATCTGCTATAAATAGACATTCGGTGCAACCCAGATGAGGATGGGTTCCCTCTTGAGTCTGGTTCCCCTCAAGGTTTCTTCCTTATGCCGTCTCTGGGAGATTTTCCTTCACCACAGTCGCCACCGGCTCGCTCATCAGGGACAAACTTACACTTATAAAGAACATATTCACTTTTAATCACCACATTATCTGTGTAAAGCTGCTTTGAGACAATGTACATTGTTAAAAGCGCAATACAAATAAAAATGAATTGAATTGACATCATTGAGGTTGGAAAAATGACAGGAGCTTCTAATCGGCTATTTAGACCGAAGTATACAGAGAGAAAACAACGCAAGTGTCTATAACTACTTTTTGTCCTAAAGCTTATGAGTATTGAGCCAATTACATACCAGTTCAAAGTAAATGCTGGTTGTTGATACCCAGCCCTAATCGGACCAAGGCAAGATGTCTTCCATTTCCATTTTCTGCAAAATATCCATAGCAAACGTGTCCAAATCTTGGGTTTTTACTACTGAATACTACCCAGGTCAGCTTTTTCCCAAGCAGAATTTTCAGAATTGTGAAAATGTGGTAAACTGTGGTACAGTTTTATAGTATACAACAAGAAAAGTGCACCGAAAGTGTACTTTACATTCGTCCATGTACTTTGTTTATTGAGTTAAACTGGACTCTAGTAAGTGATTTTACACAGTTATGAGTTTATTCTGAAAAGTACAGTATTGATGCTGCTAGTAAAATAGTCTGAAATGTTTATATATGCATTTTGGGGTGGTGGTGGTGGTGGGGGGGGGGGGGTGTTATACAGTACGAGCAGCTGTTACCACCTTAAAGTGGATTATTTTGCACAAGAAAAAATTCATTTTCCTAAAATGTTTTATTCTTTCAGTACCACCTTGGCCTTGCATTTTACACTTATAAGTCATCATTTGATATTTCTGTCCAGACTTACAAGTTCTGTATCATTTTGAAAACATTTTGTTAACAAGAAATATTTTACATAAGTGTTGAGACTTTAGTGAGACGGAGTTTTTTTTTGGGGGGGATGACATTATTTTATTTTAAATTTTTGGGGATGGCATTATTATTATTACTTATTTTTTTCTAAAATCCAAATCAAGTGCACATCAAGTCAATTTACCGTTACCATGCCATCGATGGCTGGCGTACTCCACGTATTAAATCTATATGATACGCTGCTTTTGACCAAACTCCTTCTCATGTCATGCCCTATATCTTTACCCAATCAGATTAAAGATATTGAATAAAGAGCCTGTGATTTTTTGCATCCTTTTTTTTTTCTCCACACAAAAGCCATCACAAAAAGGTCAAACTTTTAGATCTTTGTTTGCTAAGACAGTGCCGGAAATTACAACCTCCAGGTTTTGCTTGGCTGAGATACGGCATGGAATGAAGAGACAAAACAAAAAGGGCATGATAGTATAACTGAAGTGTGTGGTCTTGGTTTATGAGGTGTGGGTCATTCTTTCCCAACATTTAGATTTTAGGGCTTTTGCCCCATTGCAGATCTTTTTTTAGCTTATGGGTCTGTGAAAGTGTTTTTTTAATAATCAGAGTAATGGAGGAGATGTGGCTGGCCACTGAGCAGCCATGTGTGTGTG
Organism: Silurus aristotelis; assembly: GCF_946808225.1. Taxonomy (NCBI): domain Eukaryota; kingdom Metazoa; phylum Chordata; class Actinopteri; order Siluriformes; family Siluridae; genus Silurus; species Silurus aristotelis. The sequence goes on along the minus strand of NC_139599.1, from coordinate 15,620,459 downwards.
TGTGTGTGTGTGTGTGTGTGTGTGTGTGTGTGTCTTATCAGTAAGAGCGCTGTTGCTCATCAGTCAGAGTTCCGACCAGTACGGCGCCTTCCCTTATCACATCCCATCACGCTGTCATACCTTTAGCATAGCCCACGCCATGGCTGGCCTTCCTTACTCACACACACACTCACACACACTCACACACATGCCCACTTTTTTCTTTCCTTCTCACTTACTTATGCACTAATTTCCAGCTTTTCTTTCTTTGTTTATTTGTTTGTTGAAAAAACACCACTGAGATAAGAGATGAGGGCAGATTTCGTTATCCTGAGTCAGTCACGTTGTCTCATCCTGATACGATTTGGACACGTGCAATAGGGGCGCTACATTATCACAGGCGTACCGTAGAAGAACTCCTTTTATCCGGAACAATTCCAAACCCTGTATATCCTATATGGAATTTGATTATCCGTGTACTGTCAGTGGCATTTCTTTATTTGAGCATGTGTTTGTGTGTGTAGTTACAATACCCCAGTGCCTGATCAGACCCCAGTTTCAGTACAGTATCTCACTTTCAGCAGATCGATGAAACTCTCAGACAGCTGTATTGATATTTTGGTGCCCCTGTAACTTGATAGACCTCATAAAGCAATCGTTTCCTTTGGTTCTTGTTTCTGCGCAGTGGTGGAGAGATGCACTGGCACTTAACCCTCCCGTGCTGTTCACTCCATAGCAATGCATTCGCTATTTCCCTTCTATACGTATGAACAAAACTCCTGCTAGACACTGATAGTCACTGAGTAACTGTTTTTTCCATTGTTTACTTGTGTGTTTATCTTTTAATGAGCATGTTAATTAGCACAAGTGCTGCTTTTTGGTTAATTGGCCGGTCTCTGTAATATGGTTGTATTCCTGTCTTTTTTTTATCTTTTTTTTTTTTTTTTTTGTAGCTAACTAGATAAAACATACCTTTTTCTCAAGGTTCTCATTTTGGGCCAAGAAAAACATTACTAATATTTATTTATTTATTAAAATTTTTTTAATTTATTTTATAATTTTATATAATTTTTTTAAATGAATTTTTTATATAATTTTTGTAGATTATAATTTTTGTATTCTTTATTTATTATTTAGATTTTTTTTTTATTTTTATAATATTTAGGTAAAATGAAAAATAAAATAAAAAGAAAGAAAGGACATTAAGGGAATAAGGGATTTCCTTAAATTGAAATGGCTTCTGGTTTCTATTTTGCGCTGAAATGAAAAATATCTGTGTATTAACTATTTTGTAGGTTATTGTGTTAGAACCAAGAAGGAGATCAAGAAGATCTCATTAGGGAATTACTGAATTATGTGTAATTACTCTCAGCAGTGTGGGACGAATGGGAGGATTGAATATGAATTAAAAGCAACAGACTGATACAAAAACTACATTGTGTACTTGTGTGTGTGAGAGGGTCCAGAAAGGTGTGTATGGCCCATCCTGTGCCAGGTAGCAGCACCTGAAGGCATTGTAGATTCTATCGGCCCTTTTCTTTGGAACTGATTGTTGGAAAGGCTGAACCTCAGGCTAGTTATAGTGCATAAAGGTGATTTGTTGTTACACACAATGCTCTTATTCACTCTAATGGAAGGCTTTTTGCAACGAGGAGCTTCAACAACACTGATAGCGGTTTAAATCTGTGACCCCTTTGGCCCCTAGATACGCTCTCTTGCTCTTGTATCCACCCTTTATGCTCCCTTGCTCTCCACCTGGCTGTACTGCTTGTCCTTGTCCTCTGTCATCCACCCAACACTATCCTGGTCTTCCTCGCATGACCTGAGGGCCTTCTCCCTTGATGAAAAGGTGTGATTCACATTAACTGCCAGTGCGGATTCCCTCTGTGAAGCGCCAGGAAAGAAAGCGCGAGAGAATGACATGAAATGGGAGCGAGAGAACGTAAGAGGAACAGCAGGACTGTCTTTTTCTGTCTCCCATGGCTCCTCGAGACGGCCGATGGTCACGTCCCGAAGTCCAGACGCCAAGATTTATTGCCCCGATTCGCTCTTTCAGCTTTCACTAGGCTTCTGGGAGAGGCAAAGCAAATGGTTTAAGCATATGGAATGATTCATTGGTCCGCGGCATGCATAAAACAGGACCGGAAAAGAGCCAAGAACAGCGGATAAGAGCTTAAGGTGGAGGAACTCGATGAGGATGCTGTGTTGAGATGCATTTGGCAGGCTTGATAAGGTGGAGAGTGATTAAAGGAGATTAGGGCTGTAAGAAAGGCCACGTGTGTAGGTGTGAGGGTTTTTATATTTAGAACTAATCTATTATACAGGTGTATATGTACATGGCAGTATATACAGTGATACGAGTTCCAGGGTGTTCCAGCGCTTTCATTTTCATCTCTTTCACCCTCTAATTGAGTGACTTTTATGGACCAGTTGTAATGTGCATAAAATATGTATTTTACTGGCTTGTTTTACTCTTTTATGTACACAAAGACATCCTTAGGTTACATCCTTAGACTTAACAGGGACAACAATAATGAAAACAATCACACTACATATCAGACCTGATACAGATCTCAGTTGCTTTGGAGCGTTTCTCAGATCAGAAATGAAATTTTCAAAAGTACTTGTGCGACATCATGTCGTCACTTGCGCACATCATAAACGCAAATTCTCGTTGCGAATACTTTGGTACATGCGTTTAATCGATAGTTACCAGCACACAATTGTACACAATCATGTTTTATTCAAATGTATTATACCGGTTTTCACCTAAAGAGTTTTAACCCCCAAAACATCTCGGCATCAGTTCATTGCATACGTCATTGAATTCAAAATGGTTGAACCAGTTGTCAGAATCTGTTGAATTTCTGTGAAACTTTTATTGTGATTTAAACCGAAGTTTACCTCAGGAAATACTGAATCCGTGCGCCATCACACTGACAACAAAACGACTAAACATTTTGACCTTCTTGTTTGTGAACAATAACGAAAGGACGTGCCATTCGGATGGCAATGAGAATACTTTTGATAGATGAACTAAGGATTTTGAAAAAAGTACACCCAATACAAGTACACAAATTCCGATGTGTGGTGCTGTTTGTGCTAATTGTTTTGAGAACTGCACTTACTATTTCACAAATATTAAGGATGATTTGAGAAATGTTCTATATATATATTATATATTTATATAAATGTTCTATATATTATATATACAAAATTTTTTAACCCCAACTTAAATATTTAATTACAATTAAGAATCCAATTTTATGATATATGATCGATGCTTCCTGAATGAGATCATAACCCCAACACGTTTGCTCTAAATGTAAGATTAATCTCATATGTGAGAGAATTAGAGACCTGCATCCCCTCAGGCATGGTGTTGAGTCGTTATCCTTGAACGTTTCTTGCACAGATGGTTTTGCTATCAAGGCAAGATGATACTTGTTCACCTGGTGTTGTAAGGGACAGAGCCTGTCTTTGTGAATTCATCCTCAGAGCAGCTCGACCCTCTGTGATCGACACATGAGGAGGCAAAGTCAGGTGACAACAAGCCATCAGTGAAGATGATAAAAAAAAAAAAGTGTGGGACACAAAGGTGTGTGTGGATGTTTATCGCTCGGTGGCTTAGCGCTATTAGCAAAACTGTTTCCACATTGATCTGCCATCATAAATCCAGTGATTAAAACGTAGTTCATTCAGTGTTGGAAATAAATAATGGAAATAATAAAATCGGATTATTTTAAATCATAGAAAACAAATCGTAGCTGTGAAAGTGGACTTTTTCTGAAAACATCTCACATGCAGAGCACATTATGTTGCACCTTTTAGCCTTTTGTGATGACGCCTGTGATGGACAGACTAAGAGATATATAACCAGACTCTCTGGTTATATGGCTGGTTGAAATAAGAGGGTTTGGAGGAATCACTGTGTTCGGGTTCCCGCACGAACACATGATTACTTTCTCTTAACATCCACAGCAGCGGTCCCCGACATTTTTTTCGCCACAGACCGGTTAAATGTCAGAGAATATTATCACGCACCGGCCTTTAAGGTGTGGCGGATAAATATGGATATTATAAATGCGGATAAACGTGAATCCACTGTGTTGTTTTTTGTTCATTTTGCTCGCTTGGGGGTTTGAATTTAGCGGTAATGTATTATGTGTTAGCGGCCGGAGCCCCTTTAAGAAGGTAGCGGATGGAGGTAAGACATGTGACCGAGGCATCATGACATGCATCAAGAGTGAGTCATAGACAGATGTGGCGAAGAGAATCCGGTAATTTTCCACAATAAAACTGTTCAGAATCAGATAATAAATAAAACGGAAATAATGTAAGTTATGTATTCGTGTGGCCTGGGAACCAATTGACCCACGGACCGGCACTCGTGGCCCAGGGTGTTGGGGGACCACTGATCAAGAGTATTTTGGGCCTGTAACTTACAACTTGCAATCCAGTGTTCACCACCTCCACCATACCTTTAACACAGCTGTTAGAGACTTTGAGAAAGATGTGCACTTCTGAAAAGTTTTTATTGGAAGGAAAGATTAACATAATGGTTTTAGCATGCAACCTTTGGTTCTGTTCCAAATGCCATTGAAAGTGTATATAGGATTAAAATTTCAGTGGCATACATACTTCAAAACCTTCCATGGCATAAGAAGCAGATTACAGGCATCTGAATTAGGATTTCCTGTTGTTTTTGAGTAAAAGATATTCTAAGAATCTCACTTCCACCTCCACACTGATCTGGATTCCCTTTAAAAGGATTCATGAAACATTGTTCAAATGCAAAAAAAGGTGGAGAGAGGAAGGCCACACAAGGATTATGTCTCCATGTTAAGCTATGTTTACACAGTCAGGGTGAAAGATTGCAGGACACTTACAACCAGTTTGGAGGCAGAGGCAGAGCAGGAAAAAAAAAAAAAGAAGTAAGGATACAATTTGGCACTTAGTGAGGCTAAATGATTTCCTCCAAGCGCCTGATTTCTACTGGGAAATCTACCCCTGCTCGCAGAGTTGCATCCGGAACAATGTTTATACAGTGTTTTTCTTTAATCCCTTCTTGTTTCTCTTTTTCCTTTTGAATGAATAATTATCCTTCCAACCACAGGGGGAAAAAATGTTTTCTTGTCACCATTAGACTTTAGCAGGTTCTATTTGAAGGAGGTTTTACACATTTTTTGAAAGGAATAAATTATGCAAACGAGGTATTATTATTGTGAGAAAAGTTTATAATTAAAGATGCATTAGTGAAAATCTGAACAGTTTGAGCGTAGTAAACTTTTTCTGGTAGTAACTACTCAGTAATCACAGTGGCTAAACGTTGGAGCAGATAGAAGAGGCATTGATAAATAAATGTTCTTCTATGTGTGGGATTGTGTTACACATCTGTGCCTGAGTAATTACCCATGATGAGTAACCACTCGCAAATGGTTACCCTTTTCCACACTAAATTAAATTATCACCATTTGTCTCGTCACCTCTTTTAAGGATTTTTCGACATGTCCACTTGCTTTCCGTTCTCAAATTTAGTCCTTTGCTTCACTGGAATGCTTGAAGGCCAGCGTGGATGAGGTCGTGTGCAACGAAGGATGAGTTTTGTGTGTGTTTCGAGAAGTTGCCCTTGTACTCTGACCTGTGACCAGTCCTGCATTTGACCATGTATTAGTCGAAGTTAATATTAGTCCTTATTAAGCGACTCCTATATCAGTTTTAATGGAAAGGCTTCTGTCTGGAAGAGTTTTCTCACAGTTCTGATCCATCTGTTAGAAATAATAGGCACCAGAGGCACAGGGGCATGGGCTTAATAAAAAATGACGGGAATGGTTTTTCCCATGGGAGGGTGATTTGCAGGATGTTTGTAGTTGTTACTTATTACACCCTATTTTTTTTTAACATCTTATTCACACATTAAATATGAAGTCACAGACATAAGCAATTTGTTCGCACCCCTTTCCTCTATGTCCACCCAGCCACCTTCCACCCTCCAACTCTTTTTCTTTTTCATGCTTGCACATCTGTACGGAATCATTTTCCTGCCCACGGGACAAACATCTGATAGTGTGTTTGCGTGTGTATTCGCGCGAGCGCTTGGTCGGAGTGTGTGCCGATTCGCAGATTCTCTTCTGCCTGCTGTAGTGTTTTTCTATCATTACTGTGATCCATTGTTCATTTAAAGTTCATTGTGTTTCTGCTTTTTTTATGTGCCTATTAACTACGGCTCCATGTTTTGTTTTGTTTTTAATGCTTTTTGAGCAAAAGCTATCCACTTTTTTTTTTTTTTTTTTTTGTGCCGTGTCTTAATGTTGTCTGCTCTCGCATCTGGAACTGGGCAAGCTTTTTGTGCCTCCTTGCCAGGTTTATGCTTTCACTTGATTATATTAACCATGTCAAGTCTTTTTTAAGGGAGGGGGGTATAAGAAGCTGGGTCTTTACAGAGGTCAAGTGGTGATTGCTGATGTTGTCTTCTCTAAACACATGTTTAGTCCTCACAAAGTACATGTAGCTCCCCTGAAAGTTTGGTAACCATTAAGGGACTTCCTATGTCAGTTCCGCAGTCAGGTCTCGGAGGATCGAGAGATTTGGGGGGGAGGGGGGTGTTGTAGGATGGTGTGTTGTAGTTGAATGGAAAAAAGCTGAGATCAACTAAGAAAGGTAGAGAGGGGGTTGGAGTGGGCTGGACATAATCACTTTGCAGACAGTCCAGGCATTTGGACGCTGTTGAAATTGCATGCTTGGCGCTGTTTACCAAGTCAAGAGCCCTTGGTCTGGCAACAGTATCTTGGACCATCTCACGCAACCCTGATCCAGACAGGAAGCGTCAGTGCGTGGCGCATTATGATCGAGTATCTGCCCAGTCAAAGATGTTCCGTGATGTACGCATTTCAGGCGAGAGCCATGAATCGGAGGAGATGCCTCGGGGCAGAGGAGTCATGGAGGAAATGAAAGGATCATTTAGTGTGGGGAAGGACTGGACCCTGAGAAGAGGAAGGAGAGGGGCCACGCCACAGACACCCTTCCCGGCCAGGAACAAAGACAAACAAACAGCAAGAAAAATCATCAAATCAGTGCCTGGGGCTGCCACAGCGGCTGTGCCAGTTCTGCCTTACAAAGCATTATCCTGCATCTGAGAAGGGTCTTATGGGGGTTTTTCAGTAAACAAAACCATCTTCTTTCTCAAACCAAATCAGCTACTTCGCTGCCTTGTTTGGAATTGGGGCCTAGACATGGGGCCCCCAATGTCTGGCATTGACTCGGCTGTGAAAAAAAATTGTGAGGGAGTTGGAAGTCTAGATGAAGGTAGATGTTCAGCATGAACTTGTGCTGTTAAAGTCATGAAAACCCCCATTTATTATATACCCTATAATCCAACTGATGATGCTAATGTATACGGATTACTTTCTCTCATCGTCTTTTCTTTCTCAGCTTGCTTTCTCCGTATATTTCCTTAAATCTCCAGCCAAATTTTTATTCTACTTTCTTTTACAACTACTTTCTCAATTAACTTTAATATTTTCCAACGCAAATGTCTTTTTATAACTAATAAAGTCCATCTATCCGCCATGTTCCAATGCTGCCATTGACTTTTATTTAATGCATTGATATCCACATGTCGTTTCCAGAGTTATGCAGGTGTCCCACAGACACTGGATCCACATTTAAACATCCCTGTTAGAACTAGACCATTACACCACATGTTGTGGTTTTGGTTCTATGGGACTTTGGTGTCCTGGCACTAACAGCACATTGTAGAACAGAGCCATAGCAGCAGGATGTGGTAACAGATGACTCAGCTGGACCAGTGATGTAATTTGCCCCTGGGGAGCTGAGCAAAGCCCCTATACTACTGCAGATGCAGTCCACCTGATGCACCGGCTACAGAGGTGTGGAACAATTGGCTTCCGCCCTGTTACCTCCTCCATGGAAAATGGATAAGTAGGCCACAAAAGCAGACTTAGCATCATAAAGGACACACAGACCTTTCAGAATAGTTGCAAAATCATTTTTTGACAAAGTTGGCATAGTTATAAATGTACAAAGCGCTTAAACGTGCAAAAAAAATATTGTAGCGCGAAGATGCCTTCAAAAATATTTACATTCTCTCGACAAAAAATGTAAAAACAGCAATAAGTAGTCTCAGAAGCACAGCTTTTTGGAGCATAGTACATCATACATCATTACATGGAGGTCCCTTTCAGACCTTTAATTAGCATAGAACCCTTATTTTAGCATTGTTATAATGTTGATAGTTCCTAAGTGGTCCCCATACCACTTTTTGCTAACTTGTTTGGCTACACGTACAGTTGTTTGAACTCCTGACAGCCACGGCAGAAGAGTCACTCATCGACACAAACAGGCTCGTTTGCCAGAAATGTCGCCGTGTCGTTTCTTTCTGTCGCGGCAAGCTGGAGACATGCGTGTGGGGTCGCCAGCTGTCCGACATCTCTCTCATTTGTCACTTCAAGGCCGGTTTGTCGTTTTCTCTCATGCTGGGGCCACACACAGACCCCCTGACAGAAGGTCTTGTCTAAATATTTAGTCCTCACTCGAAATGATGTGGAATCGACACTCTCGATACGTGTCTCCTGACAACAACAAAATTAGAGAGCGCACTTCATCAAAGTGTGCATGTTTGTTAATATTCTGGCTTGTGAGACAAATGAGATCTCTGTCGAGCAGGCTGATCACCTAGCCTCCTTAGAAATGTGTATACCCCAATATTAACACATTAGTACAAGATGTAAATGAACTGTTTCTCGGTAGTTGGATTTTGGCCAAACCTTTCTCTCATTTTTCCACAGTTGAGCTCTTGATTACAGAGTTGCACAGCTACATGGGTAGCCTCTTTGTGGCCTGCCTTCCTTTGCATGTGGACAGATGGACGATGAAGTGGGCCGCATTTGTATCTCCAGTTCAGTAAACACTGCAGTGCCATATGATTTTGAGATTCAAAATCCCAGTTGTTGAGCTGATAGGTGTTTAGATAAGGCTGCAGTGTCAGGGTGGGTCTTCCGGGGCTTCTAGAAGCATAGGAAATGGAGTTTTGGGGTATTTGTTCACAAGCATTAACATGTCTAATGTACGAAAGTAAACCCACCCCCAACGAAGTTCAGCCAGGGCATTTCTCATGGCACTGGAGGGACAGACTGACCTCCTTTGGGACTTCCATGTTCTGAATCACTAATGAGTCACACATCGGAGCAGGGGGGCGTATAGTGCTAACTCCTAATCCTGTACTCACAAACCATTTCTCACACATTTATTTATCCTATTGTTTATACAAACACACGCCCACACACGTCTTTAAAACGCTGATGTGTCTCTCAGTCATCATTACTTCCATCTTGCTGCCACACATTTTCAAGGTCTTCCTCTAAATAGTATCCCATTGGCCACTTTCAACTTTAGAAATGTACATGCTGTGGATGTTTCTCATGATTAACTTGGTACTACGAGCTGACGCGTGACTAATTCCTCACACACTCAACCCCTCCGAATTTTCTCATGACGAACACTTCACACCCCCACATCCTGCTCTTTCTGTCTCTCACGCTGAGCTCTCCCTATTTAGACTAATGTCCACAAATAGAAATAAATATTGGACAAACTTCAACTCCCTTGACAGTTAATATGATTTGTTGGTAGACAAAATCTTACTCATAATTATCCTCGAGATATGACCACGTCGTTGTGAAGTTACACCTCATGGTAAAAACGCTTGTAGATGTCTTTATAGCGCTTAAAACAAGCAGAGAATGTTGTTTTATGGGTCCGGTTGTGCGTTAAAGGTGTTAAGAGGAGTTCGACTGCATCATGCAGGTCAACACAATTCAGAGTTACATAAGAAAAGTAGCACTTTTAGGACTGCTGCTGGAAACGTTTCTCAGGGTGCCAATGTTTATGAATAAAGTCATTTCCTTTGATCACACTGACGGATTCACTAGTTTGTGTGTGTGGAAAAAAATCCAAACTTGATGACACCACAAAAAAAAAGTGTCTGTAGGGTTGAATTTTTTAAAGTGTTTTGGTGAACATTATTAATTCGTGTTTCCGTATTTACATGCCATTGATACCATTTGGCAGAGCGACTTACAACGGAGCAGTTGAGGGTTAAGGGCCTTGCTCAAGGGCCCATCAGTGGCAGCTTGTTGATGTTGGGATTTTAACTCATGAACTTCTGATCCAAAGTCCAATATCTTAACCACGGAGCTCCCACTCAGTCAAGTCAATAAATTATCAAATCAATAAATTATCAGTAGATGTCAATTAATGATAGAAAAAGCCCTCATCTTGTCATCCCTACTAATGAATGATCTCAGCTCTTGTACACAGCAACCCAGATTTGACATTGCTCTCCCCAAGCCACAGCCTCTGCCGTGCTGTTCTCGTTACTCTGGATCACTGCGAGGATGTGGTGCGTAATTGGATGCAGATGTGGTTGTGGCGGCTCCCGCTTGACTGTTGTTTTAGCCTAGGCAAAGTGCCTTCTTACATACCAGCCTGACCTCTCTTTGAAAAGTTCCAAAAATGACATGCTTTCGTCGCATCGCTTTATAGGGTCTTGTGATGTGCAACGTCTAAGACAATAGAGGAAAGAGGTGAAGTCCAAGGCTTTTTTTTACACCTTCTGGTGTTAGACCAGGATTTTAGGTTCCTTCTTTTTGTTTTTATATATGAATACAGATGTTTTTGCTGTGCTTAGTTTGCTGTAAAAGGCAGACGGTCCTATATCCGGTCTATAGGAGGTTGAATTCTTTCTAGCTCAACATTATGTCTAAGGTGTTTAGAATTTCAGAAGGCCAAAACTTATATATTAAAAGAATGTATAATCGTATTGTATTGATTGCCAAATTCTTGTTCTTGCACAGTTTATTACCGGTATATGTGAATTACGTTGTAAGAGAAAACAGGGTTTCTGCAGTCGAAAATGTCCAAAAAATTTTAGGCCTTTAAAAGTCTAAGATTCATTGTTCTAGGTCTTTAATCATATCTTCATTTTTCCGATGTCCATGTGACACACCTCTAATGTTTATTGAAATGATCCCCCTATAGAATGTTGTTGTTGTTGTTGTTGTTTCCATGGTGTTGTATCTCTTTCTTTCGCAAGTCCAAATATAATTTGCTGGGTTACGACTACAAATGAGACCAACATGTAACAGCCAATCGGCTTTCTGTTTTCGGATCGTATCACAGACGTAAAACGGATTATATTTTCATGGTATGAAGAAAAAAGTGCATGTTTAGCGAAACTTGACCTGTAAATAATGTAACTTAGGCCATTTGCTAACAGTGTATTTGTGTGTGTGTGTGTGTGTGTGTGTGTGTGTGTGTGTGTGTGTGTGTGTGTGTGTGTGTGTGTGTGTGTGTGTGTGCTTAATGTGATTCAGGCCTTAAATTTCATTCTTGTTGGTCTTCAAAGGTCTTAAAAAAGTCTTGGTGACGGGGAAACCTGCAGAAACCTGGAAAAACCAGAGCAGATCGAACTGACTTGTGTGAATCATTCCAGAACAAGCATTCTGTAAGGTGTTAGAACTTCATAGATTAGCAGTAATATGGTGGATCAGCACCATGAATGTGAAGTGCAACAGCATAAAACCTGAGAGTCTTAGTAAAGTTGTAAACCTTAGTTAATGTGTATATAAAGTCTACGAGTTCAGGGGACATTTCCAGTTTCTAGTGCTCGGGACTAGCTTCTTTTTTATACTAGTGATCCTTTTTTAATCATATTTTTGAATGCTCTGTAGTTCTTACTCTGCCCAGGTGTGGCAAAGGGCACATATTTGTAACATCAAAGCCAGATGGTCTTCCAGAGGTCCGCACATTTGTAATGATACATTTGACAGCTAGTGTAATATATCTATGTCATTTTTTATGTCCTGTGAAACACAAATAAAGGAACCCATGATGTGGATGTGGGCTTTCCGGTAGAAGAAAAAGACGCAAGAAAGTCTTGTAGCAAGATGGAGAAGAGAGCAGGAACACAAGCCATTTATTACCACAACAGTCCCACAAGGCATGTGGTGTAGCACCAAATATAATATGTAACTACAACGTGCTGGAGTTTGAACCAGTGGCCTCGAGCCTCTGAGAAACTTCTTTCCTTCAAAAATGAAAAAAAAAGTGGCAGGCGTTGACAGTTCACACATCAAGCATACATCTTTTTACATCCCCAACCCGACACAATCGTTAAATCGACAGGTCACAGGTGTCGTGCAGCAGTTTGAAAGGAAAGCGTGGTTTTTATATGTGGGTTGAGGCTGGAAAATCATCTTGTTTCATCTCAGATGAGGCCACAACACGTTTAAACCGATGCCTGTTAGCAGCTCTAAGTCTATCCTGTTTGATTTCCTTTTGTGAAATTAGCTTGGATGGTGAGTTGAGAGCTTTTTCACACCTCTATTTCAGAAGTCGGACCCACATAGAAGACAAGAAGACTTTTTCTTCTTTTACTATTTCTTCACGGCACTCGTGGCTACATCTGGAGACGTTGAACCAAAGACTTTATATCACAAGTGATAAATAAAACTGGCAGGTTTGCTGTTTGGTGGCTAAACCTTTGTTTTTATTTCACCTCAGCGAAAAAAAGGGAGAAAAAAATAGCTGATATTGTTTTAGGCCTGAAAGAGGAAAAGAGCCCCAGGGACAGCTGGGATACGGCGCTAACTAGCTAGCTGATCCGAGACCCGATGGCCTCATTGTGGCTCACAAAGCCTCTCTGTGTGGACCTGTGGCTCTCAGCCACACCTGGATGGACAGGTGACAGACATGGTCGAGACACTGTGGAGCTGGAAGCCCAGGGTCATCGAGAATAAAGAACGCACTGTTTCTTCTCGATCCCTGCAGGAGGCTTTATTGACACTAATTGTGAGCATCGGCCACATAACGCACCATTGACTGCCATCAGATTTCACAAAGGCTGTTTTTTCTTTTCTTCTTTTTTTAGTGACTTTCCTTCTTTAGTTTTTGCATTGAACCTAAAACAGAACAGACCAGAAGCAATTTTTTTTCTTTCTGTGGCCAAAGTCAAGCATTTACAGCATGATCCTATCGCCCGCTCTCTCTTTCTTTTTCCTTTCACTGCTGCTGCATGTCATGGGCTATGTGAACTGACAGGTCTCATCCTAAGGCAGGAAACAAGAGCAGGCCCTCGAAACCATTAAAACATATGCTTTCAAGCCGCCGTCTCTCTGCTCCATTCACCTAAACACAAAATCTTTTGCTCTATTTCCTACAATCCACTGTGAGCAATAGCGGTGTTGCGTCGTAGCTCTCAGCTAATCAACAGAAGCATGCTCTGTGTTAAAATAGACACAACCTCGAACCTGGTTCTCTCTCAAGCTCGCACCCTCATAAAGTTAATTCGGATCTAATCTGTTTTTCAGCAGGGGATGGAAACACAAAGGCATGGCTTTCACATGCGAACAGATCAGCAGACATCAGAAAAGAGATCCAGCACGGTAAACAGTATCTGATGTGGCCGACGTGTGAACAAGTGAAGCATTCGGGCTTGGAATCCCTCGTTTCAGTCGGAATGTTTGTTTTTACCTGTTTTGTGTTTACTGACCAAAACTGCAAGGGTTTTTTTCTGTAGAGTTTGCCAGAAAACGCGATCGTGCATGATTTCCTTAAGCAGGTTCAGACCAGATTAGCTTTCTGAAGCAATCTGCACTTTCTTCTGGCTCGTCTGCTCCTGCTTTTGCCCCATGTTGATTTGGTTAAACATTGGCTCCCTAGAAAATATGCTGTTGTTTTCTGGAGATGGCTGAGGCAGCAGGTTGGGCTAACGTCAGCCCCCTGCTTTCGCTTACTCGCTGTCACGTTACCTTTAGCTTCACCAGCCATTTCCTACAGTTGATTTGACTTAACACAGCCTACCAGTGTTTCCGCTTCACTTGCAGTTCCATCAAAGGACCTGTAGAGGTGCTGTGAGTCTGAGTGAATGCATACTGGAAATCTGACTTCTACTAACTGATCAGATCTTGTTTTTTTTTTGTGGGTTTTTTTTTGTGCAATATTCTGTTTAAATCAGAGACACCCTTACAGACCCCCTTAGTCCATAGTTTCAGGCATACATTTAATAGACGAAGTGTATACTTTATATGCATTCATTATACTAGACAGGTTTATTCCAATTCACTTTAATTCTTTAGTCCTGTAAACCTGTGTGTGTGTGTGTGTGTGTGTGTGTGTGTGTGTGTGTGTGTGTGTGTGTGTGTATGTGTGTGTGTGTGTGTTTGTGTGAGAGAATACTGTAACTTGGCCATTACTGTGCTGAGCCAAAGTGTTTCAGGTCACTGGTTCAGTTAGCCGATCTCAAACACTGCAAATCCGATTCTGTGGAGGAAGACACCATTTTACAACACAAATTCTTCTCAGTTCACTTCATCCATGTACACCCTGATGTCGATCAATAATGAACATTCTGCTTTGTCTTCTGCAGTTTTAAGAGACCTGGTGATTTCATAGCGCTAACAGAGGTGAAAGTAAACCTCGTAGCCGTCCTTTCTGTTGTCTTCAATAATCAGCGTCTCCATTTCAGTTTCGCTCTGTTCCTTGTGGCGGCGTTGTTTATAGGGGCTTATAATTTATAACTGTACAGAGTGGATTTAATTTCAGCACTGAGCCTCGCCAACAGGGCGCCAGGCTGCAATCAGAGGAATCGGTGCACTGCAAGGCTCTGTTGAATGGAAAGTATTATCACTGGCCACAAACGGACACTGTTTCCCCTCAAACAATTCCCTTGACGCTCCACAAGCCCTTCTTCTCTTTCATTCATCTCTTCTGGTTAGCAGCCCTTTCCTCCCTCCTTTCAACACATCCCCCTCCTCCATCTCAGTTCCTTCAGCCAGCGTTTTTAGCCTCCTGTTACAGGTTAGGTTTGGCATGGGGTCTGTACCAGCTCTCGGTCTAGACTAGATTCACAACTGAGTAAGTGTTTAGCTGTCAGTATAAATCAACCAGTATGGTCAGTAGTGCAACCGTCAATTAATATTTAGGGGGAATTATTATTATTATTATTATTATTATTATTTTTAATATGCAACAATGTAAACAAAACATTATCCTCTTTTTTTTTCCTTTATTAAGGTAGTGGTTGTCAAAATTTCTGCAAGCAGGGAATTACATTTAAAATGAATACTATCGATTTAAATGGGTTTAATATTTTGTCTTGTTGCAACAATAGAGATTTTTTAATTTTTTAATTTTTTCTTAAACAATTCAGTCTAAGTTGGCATAATTTTTGTCATAATTTAAGTCAACTTCTAAATTGAGTTACTAAGACTTTGGATAAAACCGATGCTCACATACACTTGTGTCCAGTCTCTCATTCTGCTGCCTTGTGTCCACTGTTCCCACCACTGATCCACCAAGACTCCAACCAGGATAAAGCGTTTACTTACAATGAATGGATACAACAGGCAACTAGTCTACTAGAACTCACTATAAATACTCTCCCTTGGATAATACTAATTAATAGAGGTGTTTTGGGTACAGTGTCACTCTGGCTGCTCACTCCATACCAAAAATAAGATTTGTTTAGGACATGCCTAAACCCAAAACGCTAAATAATCGCTAATGCTAGTGCTATGCATTCTTTAGCATTTTATGTCCAGCTTCAAGAATTTATGACAATCCTGACAATTCTGCATATCGAGGGAGTAAATGAATGCAGGATGGAAGACATTTGTTAAAGTCTGCTGAAATACGTAGAACAGTTAAGTAGATCATATCTTTAGAAAATTTAAGAATTATGTATAAAACACACATTTATATACACATCTGTATTACCAAAATGGGGTCCAACAAATGTAAATACTTAATCCAATTTTTCCATTTATTAAATTTAATACATTTAATTAGAAAAAAAATTGTATTAATTATTTAATTAAATCTATATAATAAAAAAGCATATAGCATTCATTTGATTCATTCTTTTTTCTTTTTTTTTTTTCTTTTTTTTTATAAAATATTATTTTATATATTACTTAACCAAAAATGCATTTTATTTAAAAATGTTTTAAACATGTAAACTGTTTAAATGTTGATGATCACAAATGTAAGTAATAATGAACAATTTCAATAAAAAACAATCTGTTTATAGGACAGATAATCTCATTCTTTTGTATTACTTAATTCTTTATATTTCTCTGTATTATTTCTTATAGTATTTGCGATTCTGTGCTTCATTATGTTTGTAGTCTTATACACTTGATTGCTTTTGGATAAAAACATAAAGTCTTTATTACTAGTGTTTTTCGCAGAACCTTCCACCCCTCTCTGTTCTTCTGTTTAGATCTTGGCACCCGGCTCTGTTTTCACCCTCCGCTTATGGTGGGAGTTGGTGACTATAAATCTTGATTTGTCTGGTGTCTGTCTGATTGTCCATTCCTGCACTTTGTCATGGCCTAATAGTAGATTTGTCGGGGTTAAAGATGCCCCCTTTGGCAGCGTCCTCAAGTCCCTGCAGTCAGAGTAATGATATTTAAACACAGCAGGCCATTAGCAGGCCCTGATGACTCATGGCTCTCTCTTTCTCCGTGTGGAGCCCGAGCGTAGTTCACAATCTCCACCATCTCTTTGTGCCCTGTGGCATTTCATCGTGGGATGAAAAGAAGGGGAAGGTTAAAGCCGTTTACGGTGAGCCACTTTCAGAAAATTTGTAACTAGGTGCTTTTAGCTGCTGAAAGGGCCATTAACCAAAATCGTAACCCTTTGACTATCTGCTCGTAGCTTCATACCTCGCAAAACATTATGGGTCGAAAAAGTTGATCTCAAATTGCATATTCTCAGGAGAAAAGATTTCCTCAAATGGACCAATATTACTTCAAAAGCAAGTTAGTCATGGTTGAGAAACCTGTGCACTTTAAAATGGACTTTGTTCGTTAAATATGATGATTAACTGTGAATTTGCTTAGACAAAAGTATGGAGTTCATCAGTTGCTACAAATCCATATCACATCTCTTTGGAAGGTGGAATTCTCTTTGCCCTGTGATTGCCCCTGATCAGTGATCAGTAGAGCAGACAGGAATGTATTATGGACCTGACCTGGCCAGTGTCTATGGACCTAAGCCCTTTAGCTCTTTTATCTAAGCCTAACTGACACCACAATGGCCCCTTGCGCCAAAGAAGGCAGCTGCACGTCGAGGATCATATGAAAATGATTGTAGCTATGGATTGCAACCCCATGCCACTACCGTGGCAATAATTAAAGACTCATATTTCTGCCGAATTTGACGAACAACTTTTCCCTCCTCTCTCATCTTGCGCTGGACTCGCCAGTAATGGTTGTGGGTTGGAGCAAGAATACTTTATGGACTGTG
Source organism: Silurus aristotelis (assembly GCF_946808225.1). Classification (NCBI taxonomy): domain Eukaryota; kingdom Metazoa; phylum Chordata; class Actinopteri; order Siluriformes; family Siluridae; genus Silurus; species Silurus aristotelis. The sequence goes on along the minus strand of NC_139599.1, from coordinate 15,603,152 downwards.
AAAAATAACGCTCATGCACCCACAACAAAGAAAGGGCCTCAGGAAGCCATAAGTACATCATTGATTTTCCTGGAAGTTTATATATTTATAACGTTTAAGTAAACTGATGTGTTTCTTGGGAGAGTTTCTGAGCAGTTTTGAGGCACTGTACTTCTGCGTCTTGTTGAAAATGTTTTGGTTCTGTGGAAAGCTGATGGTTTTTGTTAGATGACTGCCTATAAGCAAAGCAAATGTTTTAGCTTTTATGTTTTTTTTTATCGATTTGCAGATTGAGCTTGGAGATGATTTAATGTTTTACATTGTGGAAAGATTTCTTTTCCTCCTACCATACTGCACGCACAGTCGCAGGGAGCACCAACCTTCATACGTCGGTGTGCCAAAAGACATCGTCCTGTGTACACCGGGAGATGTGTGACTGGTGCTATTCTGACCATGACGTTAACACGTCTGCTAATCTGACGTGAGTTTCTCACCGGAAACAGCATGATCCCAATTCCGCACCCGCCCTACTCGGCAGATTTGGCTCCTGCGGCCCTCTTCCCAAAGATAAAGATGCTGCTCAAATGTTGCTGTTTAGACACACATTGCAAAGAATTAGTGCGAGCAGCAGAAGGTGTTTGACACGCTTCGAAAAGAAGACTTCCAGGATACATTCCAGAAGTCACAGGAACGCTGGGAGCGCTATTTTGCTTTGCTAGGGGATTTTTTGTGAAGGTGTTAGTGTGTAAATGTAGATAAAAAAAAGTACTTTCTTGTAAACAGGGTGAGTCTGCAGCAATCTAGAACAGACAATCCTGTTAGCCTTCTGCTAACCTGAGTCTTCGTGGATCAACACCGTGAGAGAAACGTTTCTCCGAAACACAAGTGCGACCAGTGACCTGTTTCTGAGGTCACTTGTAGAGTCTTTCCTAAGTCAAGGTTTTGACATGTGAAGGAAAACACTGCCAAAAAGAAGTGAAGAAAAGATCTTGAGGACACCTTGAAGAAGTGGGAAAGGAGAAGGAGATGAGAAATGTTCCACATAATCGCTCTATTCTTAGAAAACATTCAAGTTCCTTCTGCTCTTTTTTGCATCCTGCTTTTTTTTTTAATAAATAGAAGGTGACAGGCCTTCGTGTCTTCAGAACTTTTCATAACTGACAAATTGTGCGAATGCATCGATGTTTTCAATCATGTAGTCAACATCGTTTAAAAGAATGCCTTTTGAATGCTTTGGACAGAGACGACATGATTAAACACTTTCAGCATGTCCTCAGTTAAATGCAAACCTCCTTTTTCTGATCAGTTTCCCAGCGTTCTTTAACAAACAAATGTCTGACCCTCAATGACCAGCGTTGGATTCAATTAGCGCAGTTAAAAAATCTCTTTCTACCGGGAGGAGTCTGCTGGGCTTTTTTGGGCTGCATGCTGATTGGGGCAGTGCACGCGATTCGGCCCGTAGATCAAAAAAGGCCACTTGATGAATGACGGGGCAAAGACTGGTAGAGGAGGGAGCACTCCCTTGCTCCTAGCTTTGAATGATTGATCAAGGTCGTTCTCAGTTCATTAATTTTAGCCTGAGAGGGCCTGCCCTCAATTTTTGTAATGCTAGGCGCACACACAAACACACACTCTAAACAAACACTTTCCTGTTCCTCCACTTGAAACTTGGAAAAAGAATGCTAGCCGTTCCTCCAGAGTTATCTCCTGGTGTCATTACAAGTACTCAGGCACACCATGTGAAGGAGAGGGACTTGTAATTGTGTGTAAGCTCAAGTCAGCATTCCTAGTACTTTGTTTCTTCTTATAAACCTTAAACCTTAAAGCCTGAAGGGCCTCAGCGTCTCAACAGGCTGCTCAGTGACCCCAAGCACATGATTAGTTTTACTGCCTGTAACAACGACAACCTCCCCTGTTTACAGACATGCGCCAAGTTCCTGTTCCAAAAGACCATGCTGTCCTCACACTTGGCCTTTTTTAATCCTCTCTCTCTCTCTCTCTCTCTCTCTCTCTCTCTCTCTCTCTCTCTCTCTCTCTCTCTCTCTCTCTCTCTCTCTCTCTCTCTCTCTCTCTCTCTCTCTCTCTCTCTCTCTCTCTCTCTCTCTCTCTCTCTCTCTCTCTCTCTCTCTCTGTCTGACTGTCTGTCTGTCTCAAGGACTGATTCCAGATCTGGGAGGAGCTCTGTTTGTCTTTCATTCTCACACAGAAGGTGTCCTTTCTACTTTAGACATGGTATAGCAGACCTGAAGCAGATTTGTCCCTTGTTTTTGAGCATAATGTGAACTCAAAACCAGCTAAATCTAGTGTTCACAAATAATCTACAAAAAAATATCTTGTTTCATTAAAAAGGAATTGTTTGAAAACCAATGTATAAAACACATAGCATTCGAGGATGAACGCATCCTGAAACGTAAGAGCAGGTAGAAATGCAGAAAATATACCTTTAGGGAAAGAGGGAAAGGTATGTTTTTGTTTCTAAAGCATTTTCTATCATTAAAATAAACCCCGACTGAGATGCTGCATTGTATTGCTTGTTTCTTTGCTGTAGCTTTAACATTGAAGTCCAAAATTGCTCCAGCATGACAGTCCTCCTCTACACAAATTGAGGACCATGAAGACATGGTTCAGAAGGACTCAAGTGGTCTGCATCTCAACACTATAAAATGCCTTTGGGATAAATTGGAATACAGATTCCACACCAGGCCTCTTCACCTGCTATCAGCTACCTGAGTTCACTGATCCCTTGTGGTAGAATGTGCACAATTGCCTACAGCAGAGTTCCACACTATGGCTTTTTCCAGAGTTATAGTTATTCTAACAGTGAAAAGGTGCACAAACTCTAAACTGGGATTTATAATAAAAAACATATGATTGTGACAGATTTATTTTCAGATTTTATTTACACTGATAATTAACTGCAGTGGATCATTAAGGGGGCAAAATATTTCCCTAAACTTTCTATGGGAACTTAATCTGGGGAATTTGGGATATTTTTCAAGTTGGAAACGTAGCCGGAATTCATGGGAATTAATAAGAAATCTGGGCAAGTTTATATAAATAAATAAATGTAAGCATTTTTTTTTTTATCTTAATCTAACTCAAGTGGATGCAAACTAATGACATTTTTTGTGTTGTGCAATAGCTTACACACAGCACAAGGAACTTTTGAACAGAAATGCATGTAATATTTATGTATTGTATGTGAAAACCAACAAGATGGACATTTTTGACATGTGCAGGATTCAGGAAATGATGCGTGTTCTGTGATGGAGCAATGGACAGTGCATGTAGGGGGCGTGGCCTCAGTGACACTGCAGTGGGTGTGCACGTGTGCATGTGATTGATAAAATGTGGAGGGTAGAAATTGAACTGAAATTGCATTTAGTTGAAATAAAGTTGTATTATAGGCTCATTTTGTAAATTCCCAGTTTATTAAATTCCCATGTTTCCAGTCTTCTTGGAATTTGGAAACTGATAACTGTTAGATAGCTAGTTATATTGTACAACACCTGGGAAGTTAATATGAATCAAATGAACAAAAGGTAATCCATTAACCGATGTGGACACTCCCTAAAACAACAGACAGGCCTTTTTTTTTCCTGATGAAAAAAAATTTCGGGTGTGAAGACATGGTAGTTTTCAATCGACTGCATTATGTGATTTAAATTTCCCCTTAAACACGCTATCAGATCAGGCAATCCGATCTCAGCTGCATGTCTTATGTTTTACCGCCAGTCCACCGCACATACAGTCATTCAAATTTGACCAGTGACCGACACCTGTCATAATATTTAATAACGCTAAATTATATAACACTATCATTGCCTGATCTTAAATATTATTCTTTGAGAACACTGTCAAATTACACTGTAAATCTGGAGCCGTCTAATGCCATATGGGAGTGATTTTTTTTCCTCCAAAACACAAATGCCCATATGCTGATTGCTTGCGAGATTTATTTCAAAAGGAGGTTCATGGAAGCCAGAATCAGGACTGTGGGAGGGGTGAGAGGGAGAGACAGAAAGAGATGGATGAGGAAAAGAAAGAGTGAAATAAGGTTGGAGGGGAGAAGGAGGAGGAGGAGGAAAGAGAAACATGCTCTGGAGGAAAAAAGTATCATGTTACAGCTGTATTGATGGATGGGCTGCAGGTATGTATAAGCCCATACATAGCTGTCGTTGCTGATATGATTTTAATATCGCGACAGATGCTTGATTCGCTGAGCCTGGCGCCAGTGGCATGTCATTTGTTATTAAGTCTGTGAAAATCCCCAAACTAAAGCCGTAAACTGGAACGCCATCCATCCATCCGCTGCCCCGGATTAATGACGCGCAAGAGGAGAGGTCTGTCATACTAGCATGACCTGTTAATTATATCTCACACCCCCCCCCCCCCCCCATACACATATAAACAAAGACCCAGTCACTCCCACACACATATCCAGAGCGCCCCCCCTGTTTAACACACCATCCCATTCCTTTTTCAAGTGGACAATACAGCAGCGAGCCACTTCACACACGTACTGTATACAGGACGTTGCATCCATTATAATTATTTTACATTCATTTCAGCTTGCAGAAAAGCTGTTCTTGGGTTACACCACGAGAATGAAAACTTTGTGTGAAGCGTTTTGGAGAATTGCACTTCTCAGCTCGAGTCCCTCTTGATCTCGGGGGTAATTTCCTAACATCTACGCAAGTGGAAAATAAACATAAATAACGCTTGGGAGACGTCAAACACACTTTGTCGGATCGTGGTTAAGTGGAAACTCCCTCTTACAGCAGCTTGAAGGCGATGCGTTCTCAGTGGCGCCCGTCTCCGTGAGAAAGGCCTCCATGTTTATCCAGACTGTCTTTGGCTTTGGAGGACCTCCTGTCGCCATTGTCGTGTTTGTTTGCCAGCTGTGCTGCAGCAATAAAAATTGGAGAGGAAGTCACTATTTGTGCGATCGTCCAAGTTGTTGTGGAAAGAGTTGTTGGTCAAGAGTGTCTCTCTCTCTCGCTTCTGACATGATGGCGTGTTAAGAGGGTTCTCATCTGTAATTTAGGATTAGGTGCAGGAAAGAGTGGGCACAGTGATGGGAGTCGGGGTGGGGGATCGCATGTAGTGTTTTGGTAAAGATTAGGATTACAGACTGATGTTTATATCGTGAATCAAATATTGCTTGGTTGCTGTCACAAGAAATCGTATTAAGGTGTTAATATTATTGTGTTAAAACAAGGAGCATCACAACTAGTGTTGCTTTTTCTACACAACAGAATTCACTGCTTTGTATACTCATTAGACAGCAGATAGACACTGCACAAAATAACTGTCGAATTATATAAATAAATGTATGATTTAAGTAGATACACAGTAGATACAATTTAATCTGCCAGTGCAGTAAGATCATTACACTTGGTAGGATTTCTTGAAATAAAGAAAAAAACTAAATGTCTTAAAATAAGATTTAAAACACTTATTCCAAGCAGTCGTATTAAATTAATTAACTTAAAACTTCATTTGTGTAAAACGATCTTAAAACCAGAGATACTAAACAAGTTCATTTAATAAGCATCATATATATCGTTATATATTCGGTCTTAAAATGAGACAACTGAAAACAAGATCAAATCAAAAATTACGCATACCTGCGTATTGTCAACAATTATTTATTCAGACGAGGACTGGCGTGTACACAGTAGTTACAATGCAAAAACAACGCAAAATCATTACTCGCTGCTTTTCAAAATACTTCAATTTATTGCAACATTAAACAATATTGAATGTAGTTTGTTGTTACTGAAAGATATTCCACATGAGAAATTAAAATCAAAAGCCATAATTACATAGGAGTGCTGACTTAATACTGCAGACTATGGAATAAATAATATTAATGACCAAGTCCTGAATATGATCATTGAGCATTTTTATACTGGGTAACCTTAAAACCAGTTATTACAGCTGAAATAAAGTTTTAAAAGCCACAAGACCTCAAATGATGTCTTTGATAGTAATTAAGTTCGATTCGCAGGTTAAATAAAAACAAACATAAATAAGCTTTACTACGTGAAGAAATTAAAATCTTAAACAACCTGCTCCTGTATAGTATTTTATTCTTAAAATAGGATCAATAAAATGTTTATTGCTAGAAAACTCTTGATGAGGAGTTTTTGCAGTGAAGGGATGTCACTGGGTTTGAATACATTTTTAATTGATCAAATTACAGGTAATAGGAGGGTTTTTCTTTCAGCATCAACCTGGTTTATCATTAGTCATTCCCCTGTCTTGGTCGCAGCAGTAGCTGAGATTGTGCTACAACTGTGTACAATTTCCTTTAAAAAAATAATCCCAACTAAATTGCTAGCTAAGGGTTTGTTGTTTGTTTTATCCCGGTTTAGGCCACGTCAGGTTGCCACACAGATATAGATATCAGGGGCGCTAATAGATAGAGATTTCACTACCCAAGGCATTCACTCCTCTTGCACTTTTTTTTTTTTCACTCTACACTCTCCAGATGTTAGCACCATACTGGGTGTTAAAGCAGTGTGGGGGGTTTGAAATGAAAGGGTGGCTTCCTTTACTGTCAGACTCGCTTCAGCTCTTTAATCACAGCTTCTCGAATCATCGCTGTGCCCACCTGGGTAAGGAAGTTTTGAGTCTCCTACACAGCTACAGAAATGTCCAAACATGACCTCGAGCACTCCGATAGTTCGCAATTACGGATGTATAAAACTCTTTTATTGACTCAGTAGCTATATTGTGTATTTTTTTATTTTTTTTATTAGCCTACACAACTGTTTCTTTATTTCTTGCCAATTTTCATGTTACTACTTTTACTGTTTTGTACACAATTTTATGTTTTTTTTTTTACATTGTAAGTCCCTATACATTACACACACATAAAACAAGTGTTCTGTTATGTAGCTCTATGTTCTGTTATGTAGCTCTATGTTCTGTTATGTAGCTCTGTGTTCGGTATGTAGCTCTATTTTCTGTTATGTAGCTCTGTGTTCGGTATGTAGCTCTATTTTCTGTTATGTAGCTCTGTGTTCTGTTATGTAGCTCTATATTCTGTTATGTAGCTCTTTGTTCTGTTATGTAGCTCTATATTCGGTTATGTAGCTCTGTGTTCTGTTATGTAGCTCTATATTCTGTGATGTAGTTCTGTGTTCTGTTATGTAGCTCTGTATTCTGTTGTGTAGCTCTGTGTTCTGTTATGTAGCTCTATATTCTGTTATGTAGCTCTGTGTTCTGTTATGTAGCTTTATATTCTGTTATGTAGCTCTGTGTTCAGTATGTAGCTCTATTTTCTGTTATTTAGCTCTGTGTTCTGTTATGTAGCTCTATGTTCTGTTATGTAGCTCTGTGTTCAGTGTGTAGCTCTATTTCTGTTATTTAGCTCTGTGTTCTGTTATGTAGCTCCGTGTTCTGTTATGTAGCTCTATATTCTGTTATGTAGCTCTGTGTTCAGTATGTAGCTCTATTTTCTGTTATTAAGCTCTGTGTTCTGTTATGTAGCTCTATGTTCTGTTATGTAGTTCTGTGTTCAGTATGTAGCTCTATTTTGTGTTATTTAGCTCTGTTTTCTGTTATGTAGCTCTATATTCTGTTATGTAGCTCTAAGTTCTTTTATGTAGCTCTATGTTCTGTTATCTAGCTCTGTGTCCTGTTATGTAGCTCTATATTCTGTTATGTAGCTCTGTGTTTTGTTATGTAGCTCTGGTTTCTGTTATGTAGCTCTGTGTTCTGTTATGTAGCTCTGTGTTCTGTTATGTAGCTCTATGTTCTGTTATGTAGCTCTGTGTTCTGTGTTCTAACCCTAACCCTGGTGCTACATAACAGAACACAGAGCTACATAACAGAACATAGAGCTACATAACAAAACATAGAGCTACAGGAGCATAGATAGCATGCATCCAGATCATCTTACTTTTCTGGGTCATTTTTCCTTTTCACCCCGACACCTCTGCTGCATATCACACTAATCCACCCAATGTCACATCTTTATCCAACTTTAATCTTTTAAATCCTATGTTTCCAAATCCAACATCATGGGAATCGTACCCACGTTGCCAGACTTTGGATTCAGAGCCACCAGTAGGCATAAAGTGAGTGATCTTTAACTTGCTATGGAATGGAACAACCTGCACTTTTCTCATACATTCTAAAGTCTTTGGTATTTACAGGAGCTTTTTGTTCTTATATGTTTAATAGTAAAAGAAAAAGTACCCCCCCCCCCCTCTTTTTTTTTTTTTTTTTTTTTTTTATAGGCTAAAGGCTCCGGGGGCAGACCTCGGTATCTTGGTTATAGGCTTGTTAATGAGTTGAACCATGACCAATTCTTTGAAGTCTTACCAAAGTCCCTGATAATATCAGGGAATTAAAAATGGCTTACAGCATTTCATCTTACTTACCAAATAGACTGGAATGTGTTATATCTTAGATACAGTGAGATTCATGTAGCATTAAGCAAGACAGTGAAGCTTTTAGGAACTTTTCTCACCCAGCGTTTGCACAAGCATTCGTATCATCCGAGATTGCATTCAGTCTGTTCTTGTTTCATCGGTCCCCTAATTCACATTGTGTGTAACTTTGAGCACTTACAATGTCAGAAAGGTTTGCAAGGATCACTTGCATTCTCAGAAAGTTACAGCTGAACTTGAGCAATTACAACCCAGATGAGAAATAAGTACAAGGTAGCTGTTTAATGGGTAATAGTACACGCTTCAGTGGCTTTGCGTTTTTTTTTTTTTTGTTTCCCCCTGTTTTTTTTTTGTCCTGCAGTCACACCTAATGTTTCATTTTTCTTGCTATGTAAATACCTGGAAAGAAACAGGGTGTGGTGTAGGTTTTTAAATATGGATTTATGTGCTTGACCTTTGTTCTGGTGTGAACTGGCTGGAGCTTTGGTATGCAAAGTGATTTAAAGACTAAATCTCATAATGAAAAGATTGACTGAATGAATGTGTTTTGGTTATATGATGTAATATAAAATAGATCGAGCTCAACACTTACTATAGTACATCAATACAGACTAAGGGAAAGGAATGTGTGTGTTTATCGAGCATTCAACTGTATCTGGAAATGTATTTATGGGGTGGCAAGGGGGTTGCATGAGAATGATAAGGGGTGGCAACACTATAGCAAACACCCTTGCATGGTTCTTGTGAATTCAAGGAATGATATATATATATTCGGTGTATACACTGGAGTGTACATTTTATATACCTTATATATGGATTGGAAAGACGGTAGCGAGTGGGATTAGGATACCCTAACACTAACCCCTAGTAAGCATGACATACAATACAGATTATAGATAGAAATATGACCCACCAAATTCGTTATTTTGACAATAGATCAGATGAAGCTGTTAGTCATTAATACATGCGAAGATATCATCAATAATAACTATACTAATATATAATAAACTTACATGTATATTTATACAAAAGCTTTGATTCCTTAAATGAGCCATTTGATGGAGTCATTTGTTTGAATCATGTGTTGATGAGTGATCAGGCTGATCGTATTGAATGTGTTTGATTCACTAAAACGAAGCAGTTCAAAAGAGTCGTTTGTTCAGATTCGTTTTTAATTTTAAAAATACAAGATTCTTGCCATTTTTTACAGGTTTATATATTTTTTTTATGCATCACATTGAAGGACTGCGGCTGTAATTGGTCAGGGAATTATGATTACATTTATATATTATAAATTGCGATACCAGCGCTGGGGTGGCAATGCGTTGTGTTAGGGCGGCAGTCGGTGGGCCACGCGGTGGATCCGCCCCTGCTATGTATCGGCTGCATCTTTTTAATAAATGTTGACAAATGATTAATGCAGTTTAACACTACTATTGAAAATACACAACACAAACTCAATCTGTTCAAAATGGTTTGCATCAAGGAATACCGTCATAAACACACACACACACACACACACACACACACACACACACACACACACACACACACACACACACACACACCAGACCAATTAATCGATCCCAATAGTCCATCTCCTCTTGAACAGCCCCTTTCCTGCCAACACAAAATGGTCAATGAGCATTACTACTTTTCCTGCCTTCCTCTTGGTGATTAAGTATTTGCATTTTGTGGGACTTTCATTGCCCGGAGGAAGAGAATGCACGAAAAAAAGAGAGGGGACGGTTTCCTTTAACACCCAAGTACAGTGCGCTGACCCTTTTTCTGTTTCCTAAGGCCAGCCGCTGTGACCTTTCATCCTTGACATTAGACTGTTGCATATTCATGAGCACTGGGGTGTTTGTAAGGTGGGTTTTTTTACCTCTTGTGATGTGGATTAGCAATTACAAAAGTACTGCTGAATTCTTGTGTCTGAGCATTCGAAATACGCAGATTTATTTTTGTATAAATGCGCGTGTTGTGCTAATTTCTAAAGTAACGCACACAGACCTGTAAATAAAATGAAGTTTTCCCACACAAAAAAATAGGTAGTATTTTCAGAAATGGAAAATGTCTCCCGTATCGACGTAAATGATCCAAGGTAGTTTCAAAGCTACAACATTGACTGTAAACATATTAATAAAAATGTAACAGGTCCCGAAATGATTTGCTAACAAATCCTAATTCCTACCATTACATTTCTTTTATATCATATCTGATAGTTACCTCTGAAATGGACTTTACCTTCATCAATACCTGACTTTACCAACACCCTTGTGGCTGAACAAATCTCCACAAACTTCCCAGAAGAAGTTTTTTTTGAAGGTTATTATCCAGCAAATAGGGACTAAATGTGAATGTTCAAAAAGCACAATCTTGAATCAGGTATTTTGTTAAAAGCAGGGGGAAATTTCACAATGAATGAAACCCTAAGTGCACACGGGATCATTTGTTTTTCACTCCGACTGAAGGTTTTCCCTTTCCCTCACTCTCCGACACATATTTGGTGTTTAGCGAGGGTTCGGAAATAGATTATCATAAAATATATATATATATTTCAATAATCCAACTAAATAATAGTTGCACTTTTAGTAAACATTCTGAATTTGTCTACCCAAACGGAGTACAGAGGTTAACCTTTATCGTAGACAAGCACATTTTAGTTGGCACAAAGGGTCAGCCATGAGTTGCCTGTGTTGGTGGTCAGTAATTGGGCAGGTGGGTGGCGCACACTGATGTGGTTTAAGGCTGTCACTGTGCTGGCGGCAATGCCATTCATTTGTCTTTGCCCAGCCGCAAAACAGGCCTACGCACAATGGCCAGATGCAGAGAGATGTGGGGGTTCTAATCAGAGATGTAGTTTTACACAAACCTGATGTAATGTGTATCTTGTTGCTAAACAATAAGAAGATATATAATTGGCTAAACTGCAAACAATATGACGCTACAGCCGTTTGGTCATGTGACTGATTCTGGAACACAGGTCAGCCTCTGTTCACATAAAAACGAGGAACAACTCAGTTACAGTTAAAGCGAGAGAGTTTTTCAGGTTGCTAATCTCCTGAAAAGAGCACAAGGTCCTTGTCACATTTAGTATGTCTTCTGTAACTTTTAAACCCCCGATCATGAGACTTTACTACACCTTTGCCAAAAGCCCAGACGTTGCACTCATTTAGGGCGTGATTGGAGACTAGGAAACGTGACAGAGAACGCAATCTGCTCTTTTTTTTTTTTTGTCGATGTCCAAAAATCATGAGCTGTGATCTGGAAATCTAGTGCAAGTCTAATGATGAGCTTAAGCACAGACACGCACACACACTCGCACATGTGCACGAACATCGGGAAAAGGCTAGTTTCGGGAAAGCCAATTGAAGTAGAGCCCACATGTGGGTTGAGTTCAGAAGATTTAGGCGTAACTGTTGAGAGGTCTTGGATACAAACCCACATACGGATGCGTTCTCATCGGCCCGTTTTGCAGCCCCTGGATTGTGTATGCTATTTTAAATTTAGAAATGTGTAATCAAGTCATAGAGGCATAACGTGGCCGATGTATGCTTATGTATTTTTGAGCATCCTACTGGCCAAAAACAATAGTAGAGCCAAATAAAAAAAAAAAAACAGTTTCACAACGTTCCAGGAATCCATCAAAGCGTTTATGCTGTATTTGGAATATGGAGCTTTCGAGCCTCCGTGTCCTACTATAGAACTGCAGCATTGCTCATCTTTCTATTCCCGGACACATATAATAGTCCAGCTGGGATTTAGCCATCATAAGCAAAAGAACAAAAGCTAAAACTATATATAAGTGCACGTGCATTTAAGTGCAAAACCAATATGTTCTGATAACTAGAGCAAATCTTTAAAATCACCAATCTCCATCATACCACTGTGCACCTTTCAGCATGAAATAAAGCAAATCTATGAATAATACAAACCTTGAAATACAGCGTCATGCATTTTTTTACACACACACACACACACACACACACACACACACACACACACACAGTTCTTAATTCATATTTAATCTGGTGTGAGTGTTGACAGTCGAGTGAGATGTTTTGTGTGCTGTGTTTATGCGTCACGAAAACAGTTTTTTGGGCCTAAATATTTCTGTAGCCTCTGACATTTCTGTGTATTTTGATTCTCAAAAGGAAAAAAAAAATGTCCTGATAGAACAAGAATTTCCATATTAACATTATATGTTTTTTTTAATGCAAATTCATTTTAACGGCACTAATCTTTATTAACCTTTAGAAACCTACAATATTGAGTTCGCTAATATTAATTGAATAATAAATAAATAATTAGCATAAAGCGTCCGTATTTGTTCATTTAAGGTACATTTAGAACAGGTAAAAATATGCGTGAATGAATTATTATTGCACTAAGAATATTTTAATTGATTGACAGAACTAATATACATACAGGAGTCCCAGGATTACGTTGGTTCGACTTACTATTACGATCCGAATTTTTTTTTTTTTTCAAAATATTTACATTTTTAAAGATAGTTAGTTTGCATATTTTCTGGTTTTGATGTTTCAAAGCCCGAGTTTAGCTCTTGTCTTTCTCGTTTTTATCGGCATCAATGGACACTGAAACAGCTCGAAAGTATGCAGTTCAACCAAAAGGTTCATTAAAAGGCTGTATTCTGAGCTCATTTTTAATGTGTGCTGCCAGTGTGTCAGACACTTTTTATTAAAATCCAAATACTGGCGAGTGTAATTTAAGGTAATTAGAAAATATAATTATTTATTATATTATTATATATAGCAATAAATATTTAACTTTGATACAATGTTTTCATATAAGAATGAGCTTATTATATGTAGTGATAATATTTAACCCACTGCTCATTTCAGACTCATAATGCAGGAATAATAGCACTCTGAGCTCGTGCTGTTCTAAAGATCGATGGTGTTCTGAGCGCCGGTGTGGTGCGCTGAGGTTTGGCTCTGGAACACTAATGGTCAGGCTTCATTTAGACTAAATTGGGAAGGTGTGTGTGCGCCATGTCACAGCTTTGACGCCTAGAGCCGTCGGGTGTGTGCGGCACAGCACGCCCTCCTGACACCCAAATAGAATCCAGACGTGGACCGGTGTGTGTGTATGTGTGTGTGTGTTTTAAAGGTGAGGGTCAGCAGCTGCTAGAGGATATACGCCTCCACACACAGATAAACACAGGCAGATAGACACACACTGCTGTATAACACGATCCTATCTGTATCCTAAGGGCCAGCTGGATGCGGGTTCTCCCCTACCCAGATGGACACGGTTAGCAATTAGCTTTGAGGCTAATTCTTATTTTCTGTCGAGCGCATGGAAGAATCAGGAGAAAGGAAACGTGAAAAATAGGAAAAGGTCGACACGGATACAGGAGTCTGAATTATTGTCAGTAATTGATGTTTGTTTCAATTAAATTAAAGTTGTTTAAAAGCCAATCAAATTTCATATCCGTAGTAACTTTTAATTTTTAGAAAACTAATCAAAATATTTAAAAGAATGGAGAATAAAAGGAAGACTTTTTGTTTATTTACAAAAGTAATCTTGCTCTCAATTAATAAATCATTTAAAGTAACTGACACTTATTAAATCAGTGAGCAGATCAGTTAGCATTCATACTATCATTTTTTTGAGCGATGTCATTTTTTTGAAGAAACCAAATTAGTCAAAATCATATTACTTATTCACAACCAATGAGCTAAAATGTGCTTCTTGGACTGTTGGATTTTTGGAATGCTCCTATATGTCTCTACATCGCAAGCCTGATGTGGCTTATTGTGGAGCCACCGCAAACTTTAATACCGCGATCACGTTACTCCCAAGTTAGAGTTTGGAGACTTGATATGCAAAGTTTCAGACTAAGATATATGATGAGGAAATCGAGGTTGTAATGCCGAGCTCAGGCCAGACCCGGACTCTGTTTGTAGCCTTGCCAAGCATCGTGTCACAGTACACCGGAACAGCCAAGCCGCTGTATTAACGGTGATATATTGAGGATCGCTAGGCCACTAGTTTGGCTTTCTCCTTACTTTTTTCCAGTCGTTCATTCAGCAGCGGTGAGCTTAGAGAAAGCGAATTTTGAGATGCACAGTGGTGTGCATTTCCCATTCAGATTACTTCAAACGCCGCTTGGCCTCATCTCCGCGGAAATAACACTGCAGGGAGCGCTCAGTTCTCATACTTCACCAAAAGTCGAATTGAAAAAAGAAAAAATCGAATTGAATCGTTGCTCGAAAACGTTGTTGTTTTATTCACACACACACACACACACACCCCACCCCCCCCCCCCCCACCCCCCCCGGTGAGGTCTTTGTTTTCAGCTGAAAATTGCAAGAAATGTTGTGGGCTGATTTTCAGACCATTTCAGACATTGTTGTTTAAAAAAGTTTGGAATTACTGGTGTTCACATTCTGGAACGGAAAAAAAAAAAGGCCCATTTGTTTGCCTGTACATTGGTTTCTATAAATACGTAAGAAAACGCGTCGATTCCTTTAATCGATGTCAAAAAAAATGAAGAAATCTGGAAAAAATCCATTGATATATTCCAGCACAACAATGTGAAAATGTTTCCTTTACTTTCGAATTTTGCTTAGGCAACGTTCCTGCATAAATTACATTGTGTACAGATCCAGTTAAACAAACACAGTGGTTAAAAAAAAATCATATGGCCTTAAGATATCTAAAACTCTGCTAGCTCAGTATGATTTCCATGCACGGGAAACATCGGATATTCACATGCAAGAGATAAACGGACGAGACTAATCATTTTGTGCAGGATTTCCAACAAACTTGAACTAAACTGAAACAAATATATATGAAATCCGGTAGTGTAACATGCATTATTGATGTAAAATCAGATATATATCAATATAAAGCTATAGAACAATGTGACCTCTATTGGTATATAGTGATCGCAGCATACGATGTAAACACAAGCCTGATACATATCAAGGGTTTCTTATATAATGCTTCATTGTGAAGGCTTGGAAGCAAATAATAAGGCGTACAGTCTGTCTTACAGTATGAAGGATTTCTAAGCCCGTCCTTTTTTTGCCCAAAAAAGAAGGGAATCACTGACATCAGACAGTGGCTTCCTTATGATAGTGCATTTAAAGTATCTTTTGTGCCTTCTTTCTAACAAATGGAATCAGCCTAAATATAGCAGGAAATGGGACAAATGAGGAAATCTGACACTACCTACTCACAAAGCCCTCTGGGCGTTAGCGTCATCCCCTGCAGCCCAGGGATTGTGACCTCTTGTTGGAAGAGAGTGGTTCTACAGTCGGAAATTTCAGGCTTGTTATTAGAGGAAATGGACAATTGTAGCGTCAAAAGGCAGCGTCAGCTCGAACCAATGTAAAGCAGACTTTAAACAAGCTTGATAAGTTCATTGGTGAATTTACAGTCTTTTTTTTTTTTTTTAAGTATTGAATTAGGATTTAGGATTTGGGAAGAATGACTTTCAGGCAGTGGTGGATGAAGAACACAAACCATTTATTTGAGTAAAGCAGAGATTCATTCAACTCGAAATACGACTCCAGTAACAGGACAAGTGTCCCATTAAACTTTCGCTTGAGTAAAAGTACAAAAGTATTTGCCTTCAAATGTACTTAAGTACTTCCCGTGGGCTCACCACCTGCAGAAGGGACTGTAAGGGACGGTGCTGTGAGGATTGGGCAGCAGTCGAAGGCGGGGGTCTGCTTGGACTGCTGCCCCTGCGACCCGAATTACGGATAAGCGGGAGAAAATGAATGAATGAAGAATGTACTTAAGTATTCAAAGTACTATGATTAATTATGGCTATAATGTTCCTATTATCTTGTGTGAAAAGACTCGAATGTGACTTTCAGCACACTGATCTATTAATAGATATTAATGACTCATGCATTGATTGATTTCCATTACAATTATTATAACATTATTTATTATTATAACGGGTGATGAGTCTGGAGTTTCTTCATCATTTATTCCTCTCTAAATGTTCTGCTTGCTGTTGAACTGATCCTGAACTGTATGTCGGTTATCAGTAGATGCACCAAGCGGCAATTAAAACGAGTTGAATACAGAGAGCATGCTCGACCCTTATTGGTGGATTGCTTCATGCTTTACCAGTTTAGTTTTCATCCTCATAAATAAAAAGGAACGACAGATTTTGCAAAATGTAGTAGTAAAAAGTCCAATATTTGACTTTGAAATGTAGTGAAGGTCATGTAAAAGTCTCAGAAAGGTACAGATACATGAAAAAAGCTACAAAAGTACAGTAACGAATTACATGTACTTCCCTCCACTGCTCTATGTTGTGTATTTTTGTGCTGTGAATTGCCTTGGAATCCAGGATACACCCCTGTTTCACACTTACCCTTCCTGTGATAGGCTTCAGATCTGCCTTGACCCTGACCAGGAAAAAAGTGAAGAGAAGATTACATGTAGCGGTTCACTGTGTCAGAAGTAGACTTTCGCATCTGCCAAGAGGAAATGATGTTAAACTCGAACTACTGTCTGTTTACAGTGTCTCTTTTTCTCTCGCTCATCCAAAATCTGCAGCTGTTTATTTGCGCCGAGCCGATCTGGGACCCGACAGAGCCTGTGCACCGCGCCGGAGAGTAAGCAGCGATGCTGGGCGAGAACGATGTTCTCCTACTCCAAATATTTGACACTGAAGTACATGGTGGAGTACTGGAGACGCTGCCAGAAAAGCACTTAAAGAGAATCTTTCTCCCTTTCACTTCTCTCCCCTACCAGTGAAACATCGGTTATGTTTTATGATATCTTATTTGAGCAAAGGAATTCAAGTGGGTTTTGCCAGACAAAGATTTAGCTAATCGCTCTGTCAGTACAGAATCTATTGATGATCTGGTGTTCACAAGGTCAAATGTTAATCTGCAGGCGAGTGTTTGTATGATAGAACTCCAAAAAATCATAATAACGGAGAGCAGTTTCCAATGCCTGATTACTACAAGCGATTCGCAGTTACTCAAATGTACTTTATGAAGGCTTCTTCATCTTCTTTTGGCTTCTCCCATTAGGGGGCGCCACAGCGAATCACCCATCTCCATACTACTGTCCTCTACATCTGCCTCTTTCACATCAACTACCTGCATGTCTTCCTTCACCACATCCATAAACCTCCTCCTTGGCCTTCCTCTTTTCCTCCTTCCTGGTGTCTCCATTCTCAGCATTCTCCTACTGATATACCCCATGTCCCTCCTCTGCACATGTCCAAACCATCTCAATCTCACCTCCCTCACCGCATCTCCAAAACGTCCTACATGCGCTGTCCCTCTAATAAACTCATTTCTAATCCTGTCCATCCTCCTTACTCCCAAAGAAAACCTCAACATAAGGCTTAAATGTTTTAATTCACATAAATGACTTTGAAGGTGTGTCTCTTCCTTCTATGGCCATGAATATATTTCACTGCCATTTTGCAGACCTGTGTTTAACTCAGGCTACATCTACACTAATCCAGATCGATCTAAAGTCTAAAAACGCTCCGCGTCCACACTTTCGTTTTCAGTCGTTTCCCAAAAGTTGCTTGTTTCCTCATTTGCTCATCGTCTGAAAAGGCCTATGTCATGAGCAAAACAACCTCCGACCTGCGTCATTTCCGCCTGGCATTTATTTACTCTCCTGCTCTTTACGACTAAAAACGTGTCACCGTTTTCTAAAGCTTCTGTTTTCTCGGTCCACACTCAACCCCTCATGTTAGTTCTTACTCTCCAGTGTTCTGTATTGTTTAAAGACTATAATCACACTCTTGATGTCAACCAAATGAGGATGGGTTCTTTTTTTGAGTCTGGTTCCTCTCAAGGTTTCTTCCTCATAACATCTAAGGTAGTTTTTCCTGGCCACTGTCGCCGTGGCTGCTCATCAGGGACAAATACACACCGTTCACATTAACTGTTAAATTCTGTAAAGCTGCTTTGAGACAATGTCTGTTGTGAAAAGCGCTATAGAAATACACTTGACTTGACTTTACACTTTGACTTGAAAACAGCATTTTGACTGAAAAACGCTGCCTCAGTGTGGACAGGAGGCCGAAACGGAGAAAAAAAATATGCGCTTCCAATCATATTAGTGTGGACATATGTGTTATTTGGTGTTTGTGTGTGTGTGTGTGTGTCTCTCTCTTTTTTCACAGCTGATCCATAACCGACGAGTGCCGTGTTGAATATTTCAGTGCGCCGTCTGCCCAGCCATCTCACTAGAGATGCCTTGTCATTCTAGATTAGCCGATCAGGCGGAAACAGCAGCGCCGATCCAACCAAAACCTGACACAGCGAACCAGTAGGGACCAGAGGGAATGTGTGAAACACACACACATGCACAAACACATTCTCGAAGCAGTGGTGGTGTTTGACAGTTCTACAAAGAGTTCTACATACGGTGTGCGGTACAACACGTTTTAATGCTGTCCTTAATTTTCCTCGTTAATGAAATGTCCTTGTTCAACCAATACGGCTTGAGCCGGAGATAAAGGAGAGCTAAAGAGCAGGATGCTGCACTCTAAACCGTACACATGCTTCATGTAAGTATTTGATGGGAAAGTCGCAGCCAAACCCACTGGCCTCTGATGCCTCCATTAAAGTTTGATGGTGCAATTTAAGTGCATGTTGATCTGACACCTCGGCTGGCGAGAGCTCGAGTAAAAGTGCTGGCAGGCAGAAAGGCTCTCTTTTCCTCTCGCCCTCACACTCTTCCTCTCTCTTTCCCTCTCTCGGGTTGACAACATCAGAAGTGTCTTAACAGTACTTTAATGGCTTTTCGACACGACTTTTCCAAGACCTGAGTGTGAAATCTGTATGCTGCTGATGGAATCTGACATGTCCTGCTTTTCTCCTTTGACTCCACACATGCATGTATAATCAGCATGACAACATTTTTTGCTCTCTGAACGTGTGCCTGGTTGCACAGGATTGTGGGTATTTCCATAAACATATTATATACTACATATAATTCCTGCTATGAGGATTATTGTTTCATGTATATGACGTGCTCATGCCTGTCATGCGGTATAACGTGTGTGTTATAGTTACCTTTCAATTGCATTATACTGCTTTGTTATCTGACCCAGATTGTTTTAGACTTTGCGTTAAAGCCAAACATCATGTAACGAAACAGCCGAGCGGGACTTAATTGAGGGACAGGAGTACAACATAAACACAGTGTCAAACACACACAGTTTGAGATGGATTTAGATCCGAATGCAGGGATTTATTTGAGCTGATTGATCAGACAAACCAAAACACCAAACTAGTACTGAATGACGTAATGCTGGCAAAGGGTCAGACATGCAACAGAAAAGATGAGGTGAAATCTAAGATATCGTGTGCAGATGTTGCTATTGTCGCTTTCGTTTACGCAAAATAAATTTGCCATTTACATGCATACAGCAGCTACATACCTTTTAAGTTCATATTCGTAGTTTAACTCACAAGCACTTTTCGTAGCTCAGTGTTTTTGTGCTAAATCACATGATGTTTTTGGTGATTTGGTGATTTTGATATGTTAAAAATAAAGTGAACATCGATTGTCCTAACGTTCGACAGACTGTGAAAAGCATCGTCATAAATCTTTGTCATTCAGGTGTTCTATCGGTTTGACATCCAAATTTACAGAAGCTGATGCTAGCTCGTATTTTTAGAAGCATTCCCGAATGTTCGCGAAGGCTGCCGTTTTCCATTCCGGACTTCCGAACGTAGCTGTCGCAAAGCTTTAAACACTGCCATCTGAGTTGAAAAGTCTAAATAACTTGTCACATCTGCACTCACTTACTCTTGCGGGTGTTTAGGTAGCGCAGGAGAATTCTTTCTAGGTACAGGTCACATGACATTGACGAGGCCCGTATCATTCCCTCTTTACTTCCTCCCATCGTCGTTTACTAAAACACACAAACAGAGTTAACAATTCTAACAAGACCTATTACACCCCCACCTCGTTAGCGTCGCCGTTTCGCTACCGTAATGGTCACATGCTAACTGTTTCTTATTGAAAGAGCCGTCAGATCCTATTTGAGCAGCAGGGAAGGATTTTAGACGTTTGGTCGTTATTCTTCCGTGCTAGGGCATGCAGGTTTTGATTGAATAATGAACCAATTCCATGCCAATTTAATTACTGAAACTCTGGCATGCAGAGCTAACGTCTGATTCCACACAGCTAATTAGTATCTGCCTTGATGACATTGATTGAGGAATGTTCGGTTTGGGGTATCAAGTTCTCTGCAAGACGGCTTGCTTCCTAGAACGCCCCTTTGATTGGCAATTAATTGGAGCGGTAACTGTCACACCAAACGCAATAAAAAAAAACTTTAACCAGGAGCAGACGATGCAGTCTGATGCGACAATGTCTGACTAGCCGATGTCTGACTTTCCAGGTCACAGAATATGACCTAGGCATTCGGTTGCTTCCTCACTGATTTCTATATAAGACTGATTATAATTACTAACCTCATATGAACCCCCCTACCTACAAATCAGCACTCCGTAGTTCAGTGCTAATCGGCAAGTCGTGGCAAGTCTTTTGTTTAGATTCTTCAGAGTGGTGTTAAAGCGGTAGAGTAAGCTGACCCAGCGTACAGGAGGAGTCGGCCTCTAATCAGATGTGCATGATTGACTTGATGAAGAACACAAGGCAGGGTGAGGCAGGAGGTGGTCATTCTAGCCAGCGCAGATCCATGAGCCAGCATGCAATCAGATTTAGTTTATACAATCACCTTCTCCTGGCTGTTGGCCAATCATCATGTCTCCCAAAGAGTTATTGTGTGCACCCAGAATACACTGCTAATGCTGCACTATGTACTATGTTTAACGCTAATTATTTATTTATCTCGCATGTTGAAATTGGAATATAATTCAATTTGATTGATAGCAGAACATTAACGGCTGGTTGACTGCTTTGAGAATGAAGCATAAGGAAAATTCTGTGGTGCATTTTTAGTTTATTCTACTTAATTAGCTAAATAAGATAAAAAAAAGTATTTGGAAACGCTTCGAATTGCGACAACGCGATGCTACGAAACAAGCAGTGACTGATAAAATAACGTTATGATGTGTAAGTGAAGATGGTGAAAGAACCCAGCTAGCAAAAAAATTTGTAAAAAAAACACAAGCAGATTGTGAGAAGTGAGAATCAAACTGACATGTAGCTATTAATATAAATTATGAGGGGAAAATCTCACTTAAAAAACTTCCCATGCATTCTTATTTTCATGTCTGTGACTGTTCTATTCGTTTTTGTTTAGCAGACATGATTTATGTTATCTGGTTCCTTCTTTCCCAAATCAGCCTCACGTCTCCAGGGTGGATTGATGCTGTTACTCCTTACATACTTGTGCAAGCCACTGTTCGAGCTTGGTTCTGGTCCCCATCAGTATCGCAGATCTTTTTTTTTGTAGCACATTGACAAATGGCTAAGATTATCTTGTTTGTTCACCGCTAACGGCTTCACTCTTGAATAACTTCCAACGGACCAGTTTCACCCAACATTTTTTCTTTTTTATCTGGTGCCTATATCCTGCTTCACAAATCTCATTGGGTCAAAATAGATTTTGCACATCGAAGTGCTAAAAGCCAGATACATTCTGAAGCTTGCGACCAGAAAAGTGTACAGGAGATAGCAGAGCATTGGATTCACATGACTTGTTCAACCGAAGATTGAAACTAGTAGATTTTCATATTTCATCATAGACGTTGTTCCCTTTGTAGCCATTATGGCGATAATCTGTCAAGTAAAAAAACATACTTAGGCTTAGATACAAGTGTAACAAAATGTCGATGGATTTTAATCATTAATTATCTAATAATTACCAATGAGTTACAGTATTATCACTTGCTACATGACTCATTTTTTTTACTTCCATTTCTGGATATTTTATGGTCAAAGGCAGATGATTATTTTGACCCATTTGACGTTCAAATCCTTGGCCTCTTTATCTTTTTCATATCATGGTGACTGTGAGCTAATGGATGTATCAATGATTCAAGTAACCCTAAGTTATCCCCTCACTAAGTGTGTTCCAGTGCATGTTACTACTCTTTTACTGTTTCAAGCTCCATAGATCCCATACACTCTAGATAATGAGGATTATTTTTACTCCAATGATGTTTTATTAGACCAGCCAGAGTTAGCATGGGTATCTAAGTTTGGGCTGTGAGTCTTTTGTCCTGGTCTCTATTGTGTGTGTGTGTGTGTGTGTGTGTGTGTGTGTGTGTGTGTGTGTGTGTGTGTGTGTGTGTGTGTGTGTGTGCACGCCCTTCAGGCTGGCCCATGGGGTGCTGTTATCATGCCTGTCTGCATATGAGGAGCAGAAAAGGAAAGGGGGGGGACGGTCGGGGCAAAGACCGAAGCCATGCTTTGATCAGACCTCCACTTTTCTTTATGGGGCTCCTCAAAAGAGTTTTCCAGCGACAGTTCTGTGTGTGTGTGTGTTTGTGCATGTTTTTGGATAGAACCCAGGTTTTGGGCTTCTGATTCCACATTCCAACACACACACACACACACACACACACACACACACACACACACACACACACACACACACCAGCAGGTTCTATTCTGAAGACGTTTAACACTGGCACTCACACACCACCAGCAGCAGTTCAAGTGGAGGTGAAAGGTAAAAGGGTCAAGACAGTTGGGAGAGTGTTGAAGTGTGTGCGCGAGCATGTGAGCGGCGGGGTGTGTGTGTGTGTGTGTGTGTGTGTGTGGGGGGGGGGGGGTCGGGGGGTTTGTTGGCGCTTATGTTTAATAAGTTTATATAACGTGAATGCATCGCTGAAGCAATTATCTCATCCCAAGTAGAGCAACAGCAGTCTGTTCATTAGGAATTTAGAATGACATGTTAGTCCACCCGTTTCATTACACACATTTACTCACATGAACTTGTGGACCTGCTGTAGAGTCAGACTCAAAGATACACATCAATTTATAAAGTGAACGGGATTCGTTAATCTGCTTTCACTTTTCCGAACAGCTGCTTATTGTACTCAAAACCTTTAATTCTCTAACCCGGTAAAAGATTTTAGAAAATTGCACAGTGACCCGGAAAAACTGCTCAAAGTTCCTCTTCTTTACTTGTAAATTCGTTTATATAGCAGGATCGGCTTTAAATCTATTGATATACTGAGACTTTACATGTTTTTTTGAAAGGCAATTATCAACATCTAAGTTATTACTTACACCAAACAGGCGTGACATTATGACCACCTGCCTAATATTGTGTTGGTCCCCTTTTTGTTGCCAAAACAGTCCTGACCTGTAGGTCATTAACAGTATGATCTTCTTCAGCAGTTTGTGCTACGGACCAGCCTTCACTCCCCACCTGCATCAATGAGCCTCGGCCGTTCATGTTGCCGGGATCACCACCGTTCCTTCCTTGGACCACCTTTGATAAATACTGACCACTGCAGACCGGTAACATCCCACGAGAGCTGCAGTTTTGGAGATCCTCTGAACCAGTCATAAAACAAATCCGTACGCTCGCCAATTTTTCCTGCATCACATCAACCTGACAAAATACTCATTTGCTGCAATAAATCCCACCTACCAACAGGAGCCATGATAAAGAGATTAGCAGTGTTATTTACTTCACAGGTCATGATGTTATAATGTTATAATGTTATGCCTGATCGGTGTATCTAATTAATCACGCTAATGTTGCCAGCTTGTTGGTAATGCTGCTCTCTGTGGTCTGCTGTTGTTGGCGTTAAGTTCAAAATGTCGCACAGACAATTTAAATTTCACTACAGTAAAACAGTACCAACAGGCCCCAGAGGCTTGTAGCTGTAAAAGTGCAGTAAAACCAGCTGTTTATGAGCTTTACCCTGCAGTGCAAACAGAAATCAACACGGGAGACATCGATGTTATTGTCCACTTCACACATCGAACGTCCCAAAGTGGGAAATGAACACAAGGTACCAGGGAAAGGAGCATTAGTTCAAGATCTGCTGTTAATAGAAACAAATCTAAATCTATAATTTACCACCTCATGTGATGAATGTGTATCACAAGAGCTATATTTGGTCATTTCAAGAGCGGAAGAACGTCACTGGAAGACGACGAGAGATCGGGAAGACCTTTAAAGAGCTCATGATGATCGTCGGAGAACCACATGATCTCACTTCTGCACCCACCCTGCTCATCAGATTTGGCTCCTGCGAAGTAGGAGCTCCTTGGCGCCTACTTCAACCTCTTTCCCGAAGATAAAGATCCAGCAAAGCTTACCGTTTTGACATCATTGCAGCGATCCAGCGTGAACCGCAGAAGGTGCTTGATGTGTATTAAAAAAGATCACTTCCAAAACATTACTCGGGGGGCGCTGTATTGCTGTTCAAGGGGACCATTTGTGTAAACGTAGATAAATAAAGTACTTTCTGGTAAACAGAGCTCGTCTAGAAACCTTTTGATACCACCTCATACATGTATGTAATTGGTTACTCCTTCTATAACCTTCAGATGCCCTCTGGCATTGCAGCAGCCCAGGATGACACAATAATGACCCAAGGAAGGAATTAGGGAGATTTAAAATAGTTTTTGTCATATAAAATAGAGGCTGATAAACAAACGGGTCACACGTTGCCTCTCTGAAACTGAGAAACAGTCTGCAGCTCTTTTTAGATCACAACAGCTGGCCATAAACATCTGTCCATGCCTTGGGTGTGTGTTTGTGTTTGCGTGCCGCCTCATAAAGCTGTGGCCTGTCCAGCCTTTTGTAGCCTGGCCAGGAAAAGCTGGCTCTGCCCACATCGGCAACTGCGGCCCTCCCGCCAAGCTGTTTATTTCAGTGTTTGTGTGTGTGTGTGTGTGTGTGTGTGTGTGTGTGTGTGTGTGTGTGTGTGTGTTCGTGTTTATATGTGCACACATACACAGACGCCTACCTACATGGTTTTTATGGCTTCCATGCACCAGTTTTTCATACGGTTTAATGGCAGGATGCTATAAGTATAATGACAGTTTGAACCGATGTATGTTTCGTACCACTGTGATTTCGTGCTATTTGTCCTTGTTTGCGATTCCCTCTCTAGGAGTGAGTGAGTGTAAAAGCAGATGGAGAGACTCAGGCTAATGCGTTTTCAGCCTGCGAGAGGGAAAGAGAAATGGCAGCGGTGATACTGAAGGGGAAAACATGCTGAAGGACAAAAGAGAAAATTAAGAGAGATATCCGTAAGAGGACATTAATGACCGATGAATCACTGACCTATAGTTGCTCATCTCAGTGTCTTTTTCTCTGTATGTCCATGTAAAAAAGAAGAACTGATAAAAGAGGAGAACATTGAAGCAAAGCTAGCATGTAGTCATAATGAATACTGCCTTCCATATTTTCTATAGTCGTTCTATTTCAGACTGTTAGATCCTCAATAGCGTATTCAGTCTTCATCTGTTGCTCCCCGTGCCCCTGGATTTCTTGTCAGAACCGAATTATAGACATGTTTTGAGTCTTTTATTATGTGTCCCAGAAATTAATTGCGGGCCCAATACAGGCTCAAGCGATTGCAGCTTCCTACATTTCAAGACTAGGAAGTTCAAGTGGCTCTTTCCAAAAAAACAAACACACACAGTTGAGGTCAGCTCTATTATGGAGGTATTAGGTGAACTGAAGTGGGTGCATTCCGGAACCCAAGGCCAGCTGTTTGCGTGCCCTCCTTGGCCTTCTAATTGGACCTCATGTTTGAATGTCCCCTGCTAGACTGAATTAGAGGTCCTTGAGCTGCCATGCTGGGGCGGACCAAGAGCCTGCTAGTGTGTGTGAGTGTATGTGCACGCTTTGGGTTTGCGATCTAATTATCAGAGATAATTGCTTGGACCTGGCTCCAGTTACAGGCGCCCACTTGGTCTGTCTCGCTCTATTTTCTTGCTCGGCCCCATGGTGCAGAGAAAGGCAGCGTTTGTTTGATCTTGTGTAAGTTAGGCCCTAAAAATGAAGGAAGACCTTTCTCTGGAGACAGCTGTGCTGAACTGGCCGTGACCCTCGTCCCTCCGCGGTCTGATCTCAGATTCACGCTGGTCTTTCTCTTTGACTAAATCGAGTAACAAGAGGGTCGACCTTAAGGCGCCCTTGATGTGGCATTTCAGAAAGCAAATGAATGACACTGTTTAATCTCATTTAATCAGTTCAAAAGCACTTTGTCATGGCTAGCTGGCATGAAGGATAACGTGTTTTTCATAAACCTTTCCTTTTTTTTCAATATCTTTTGCTTTGTTGGTTTTTCACTAATTTCTGAACACGACAGTCGTAGGTGAGATATTAAAATATTACCGTATTTTTCGGACTATAAGCCGCTACTTTTTCCCCACGTATTGAACCCCGCGGCTTAAACAACGAAGCGACTAATTTATGGATTTTTCCATGGTTTTTCCCGGTTTCACAAACTTCAAGCCAAAAAACTGAGCGACGTAACATTAGACCAATGAAATTTCCGAATGGAAACAAAAAAACGCACCTCACCTGTGTTCTGAGCTGCACAGCATCGGGAGAAAAAACTTTTTTTATAAACGCACGACGATGCCAAAAGATAAACTTCCGAGAGAAATAGTTGTGAAAGAAAGGAGGAAGACAATAAACAATGACTTTCTTGGTCGGCTACTGTTTAGATACAAGCCGTTGTAACATGCTGAGTCAGGGTCATGGGAGAGCTCGCTAACTCCAGTTGCAACAGAAATCATATAAGCACAGACAGGTTTCCAAAACTCGTGCTTTTTTATTTTTCTTGGCAACAGCGTTACGGGTTAGTCAAAGAAACTTAGAAATGAGCATCAGAAAATAAAAAGGACATATTCCTCGGTCTTGCACACATGCAGTAATCGCGGAAAAATGCGGCGGCAGGCTATTCCCAAAATGCCGCTCTGCTCTTAAAGGAGCCACAATATATTTCACCCGTTACACCGTGTAACAGACACTGCCTTTTGTTAAAGCCTATGTAAAGTTCATTAGTTTCAGTGTAGACGGCTTATAGACAGGTGCGGCTTATTTATGTTTAAAATAAAAATCTTTGTCAAATTCAGTGGGTGCGGCTTATATATGGGTGCGCTTTATAGTCCGGAAATTACGGTATTTACCGGTATACAGATAACCCACAAAATGCATTTTATTTCTTATTGATATAGTGTGATTTATAGCCCATGATGACCACTAAGCAATTTTTTTAAATCACTTTCACTAATGCTTCCAACTAAAGGGAAAATGATTTGTCTCTGATTTTGGTGACGTATATTTGGAACAGTGTCTTTCCTCCCCACTTCATAGGCAGTTCTCTCACATTTTATTTTCCCAACACTCACACTACAGGGGGAAAAACTCAGGCAACGTACAGAGATTTTCACACAGCTTTTGTAGCGATTTTAAAATAGCTTTAGATAAATATGTGAAGCGTGGGAACCGTGTGCTTCATCTCCATCGAGGAACAGGGCCACAGTGGTTCGAAGCAACTGAATAAGTACATGTTTTTTTATGTTTTTTTTTTTGTTTTTACAGGAAACGGAACATCCTGGCTTTTCCTATAATCTTTCGTTCATTTATTTACCTCATGTAGTCTCGGTCTGATTGGCAGTGTATATTTTTGCATCAAACAAAATGTATGGTAATTAGCGCCGCTATTTTGCACATTCCTTCGTATTCCCGATTCGGAAAAATTCACTGAAAATCTTTCCGATTGGTCAAAATCGTTCTTCCGACAAACAAATCACTTCACATCTGATGTTTTTAGTTCAGCAGGTGATAAGATTCTAAATAACAAGTGCACCTTGTAGTGACTCCATCTTGGTCCCCCCACTATGGAGCATGTTACGTTTAAACATACAGGCTAGTGATGGGAAGATCGAATCCTTTTAGTGACTCAGTTTTTTTAATCTTTTTTGAGTCATTTGGTTCATTTCGTTCTTTTGATCAGAGATAAAAAATGTTACATTTTTAATAAGCGGATCTCCAAAACGTCTACATACACGCACTTTGACTATAGTTCTAATTATTAATATGCGTATGTATTAGTTTCACGTGATAAAAGAACGAACGACTCGGACTAGAAGAGTCAAGAGGTAAACTACTTCCTGTACAGAACATACAGAGATTTAGCGATGCTTTGCTCGCGCTCATCCTGTAGACAATGAACGAATCACTTTTTTGAGACGACTGGACCTTCTGAGTCACATTAAAGACTCATTTAAATTGAACGAATCATTCATGAACAAACCATCACTAATTCCCACCAAATAATAGGTTCATCACGGTTAATACGGAGTTTCGTTTGCTTTTCTTTTTCCAGCACTTGGACACTGATGGTGACTAGCTTAGCTGCCTACTGAACCTTGCATGTCCATTAAACGTAGAAAGTAGAGCAGAACCACGGAACATGAAGTTCATGATGGCTCTCCCAGGCCCTCATGATGGGGACATGTGGGGAAAGTAGCAGTCCTGGGAACGCCGACGTGTTGCCAGTCTGGAGACTGGACATCCCAGAGGGGGTGTGACGAGGGCAAGGGCCACTTGGGTCACGAAAGGTCAGAGGGCTTTGCTTGCTTCCCACCACCACGAATATGTATACAGTAGGCTCACATCAGGCCTCGACTTATCTGAACTGGTTCTCGAATACAAATAAAAAGTGTCTCAGCCATGTTTGGTGATGCTTGTTTAGGACTTAGCACTCATATGCACATAGATGGACAAACACAGTGCTCCACATCTCCCAAAAATAGCTGAAAACGGGGTTCGCGTGCAACTCCGGCGTGTGTGTGTGTGGTGCTTTCATGAGCAGAAACCCGTGAGAAAAATCAATTCCACGTCACGACTGCATGTTTTCCTTGGCATTAATAAGTTGCCTATTTATACGTGGCCTCTGCTCGTATGGAACGTTTATGAGTGGTAGGTCCGTGATCACCGATGTGAACATGCCAGCGTGTATAGTATGTGTGTGTTGGCGTGTGCACGTGTACGCAGCTGTGTGGCCCCATGTGTTTACACTGAGTTGAGGAGATAATGGTTAATAGCTTTGACACTGAGCATTAAAGGAGACAGATGAGACAACTATCATATACAACACATGCACACATACGCAGACAGCAGTTCAAGTGCTAATGGGCCTGTGGTTCCTCATAAGGCATGGTGATTTACATTTCTAGACCCCAAATGAAGCTTTGAATCAAACAAAATATTAATGTTCTGGAACAAATGTATTTTTTGTTGTGTTAATCAGAAGTCAGGTCCCGTCAGGTTTTGCGCATTCTTGCAATTTGGCTTCCGCTAAAGACGTTTTTTTCCCTTTTTTTTTTGCATATTAAAACCACCCAGCCCATACATTCCTGCAGTCTCAAACACACACACAGGATGAATGGCATTGCGGCTCAGCACATCAAACAAAAAGTCGAGTAGGTCTGGAGATACAGTATCAGTGTTGGAGGCACATGCTAATACTCTCAAATTAGATAAATGTGTGCTAGTGTTAGCCACTCCACCACACGTCTTACAGTAACATCATTTATATACACCGAGGAACGTTAATGGCACCTTGTGTTATCGTCGTGAATGTTAACAATGTTAATGCCTTTTGGGTCTGTCTTGTGTCTGCCATATTAATACAGGTAGTGTGGGCTTTCGTGCAGGCTGCAGTACCTGTGTGTGGTGTAATAGAAGAACCGCTAGAGAGGAGTATATACAGAGCGATTCCTGTGGCATCGAGGACTTCATTCTCAACTCGGATTTGAGCTCATTCTTACTCTGTCCAGTTCCAACTGAAGTGTCCCCATAACAAGACAGTGTGTGTTTAGGTTTTTTTATATAAAAAGAGCACATTTACCGCACCATTTTGTTGAGTCCATCAGTTGCTCCAATTGAAATAGCTGAAATATGGAAATGCTTTTAAACACACGGGTCTCAGAACGTTGGATGGATGGAGGGAACTCAGGTCTATCTCATGTTCAAATTCACACAAAACACAAGCTCCTATAAACATATTACGACGCCATTTTTTCTTTTTATCATTCCCCGATTGGCTGATATTAAAACAATAACTCCTGTAGAGGCACATCTCGTCCCTTGGTTAATGAATGACCTTATTATTCGTACTGGTTATTACACCACATTCCCATCAAATGTTGCAATCATTTATGTGTTGACTGTCTTTTCTCCCTGAAATCCAGAGCTTCCAGAGGCAGCAGTAATCAAGATGTTTTAAAGTGAAACCTAAGCACTTATTAATAATAGATCAGCGGTCTATGAATGCTATAATGACAAATTCAGATGTATCATGTGGAAAAGGGTTTCTATTACTTATAATATATAAATGATATATAAGTAGAACTTCATCGGCATTTGACCTTCGAACGGAGAGAAGAGTATTAGATGTTCTATCTGTGACAGATCCCGGAAAATAAACTGTGAAGGCTTAATTGATTCATTATATTCAGTGTACTATTTATAAAGAAATTATATAAAGGGTCCGGTAATAGAAACTATAATAGTCTTTACAGGGGATTAGTTTTTTTTTCTTTTTCTGGTATTAACTGTAACTGGAGATTAGATCATATGATTCATAGCATTTACACATGAAGGGAGGTTTAGTCCTTGTGTCAGCGGTCAGGATTGGATGTATTAATGGAAGGTTGTTTTTTTTTGTTTTTTTTGAAAAATGGCTAAACCCGTTCATCGGTGATGGGAACAGATGGCGGACTGTTCCATTTACTAAATCAGCA
Source organism: Silurus aristotelis (assembly GCF_946808225.1). NCBI lineage: Eukaryota > Metazoa > Chordata > Actinopteri > Siluriformes > Siluridae > Silurus > Silurus aristotelis. The sequence continues at coordinate 15,572,082 of NC_139599.1, read as the reverse complement.
ATTATTTAAACTCCATTTCAGTGATGGAGCCATCGATCTTCATATCAGTTACAGATGAAGAAGCTGTGATTGTAAGATTAAGGGTGACACCAAAACAGCATACAATCATTTTAGGGGACAAAAGTGGACCAGTGAAGCCCAAGAGTGAAGGACGATTCTTCACAAAAGCAGCTTGACTTATAGACTAATCACAGATCGTATTTGTCACTATCTTGTTAATAGCTACAGTTCAAATCCAAAAAAATTGCCAGTAGCTCAAACAGGGGTCACAGTGCTACTTCCTGTTTCCTGGGGCACTTCAAGGGCAGGCAGTTCCCAAATTCAATCCCGGCTCGCTCTTTATGGGAGCCGTTAAATATAGGCTTGGCAAAGAGCGGAGGCACAATAATCAAACAGTTTACTGCACTGCGGCCCTGTTCCGTGGTGGTCTGGCTAGTGTTTGGTGGCCTTGTCTAACTGCGTAGGGGTGGGCGGAAAATAGACTCCCCTCTTTCTCCTGCTTTAGCTAGCCAGAGCTCGGAGCCTGGAGACATGCAAACTTAGCTCCCCTCCTGGAAAACATCAGCTATGGTCCTTTCCAGCTTAAGATGCCGCTTTATTTTGGCATAATTAATGAATAGGAGTGCTTTGTTAGTCATGATGCAGTGCACGCTAAGGAAATATGCCAGACACACTGATGGACGTGATCTGTCAATCTCACACAAGCACACAACACATGCAATGCTCCCTGGCTTGTTTTAATTCCTTGCAAATTGCGTATTTACAAAAAAAGGCCCGGGCAAGGAAAAGGGGAAGTAGAACTGTGTAAGAACTGTGTTGCAGAGCGAAGGACACAACTTTACATATGAAGGAAAAAAACGCAAAGATCTACCATCCTTTCTCACAGATCACCAACATACAGTTCAAGCGCAAGCAGAAGATTTTGAGAGGAATAAATGATGGAAGAAACTCCAGCCTGAATATGATTTCACCCGCAGGGGAACCGTGTGAATATTTTATCTCTTTCTTCATGTGAGGTCTTTTTATCCTTTCGCCATCTCTGTCTCTCCCTCATTCGAAATAGCGTAATCACTCCAAATCGGTCATCGCAATATTGGAGAATCCTGGGTGTGTGAGTGTATTAGCAGAGGCCCAGCTTCTTCAGAGGAACTACCTTTTGTGCCTTCTCTCCCTCCCTCTTCTCCTTTTTTTCCTTTTTTTTTCTATTCCTCCTAACCAAACACTCTATATCTTACATGTCGTCAGCCCCACGTCTGTTTGTCTACGCCTGCAGCGCTCGTCCGGGACCAGTGAAGACATACTTCTATAGGAGTTTGTTTTTCCTGGGGACTTGACCCCCCTCCCTGCCTGTACGCCGGGTGTGCTCTGATTCGGCTAAAATGATTATCCCTGTTTCCCAGACAAACAAGGACGGACCAGCCGATGCAGGATCAATTTTCTTGTTGATCTACTTATTGTCTTGTTTTTATTTTTTTTCAGAACTGCTCCATGTCTTAATCTTTAGAAAGACTGGAGTCCTAATCCCAACAAAAGCCCTATACAGTACTATACTATATGTTTAGCATGATTTAGCATTTTCCGCGCCCCGAGACCGAACCTTTGGCACTGGACCAGTGTACCGGAAGCAATCGATTATAAAACAACTCTTTCACAACGGGAATCAACCTCTATATAAAAGCACTGTGCCAGGCAAAAGAGCATGTGGTTTTCTGTAAATCTACACATTGTCAGTTGTCAGTATCACACATCCACAGTGTAAGGAGGATGTACAAGTGCATTTACATCTGGTCAGGTTTCACAAAAAGGAAGCCAAATGTACCGCATGTGCAAAACTTAAATGTAAATAAATGGATGTAATGCCAGTCCATTGCAGGATGTGTACAGCATTCACATACACATTCATTCCCACCCTCATTCCCAAATAGGGGCAGTATAATCACCAGCCCACCTACTTTTGTCCTTTATTTATGTATTTATTTACATGCATTAACTCCACACAGACATTAACCTGAGCTCAGGATCAAATCTGAGACCTCAGTCTGTGCTAAATATCACAATACATCATCCGACAAAATAACAGCACATCTTGTGGGTATTAAGATATAAAACATCCCAGTCTATAAAAGAAGCGTTTTCCAGTGGGACCGAGTTCTCTGCTGCACAGCAGATATGGAGATAAATCTGCGCTCAAATTCTCCTCTCAGATCAGTTCCATGTGTGAATGCAGCCCTAAAATACAAGCTGGGTTTATACACGAGCAGAACATATTCAAACTTTGTAATTGAACTTGGAGGAGATGTACAAGATGGGAAAAGAAAGACGAATACATTTTTTACAGTGCTCGATTGAGTTGGAACCTTTTATGGCTTGAAGTTTGATTTCTGATGGTTTTGTCTTTTAAGGGGGTTGTTCATTTTTAGTATTTTGCAGGTTCGAAGGTTCGAAGGTTAGATTTCACAAATGGTGACCCAGGGATTGGTATTGGTATTCTGAGAATTGGTAAGCGTTGGTGGCTCAATCCCGGACTACCGATAAGCTTGAGGACAAACAGTACCGTTATCACTACTTGCTTCTCTTTTTCTGTCCCTGAAGGATGCCATGACGTACAGTAGCCGACGTTTGCTCGAGTTACGTGTGATATCCGTGTCACAGTCAGTCGCGGCGGCAACACGGTGGACTCGTTACAAAACTAAGCAACAAAATATGCAGTAGTGTAATAGTCAATAAACAAGGCAACACTAGTTATATAATGAAACCTTTACACGCCGTCTACCCCAAGCAGTGCACTGAATTTGCTTCTTTTCCTGGCTCCAGCTCCATCTGTAACAATAAACCTTAAGTTAGCACTAGTAGTGTTTTTAGACACCAGAGTAGCTTTAAAATGTGAATCTAAATATTAACAAACACACAGGAAATGCTAGGCTAGAAAGGGTTTTATGATCAGTGAGAAATGAGACAGAGACACAGTCTCGCCAGAGCGATGCGTGGAAAAAACAGCTGAGTGTCTAAGGGCTGTCGCTAAATTTATATTGAAAGATGTATTGCTCTTCACTAGAATGGATTCTGGCCGGTTCAGATGGCGTAGGCAATAGATACGTTAGCCGAATTGCTAGCGATTCCTGAATTCTCTCTTCCATTCTGTTGTGCTCCTATGATGAGGAAATCTCTCTCTCTCTCTGTTTTTAAAAGGTCTTCTCTTTCTTTCAAAAAAATTTACGAGCAGATTGGTAAAAAAAAAAATAGATGAGTAGTTGGTAGCAGCCTGTAGTGCTTAACTGTATTAATACCCTGTTGCCTGGTGTCATTAGTCTCCTTGATTTTAATGCAATTTTCCTGTGCAGTTAGAGACATTAGAGATGGCCCAAGATGCCTCATTGATTCAGAGGCCTGGAGATCTGTGTATGTGTATCCTATCTGCTGTCAGATCCATCACATTCTACAGTGTATTATGTACAATATGAGCTCTGATCAGAGTTTCAGCTGATGTTTCCAGGGATGTTCATACAGTGTTCTGGTGTGTGTGTGTGTGAATCCAATAGGCCCTAGAGACCTTTTTAGTGCAACGTAACAGCAAAATATTGGACATAGGACACCCGTGATCAAACTCCATTACATTAAAGAAACATTAGAGGCGGTAGTTAAGGGGGGGACGCGGCTTGATCCATTTACACGCCAAAAAAAAAACACTGGGAGTGTAGTCACAATCAATTAAATCTGCCAACCAGTGCGAGTTTTCAGATTTCTCTTTTCCGTCCACTCCCTCTCATCCGTCTAATATTCATTTCCTTTGTGCTATCAGGGAGTGTATTAGCGTGTAGCACATCCATTTTTATCTACATCACAGAGATCCGGGCGTGATAGGGACAAGACGAGGTTGTGCTCTCGGCGCCAAGACTAGCGGTCTCGTCTTGAGCTCATCGAGATCATCATGATCTCAGGTGAACATTGGGGAGAACATTCTAGTGTGCGACGTGGTTGGATCGGAAACTCGCTTTGCATGTCATAGAGCAAAAATGTTACCTTCTTTATAAGAGCAAAGTTTGTAGCGTTGTTTCCTCACACTCAGGTTCAGTCCCGTTTGGGTTTCCATAGCTTCCAAAAATATGATGGTAATTGGCATTAAAATTCTGGTTCGGTTTTGGCAGTGTGTGTGATGGTGTGTGTGTGTATACGGAAAGTGACCCTCTTGCTACAACGTGAATAACTTTGTGTCATTAGAACGATTGAACCCATGTCATGATAGTTGATGTTAAATTTTACACTTTCGCGAAATTTCCTTTGTTTTTTTGGGGATCTAGTGTCCTGATTTTCTGATGCTGTAAAAAAAAATAATAAAGAGGTTAATATGGGTTAAGATTCTTAGCTGTTCCAAAGCCCTCCGGAGCCATTCCTTATTAATCCTTTTCACCCCTCAAGACATTAGTGCCAGGTTTATCCGGATTTGCCTCCCTCACTTCACACTGTTCCGACACTCACATCATCCACCATACGCAGGAGCAATGAGAACGGCAGAGACGAAGCTGAACAAAATGCCAGCTCCGGCTGAATTCGAAAACATTCCCCCACCCCTAAACTTTCCTTTATTTGCCCTTTCATGCTGCGGCGTGTGATGACTAATCTAACACTCGCCAATATAACAATGCCTGGCCATTTTCAGACCCATATCTGCCATCAAGCCTATGTCAGGTGACCTATTTTTCACTGCTACGCTAAAAAACTTAGCACCATCGACTTGCTTCTGTTCATGTGTGTGTGTGTGTGTGTGTGTGTGTGTGTGTGTGTGTGTGTGTGTGTGAAGGATGTATTGATTCACTCTTCTTCATTATTTCACTCGTGTTCCTGTGTCCTGACTGTAGCAGGGTCCTGACTTAGGCAGTGTCATTTGCAGGCTAATTTGGGATGAGGCGGCGCTCATGCTAATGTAATATTACTCTTCCGAGGCTCGCAGGCCTGTGGGTCAAAGGTCAACATGATCAGGACGTCTTCTAAATTACTATGTAAACTTTTGTATTGTAGTAAATTCTAGCTGAAATAACCAATTTATAATTTTGAATAAAAGTACAACTGAAAAAAAAAAAGTCCATTCAGAATAATCCAACTAGTTTTGTGAAAATGAAATAAATAAAAATAATAATAATAGAATATATCAAATATGGAAAACATATATGAATATGGAATATGGAAAACATATATGTAAAGTGTCACTAAGTATATATATAGTACTTTAATACTGTATTGTAGTTAATAAACAGTCTATGATACATATGATGGCATATAAGGCCTGAATGGTGGTTAATTCATTTATTCATTAGCATTAATAAATGACAGCAGAAATACATCAGCTTGCCATTCATCTGAATTATTATTGTATTGTGAAATAAGCCTCGACTTTAGTCTGCTGTTACTCTGCTACTGTTCTGTAATTAAACGATTTCTATAAAGTACAACAACCTTCATGATACGTCCTGAACACCAACCATTTTAATCAGGTTGAAGGATTACACACTTTGAGGTGTTCTGATCATGCAGGCTTTAAAAGCTCCTTCCTTCTGTACGCCGCCGTTCTTCTCCTCAGCCCCTGCGTCCCTGGATCGCCTCGCTAAGAAGCATCATGGAGGCATATTTTCAGAATCAGCCGTGTCTTAAGGTCGAAATTGGCACATGTCCTCCATTGACATCCATAAGGCTCTTATGCTAGGCTGTGTCTGGGCAGAGGCAGCGATTTACGCTGTCGTGGTGGGGACAAAACCGGCCGAGGTGACAAAGACCGGCTGTTTAAACCACCTGGACCTGCTGATGAGCTTTGGGTGATGTTACTGTGCATGTATATATATACAGTATATATACAGAAGTATATATATATACAGTATATATATATATAGGAGCAGATTACTTGTTTATTAATCTGATGAACATGGTGTCTGCTATATATGTATGTACACTATGTATAAAAACTGTTCATTTGTTATACATAAGCTCAAAAACATACGTCTTTCCTTTGCAAGCTGATGCCATGCATAAATATCTAAGCATAATATATCCATGCATAAATATCAGGTTTTGTAAGTAGACAGTGAAGAAAGCAAAGGTCTTCCATCACTCCATCACCCCTCACACTAAAGGTCCACCCCCTGCAGCCCGTGTCTAATTGGACAAACAGGCTCAGCAGGGGAGGGGTCAATGACAGGCGCGAGCTTTGATATACGGGCACAATGGCACTGGGTTGGCTTTCAGAACACAGCCCTGAAGAGCGTAGCCTTTCGGATTGCACCTCACGCCTCTGATTATTAAACCCTGGATTCTGTATGGAATTCGAGGTATAAATATAGTTTTGTTATCGACAGCTGGCAGCACGTTCGTGTGGTATTTGATGTTTTTCACAGCTCTAAGCTGGAATGTTTTGGTGGCATGTGGGTTCTAAGATTGTGTGTGTATAAGGAAGCTGGAGTAGTTGATTAGGTAATGGTTGACATGGCCCTATGGGGCTATAGACAGGGAGAGTTCCCTCTGATTACAGCTAATGACCCAGAAGGCTATCATAACACACACACACACACACACACACACACACACACGCGCGCGCACACACACACAAAGTGGCCAAAGCATGTTGCCGGGCCACCCATGCACTTCCTATGGGTCTACCTTCATTTCCCAATACTGGTCATGAGCGATGAGAGCTGTGATACAGAAGGTGTGTGTGTGTGTGTGTGTGTGTGTGTGTGTGTGTGTGTGTGTGTGTGTGTGTGTGTGTGTGTGTTCAGGGCTGCAGGAGTACCTGGAAATGTCCACATTAAAGATTTATGGTATTATGAAAGTCAAGGGAGAAGGGGAAAAAAAATATACAATATACAGCTCAGACTCATTCTCACTTCCTCTTTCTTTCTGCCTTTCAGGACAAGGGGCCAAAAGGAAGTGACATCATCCTGGTCCTGTCATGGACCGACATGCCTTAGCTTTAATTTAGTGCACTTAAGGAGCTTTAAAAGGAAAGAAATGTGTTGTAGAGGTGCTGTGCTCTCCTGTTTCCAGATGAAATTCTAGATTTGGTCGTCAGTGATACCACAGCCTCCATGGAACAGCAATCTGTGCCACTGCTGGGCCCCTGAACAAGGCCCCTAGGCCTCAGCTGCTTAATTGTAAATTACTCTGGATAAAGGAACTGGACAAATGGCGCACATTTTTCATAGGGGTCTGTCAGTCTTTCGCTTCAAGATATTCTTCTCTGTAAACCCTCTCTGGAAAAGGAAATATATATTATAGGATCCTGAAAACTTTTCAGGATTTAAAGAAAATTCTAGGAGATCCCCACAGTACCAGATCCAGCAGCCCCTCTCAAGCGCATGGTTTCTATGCGAAAGAGCATATCGTCAGCCAGCAACATCAGTTCAGTTCCAGAACCACTGACATCGAATGCATTTATTAGTACTGTGAACCAGTACTTTTTTTTTTACTATGATGGATTTATTTTTAGTTTTCGAACTTGTAAAATCCTGCATGGTTATTAATTTCACATGCTTCATTAGGAAACTTCCACATCTGATTACAAAATGGTTTGGCTCAAAATCTGTTGGAAACAAGCGCCAGGTCTTTAAAAGGTCCACCGTTTTCCTGAACCCAAACTATTCCCGACACCAACCCCGTGTCAGTGCAAATAAGGTATTTGTTTTCCAGCTGTGCTCCTTCTTCGCAGGATCTTTTTAAGAGCATTCGGATGCACAAGCTCTCTTTTTTTTTTACCACATCTCACATCGCTTGCATCTTCGTGAGTGACCCGGAACTGCTGAAGCCTTTGATTTGTGGTTCACCCCGAAACTGGGTGCGCAGCAGATGGACGCAGGAACGAGTGGAAGAGAAGGCCAGAGTTTCCATGCTTAAAGCTGTGGTCTCTGAGGTGGTAAGCCTCATTTGCTCTCTCAATGGAGGCTGTCTCCTGCTTCGGGCCTCATCGTTCTGCTGCTTTATGGAGCTAAAAACTTGCTTTCCTTTGCATGGTATGCGTCGCTGCAGAGCGAGACGGAAAGAAGATGTACGGTGTCTTCACTCTCAAAGAGACATAAATGACAAGAGAATGACTTTTTTAACTCTTGGAGTCTTTTTATATGTGCATACATTGTACAATGTAATTAACAAGAACAACAAGAAGATCAGAGAAATAGTAGTAAAATAACAGTTTATACCATTATCCAATAGAGTATGTCCAATTTCTTCCATTTGGATAAAGATAAAGACTTTATTGACATTTTATGATACAACGAAATTCCTTTGGTAGTGCTCAGAGAGCAGCAGAAAGAAAAAACAAAAGGTAATTGCACCAAAATATAAAACAAAATATGTACAGCAAAATATATGTGCAGTGGGACTTGGATCCAGTAACCCAAGCCACTGGTGTCAAATCTTTTCCACAAAGGGCCGGCGTGGGTGCGGGTTTTCATTCCACCCGATCAAATGCCGCACAAATAGACACACAGGTAGAATTTGGTGTGGACTTGCATGCTCGATATGAAAACCTGCACACACAAAATTGGACACCCGTGTTCTAAGCAAAACCTAATTGGAAACTAGAACCATTGAGGCATCCAAAGAATTCTTGAGTCAACTTTTTTTTTTTAGATAAATCATGGATGGACTTGAAATTGCATTTATTCTTTATTTATTACTGTGTTCTCTCATTTTTTTACCTCACAAAAGGAAGCTGGAGACATTTCGTCAATTTGGTGCATTGCTTGGCATCAGGGTCAGCCGGAAGATTTAAGGGAAAGGTCACTCGCTCCTTGTTGATGCTTCCGCTTTTCTATTTTCATGGCTAGCTGGTCTTGCTAGTTCTAGTTCTTACTAGTCAGCTATTTCTGTGGAACCTCCTAGCTAGTACAATAGCTTTTAAAAAGAACTTGCGATATTGGATGTTTGTAGAACATCATCCAACATTATTTGACAGCCAGGTGTCTGCTGAGTTACACTCTCTCATTAACCACAATTAGACTAATAAAGCGGAGTGCCTGGAGGGCTGTTTGATTAGGGGGATCCTTGGAAATACATGGTACGCCTACCGTCTAGCTTTAACCCTGGCATGGGGAGTGAGACAAAGAGAGAAGGGCATTAAAAATTGCCATTAGAGAGCACTGGAGACAGATGCACTGGACATCGAAGGGGAAGCAGCCTCCTCTCGATTCCCAAGCTCCACTTCGAAAAGCAAACTTGAGGCCGGGAGTGTTTACTTTGGCCCAGCCTGAGGCAGATCGATGATCTGCAAAGTGGATTTGTTATTGCCTTGTTTGCCTTGTTTGCTTTGGCAGCGCTTGAGAGCAGCACACTGATTGCTGCCCCAGATGACTACAGTACGCTCACACAATCGCACACGTACGCGACACACACACACACACACACACCTACAGGAACGTATGTCTGATTTTCAGTCACCTTTTTAGTTTATTACTGTGTTATTCCATTGTTTGCCTCCAAAATTTCATTGCAGCTGGAGGGATATTCCAACTCTCTTAGTATATTACTTTTGATTGCTTCCTGTCACTTATTAGCAGAGCAGAGATTGACTTTTGTCAGAATGATGTCATCATCATTATCATCAAAATTTATAAAACTATAGCATTTGCTTGACTCTGACTAAAGGATTGGTTTTCTGTTAAATGATACAGTGGTGCATTGCTAAGCAGTCTGTACAACAGTCTGTAATTTAATGCTGTTTATAAGTAAAGATTCTCCCATGGGAAAATCCACACAAAGCTATCAATTATTTAGCCTTATTACATACAGTAGTTTATGCATTCTTTAACTGTCTCAATGGAAACTGAATGGTGTGAGTAAAATGTGTGAGAAAAACAGATTGAGCATGTCCACCCAATCCTTTTGATTCCCCCATGTCTTGGTACACTGGGCCTCCGGATTGAGCTGCATCACAGGCCTCACGCTCGCTGTCTGTGTGGCCAAATAAAAATGACCTCCTTACACTTTTATGGCAAGACACATTTGTGAGGATTTATAGTCGTTGTTTTCTTGCCGTCTAAAGTGAGTCTGTCCGGGGCCCGGGCTTATTGCCTCTGTCAGCACATATTAAATGTTTATGCTGTTTGTCTCACGCACTTGTCTTCTATTTGAAGCCGCTGGACTCTTAGCCTCTGCGCTTGGGTGTGTCTCAGAAAATAGCTACCGTGTCACCGTCGAATCGCGTATTTTTTAGCTACTGGATTTTACACTGCGGCCTTGATTTACGTTTGAGTATATTGTTATAGTCACAAAATCTTACTAGTCAAGTCACATATTATTATACCTTGGCACTGTTCCATTCATTTACTGTTTAAGGGAATTTGGCTTTATTTGAGTCTTCACTATACAGTTTGAGTTGGATGAGCAACTCTATGATGCTCATATCACAAACTCAAAAAATTGATTGAAACTTATTTTATTAGCACTTTGGTCCAGCATTGTGAAGTGCATGCACCACTGATTTGCCTCCACAAATACAGCAATAAAAATGTAGTTCAGCATTCAGAAATCCTTATAACTGGACATTATTCTCTACTTTCTGTCTTGTCGTCTGTCCATGATGTTTTCTAACGTCAACAGTACGGTTATGTGTGAAGAGAGAAAGTGGTAGTCGACAAGTGTATCTCTTTTTTAAAAAAAAGGTTGCAGTGGAGGACTTAAAATTATAACCTTATCTTTACTTTACACAGCTCAAAGACTTAGTCTGTTTTAAAATATAAGGAATTCACATGGGTTTCTTAAAATTTGGTGAACATCACACACTGAACATCTGAGATTCAGGGACACCAGTTTAGATCACGAATGCTATCAAACCCCGGCATGTCTACATAATCACATTAATATATCCAACGTCTGCGGTTATGTATTGCCCTAGTGTTATGTAGGATCCATGCTGTGTGCATCATTTCTGTTTGGATTAAGGTGAGAATGCAGGCAGCCCAGTCAAGCACAGTGCAGTGCGAAGCCTGTGAGGCATCTAACACCCCGTCTGTCACTGCAGTTTTGCGTCGATGCTTAACACGCACGCATACACCCAGACGCAAGCTTTCTTCAGTTCTCTTGCTTGTCATGTTCAGGAGTTGTCTCGAATAGGAAGTGGGCTGGACAGATGCTTCTCTCAAACCATTGGAAATATGAACACCACCAATACTTTCCAGAGCCATAGCTTGAATTACAACCGGCAGACAAAATATAAGCCAGAGATCTGATGTTTCCTTATACATTTAAATACAAGCTGCCAAAAATGTATTGATGCTTCTTTCAATGATGTTTTCTCTTGTTTCTTTTTCACTTTCATGGTAGCCAGATTCTGTTTTGGAGACAAGGTGAGGGAGGTGAGATTGAGATGGTTTGGACATGTGCAGAGGAGGGACATGGGGTATATCAGTAGGAGAATGCTGAGGATGGAGCCACCAGGAAGGAGGAAAAGAGGAAGACCAAGGAGGAGGTTTATGGATGTGGTGAGGGAAGACATGCAGGTAGTTGGTGTGAAAGAGGCAGATGTAGAGGACAGGGGGGTATGGAGACGGATGATATAAATTCAATCCGACCATAAGAAGGGTTTTTTTCTTTTTCGTTTTTTAACGCAACTTTATTTTCTCGTGATCTCGACATAACTTCCTCATTATTTTGACATCACCATAACCAATTGTGGCTCGTCCACGTGCCCGCTCTTGCAACCGATTATAGTTATTTTCCATGATGCTGCCTCTTGGACTTGCTCTTATGCTGAAAATCACAGAAAAATGTACTGATCACAAGGAAACAATGGTTTCAACACAATCCCAAAACTAGAAAGAAAAAAATTTATAACTCATGGCCTCTTTGGCCTTCCGTAGGTTTTCCCAGGCCACCACACATATGTGACTTTTGGTTGGTTATGGTCTTTATTTATCATCCTTCATATAAATATAATATTAATGGCAACACAAAGCTGCCCACAATTCCAATCATGGAGATGTTATAGCTTTACAAAGATCACTTTCTGAAGAGTTTTTAGTAGAGTTTGCATGATGAAATACAATGTGATAAAGAAAAGTCAACTGTCATAACATCGCTTTGCTGTTGTGTCGGTGTAGCCAGAGATAAGCACATGCCACGCATTGTGAAAATGTGTACTCAGAGATGGGAGCGAGTGATTTCCATGAGCAAGCAGAAGTCAGGTGGAGCTCCAGCTCCAATCAGTCATATCACTTTCTCCTGCAGAGCACACAACATGGCAGCTTTCAGCACAACGAGAGATAATGCAGAATGACAGGACGCAGGGGTGCGCACAAACACACAAACACACACAGTGCTCCATGACACACAGGGAGAGGGATGAGTGAGGGAATAAGCTTGTTCCTCATACTTCTGCTGATGGAAAGAGGATGCATGGCATTAGTAGAATTTGTTGTTTGTGTATTTTATTGGGCCACTGCTCCTTACAGAAAATTCAAATGAACTCCACATTGTCCAAATACGTCACGTGTTTAATGTCGCAATTTCAGGGCATGTCAAAGTGCATAATTCACTTATATATTAAATCCTAACGATGGTATAAAAGCCTAACCCTATATATAATTTACTATGGAAGGCCATTCACGCCACTTAAAAATTTTTTTCCATCAATTCTAACATTTATTTCTCTCAATCCTACTTATTGTTCTCGCAGTTACAGCATTTTTTTTCCACAATTCCGACTTTATTTCTCACGATTCTACTGTATTTCTCCCCATTCTGACCTTAATCCTATGGATTCTGACAATCCGACTTTACTTCTCGCAATTCCGAGTTTATTTCTCGCAGCTTTTTTATTGCAATTCTGACATTTTTTTAGCCAATCCGACAGCCTCACCCATTCTTTAGTGCACATTCACAAGTGTAGCTGTACAATTTACACTCGACGGAGCAGACGCAGCCACTGTAGCATTAGCTCCTGTTTGCTATGTACACGCGCTTAAAGCGGGAGCAGATGTGATAGCTGAAGCAACCTCTTGGTTGTTCGAAAAGAACTCAGCATTGGCTAAAATGAGGCGATTGCGAGAGAAAAAAGGCGGAATTACGAGAAATATAGTCGCAATTACGCAAAAATAAAAGGTTGATATGGTAGAAACGACGTTCCAGAATTTATATACATGTATATAGATATTTTTCCGTAAAGGATTTTTATGCTGCTTATAAGAACTTGAATGTGTCCTGCCCTGTATGGAAAATACCAGTATTTATCATCTCTATTGCAGTATCTGGTGTTAGCAGGACTGAAAGCACATTTTCGTAAGCTTTGAAAATAATGCACATTTCCACACTTCCTGCCTTATACTCTCCCAACAACCAGTCTTCTCTTTCTCTCTCACACACACACTCACACACGGAGAATGAGATCATGCTCTATAAGTCTCATGCCCTTGGATTTCCTTCACATTGCTGTGTGCATGCATGTCAGATTAAATGCACGTGTGATGGTGGAATTCATATCCCTTAAAGTGACAGTAAACAACTCTGTGACCTGTTACAAACACCCACTCCTCCCCACACTGCGAGCATGCAAACTTTTGTGGTTAGCTGAGATTTTTTTCTGCAGTAAACACGGCCTGCGAGTCGCACTCATACGAGCTCGGAATCCTGTTGGTGCGAATCAGTCTCAAGCATTTGTGCGCTAGCCTCTAGCGACGCTTCAGCGGGTCCTGTTGATATTGATGGTTTGTTATATTCGACTGTGTTGACAGAACATAAACAGCCAAAGTCAGTCACAGCGTCGCGGACATAAACCAACCCGGCCATTAATCGTGCGCAAGCGGTACGCGCTAGGTGCTAGCGTGACAAACGTAACTAGCAAGTGATAGGTCAAATGATAAATGAACCGAGTCTTGCATGCATCTCTTTAATGCTGAGTTCAGCTTCTTTTTTTTTCCCCTCCTAATTGACGTGTTTAGAGTCGCCGATGTGTATACAGATGGAAGCTCTGCCACCACATGTGTGTGTGATCAACTCTTTCACCTCGACATACACACAAACTGTTGTTTAGCAATAGCTCATGCGGTTTTTTTTGGGTTGCAAAGAGCAACGGATCTATTTGTAATCAACACGCAACGGCCACGATGCGCCGCTTGTACGTTTTCTTCCCGAGGTGGGTGGTAAGCACATTAACAGTTTAGTGTAAACACCGTGTTTCTTCATTAGCATTTGCCGTAACGCTACTCGAACCATTAATGCCTGCCAGAGTGAAAAGAAGAAGGATCATGCTACGCTTCAGACGGCCTGTTATTAATGTGGTAGGGGTAATATACTGTTTATATATGTCCTCACCACTCCATTCATAACACAGGAAGTGGGAAAGGGGAGCTGTGTGGGATTCATTCATTCAAAGCGTTTGGTAGGAGGGATCACGGCCTTTCAAAATCACCTAATCGTTGTCGCAGCGTATGTCAACTACTTTGCTTTTTCCATACATCTGCAACATTGCCTTGTAATTTCTGTATTGAACATTATTCACCAAATGGCTCTGTTTCGGATTGAGCCATAAAGTTGTGAAGAAATGAGCTTCTATCCATTTCTTTTCTTGCGTTGATTATTTATTTTGAACGCATTCACAGTCATTGTGTCCCGGTGCAGTCAGGCCCAGCTCGCGTGTAGAAGAAGGTTAATCTGGTCTGAGTAGGCTTTTGTTTCTTTCGCCTCTTTCGGGAGGTTTTGGTCGGGTGAGCCTGCAGGCACGAAGGACAGCTTTTTAAATCGCCGTTTTGAAAAATTGCTCCCTATTCACAAAACGTGCTTTTAAGACTGCTGAGGTGTGTGTGTGTGTGAGTGAGTGTGTGTGTGTGTGTGTGTGCAAATGTGTGTGTGGCTGGCAGGCAGACCGGGTGAATGAGAGCGTGAAGAAATAACCTCGGACTTTGCCGATGTGATTACGCACACATTTTTCATACCACGGACTTAGCAGGCATGTGAGGAAGGGCACCGTAAGGGAGAAAACGCTTCATCAGCCAACACTCTTTGCGCATGGAGAGAAATGATGAAGCGAATGACGGATCAGGCAGATAATCCAGGGCACTTATATCTCCATTAACTTTCCAGCATCCATAAGGCAGTCATGAGGAAGTGGAGAAAGGCCATGGCGAGATTGAGACGAAGACAAAAGGCATGATGATGTATGATAGGGTACTGTGGGGCCTTCACTGAAAAATCGGTTCTTTGTGGTGGTTATTTCGTATGTTTAATGGTTCAAACTTTCAACTAGGAACCTTTTATAAAAGACAGAGCTCTGATGTAGTGTTGTGCATAGAACTTTATTAGACAAGCCAAAGAACTGTGAACGTGATTGATGTAACCTTATTTGGAGGAGGTGGCAACTGTGGTTTATAATAATGTGACATGGCAGGACATGCTGCTGTAGGAAAATCAATTGCTGTTATCACCCAATTATAGTCAATTATAAGTGTTTTTTTTTCCTCTTGTATCATGCGAGGTGGTATCAAATGGTTTTAAGACTAATTGTGCTAACTGGTGCTATTCTGACCACGTGCTTTACCACGTCTGAGAGTTCATCACTGACAGCAAAGTTAGAACGAAGCGCGAAAACGTGAGGTGTTTTGTGTGGCTTCAAGAGCGGAAGAACATCACTCTAAGACGATGAGGGATCAGGAAGACATTTCAAGGAGCTCAGCAACCGAAAATGTCGAAACCATTCGGCTACTTGTGCATGATGATTGTCAGAGAACAAGCCACATGATCTCACTTCCACACCCACCCTACTCACCAGATTTGGCTTTTGCAGCAGATTTTGCCCTCCAGTGCAAATCGTCATGAATAGAAGGCTTCCAGGACACATTCCAGAAGGGACAGGAACGCTGGGAAAGCTGTATTGCTGTGCAAAGGGACTATTTTGGAGGTAATAGTGTGTACACGTAGATGAATAAAGTACTTTGTTGTTGAGCTAGTCTCAAGAACTTTTGATACCACCCCATAGCTATTTGTCAGTCAATCAGAACAGGTCTCCCCGAAATGGACTTATGGTATAACAAATTTTGCTGTTTTTGCTAAACATGGCCAATCAACTAGCTTTCTGTTAGGAACTATATAAAGAATAGAATTGTATAATTTATCATTTTGTAAAAATGGTTTTAAATTAATGCTGGAATCAGTCGCCTGTGCTCTGAACTTACTTGGGAAACTGATTGTTGCGTTGGCCCTGCAACTATCACAATATAAATGCAAGAATAAAAAGTGCGCACACCATTTTGAGAGAACTTGTCCCTCTTATATATCCAACTCCAGGCTGTTTTCCAATTTCCCCCCCAAAGATTGTATCTGCGCTGCAAGAAGGAAGTGACTTGTCTACAGTGGCCTATTGAGCCATTCCATTCCCATTTTTACGATTTATTGATGTTATTCCAAGCTGATAAACATAATTTAACAAGAGCACACACCTCCCTACACTTGGGTGATTTGTGCTGCAGGAGGAGGAACTGACTTTTAACCATTTTTTTGACAGTTTCTCAACTTCACACTGTTTCCCTTCACCCCCTTTGTCGATGTCTTGAGCGTGGAAAGCGTGGCCGACGGCATCGAGCGAGATGCTTTAATCCAAAGAAAAACAACACATCTCTGTTTTGAACAGAAACCCGAATTGATCTGTGCCGATCTCCTGGCTTTTATAAGGCCATTCATGTTTCGGAATCAGACAATCCTTGCTGTTTCTCAGGCCCATGTTTGTGAACGTTGGGTCTCAGGAGCGCTAGGAGTTCAGAGTGCACTGGGGCAGAAAAACATTTGAAACATTTTCCTGTGGTTGCGAATGAGCCGATTAAACCTTTGTGAAAATTTCAGCACTATGAGATAAGCCCCACGTTGTTGGCCAGCAGCTGTGTGAGCCATAATCTCTTGCACACCCTTTTTCATTTTTCACAGTGATAAAAAACAAACTTGTTTGCAAAGCCATATGAACATAGGCCAGTATCTTTTAAAGTGCATGCAAGGATTAAGTCTATGTCCACTCCTCTTTCTTCCTTCTACTGTCTCTCAATTCCTATCACTCTCTCTATCTCTCTCTTATTTGCTCTCCCTTTGTGAACTCTGGAAAGACATTATTATTTCATGGTGCCATTTTAAAAGCTGGGTGGGAAAGCTTTGGTATGCATACTGTCAGACAGTTGAAGAGATGAGTGCATATCTTTTCATTCCACAAGAGAAGACTGCTCCCTGGACCGAGATCTGGACAATTTATTGCTTTGCGCCGTGTACTGGACCTGAAATAGCTTTAGGATAATAATAATTTTAGGAATTTAGATCTGTATAGACGCACCAGACAAGATTGTTAGCAGGATAACTTGAATTTTACACTTAGTTATAAATGACCTTCCTGGCAGGAAATACTATGGTTTACCAACATTCCATATATACAGCCTTTACGATGCACTAGAGCTCCAAACTCATTTTGGAATGAACACAGCTATTCTTCCAACAGATTTTCAGTTATCAAAAAAGGACGTAAAGAGAAAACTTGCGCATGGCAATGGTGTGAAGTAAGAGAAAGAGTAAAAGTATTTGTTACTGTACTTAAGCTTTTATTTTGTCTACGTTTTACTATAAAGTGTATCAAAGATATGAGCGAGTTTTACTCTCTACTCAACTACATTTATGATTTAAATGATGTACTTTATCCTCCAATATTTTTTTTCATTGACAATGACTTACCATTGTGCATGGCAGCTTTATCTGCTGTGGCTTATTTATTCTGCAGAAGAGGCGATATCGCCATTTCCGTTTTATTTATCCATTGCATACTAAAGGTTCCTCCACATTGTGACATGATGTTGTAATTTCATTTGTTAATTCCCTTTATGAAAAATTGCTTTACTATTTAGCCTTTTTTTTTTCGTTGACTTCTTTGATTCAGGCACGCTGAAGATGCCGTTGTGTTGATGTCGGTTAATGCAGTGTCGAGGTATACACATTTTATTTTTAAAAATAAAACCTCACAGAACAACTGTTGTTTTTTTGCTAATACCAACATGTTTCTTAGTGTTTGAGGACTAGCTCACTTCTCTAAACCTACATTCAATATAAGTCGAATACTGTTCAAATCAGATACTCTAATACTTTCACTCAAGTCATATTGGAATTGTTGATTTTTGACTTGTAATAGAGAAAGTTTGCACTATTTCTTTACTCACGTATGATTTTCAGGCGTTCTTTAACCCTAACCCTAACCCCTATTTTATCTCGACTTTGATGACTATATCTTTGTTAAACGGAATATTGGCAGGTGGCCAACTGGAGCATCATAAAGTTTATCTGTGGATACCAAGTGTCCACCTGGCTGAGTGTTTACTAGAAGCTAGTAGCCTCCACTTTTAACCATCCAGATCAAGGGCATGCTTGTTGTCTTTCCCTAATGGCTTGTACTTATTACCATGTGCATGGTCACCACATAAGAGGCCACTTGGCAACAAATTCATTAGTACGCTGTACAGTCTACAGTCATGATGGTTTGATTTGATATAGATGTTCTATGAATTCCAGAATATCAGTTGATACCAGAAAGCCCTTGAAAAGATTGGAGTAGGCAAGTAAACAAGACGATCAGACAAACACATGGCTGGTCTTCCCTATCATTCCCTCCTTCAGACACGGGCATCAGTGCAGGGTTCGGGGAGGGGTGACTCGCATATTAGAAGCTGTCAGAGGCTCCAGCGTGTGGCTGAAAGAGTGCAGAGTCCAGGCACAGGGCTAGATAGCCACTGGGCTCCACATCAAAGCCTATACTGATAACCTCCATAGCATTTCATGCGCGAGGTATCTGCCCACTGAGTACCTCGCTGTACTCCCCCCCAACATCCGAAGCCTGTGCATTGCTATCGCGGCAGTCTGTTTGGGCTTTTGTGATGTCTATGGACCAGATGACTTGGCTCCTTTTTCCTCTTCCTCTGTTTTGTGCTCTTTTTTTAATCATACCCCAGACCTCTTCCCCTGCACAACCAACGCTTAGAAAGAATGACCTTTCTAAAGTATCCAAAAACAAAGACTTTGTTATCACAAGAGTAAGGCGTAAAAAAAATCACAGATCTTGCAGAAAAAGCTTGATAATTACAGAGCCCTAGTTTTCGAAGGCCAACCAGATTTTAGGTGAAGCCTGTACTATCGCTAATTTATGATCATCTCGACTGAACCACCTGACGTGATGTTTACTTGTACTAACTGCTGCATTGTGCCCTATTTCATGCTATTGTAAGTAGAGTAATTTGAATAATATAGGTCTAACATATAATACATGCTACATTTAAACCATTGAACTTTATACCGTTATTTATGTCAAAGCATAATATCCTACTGTATACTGACACCGGCAGTGTTCAATTATTCAGTAACTGAGGTTAAACAAACAGAAATGCTATATGGTTAGAGATCTCAGGACTGTATTTCTGGAGTTGCCACCAGGTCATGGCAATGAAAGAGCCTCACTTTAAGAGCTATAGCTCAGATCAAATTAACAAAGTGGCCTTTCTAGGAACTAGGGTTTTTAAGGTTTTTTTAGGGTTTTTTTACTCAGATTGTCTTTACAGGATTTAACAGTTAAGGTGAACAATGTGTGTTTATCCCTGATGAGCAGCCATGGCAACTGTGGTGAAGGAAAAACTCCCTTAGATGTAATGAGGAAGAAACCTTGAGAGGAACCAGACTCAAAAGGGGAACCCATCCTCATTTGGGTGACATCAAGAGTGTGATTATAATCTTTAAACAATACAGAACACTGGAGAGCTAGTCAAACTAGTCATTTGTAGTTATAGAACCAGGAGCTACTGAGCAACTCATAAAATAGCTCAACATCTAAGATCATTAGATCCAACACCAAATTCTCCATGCCAGAGCCTTTAAACACTCAAAGAGGTCCAAATGTCTATAGATGGTTCAGGGTGTTTGCGTAGTCGGCATCTACTCTTTGAAGGTCCACAATGTTCATGAGGTGGGACACGACTGGAGCTGGCGCAACATTAGGATGCCTCGGGATGGGGAGAGAAATCTGCATGTAAGTAGATGGACCGAGTGTGCTAAATGACCCCCTGGTTTACCGCTAGCACAGATGAAATGTACCCCTAGCATCTGTAAAAGTAAGTGTGCATTGGGCCCTGTGCTGGGCTGGTGTTTCATCCAGGAGGTGTTCTTGTGTCATGCCCTGAGTTACAGGAACAGGTTTTACTTACACATCCACATGATGAGATGCTTACTTAACAGGAAATCATTAATTAGTACATTATTAATCGTTATACAGTATGTTTAAGTGGTGTGGTTTCTTTTTATCTATGTGATGCTACCTTCAAATAATAATCATAATATAGAGAGCGTGATGGGTGGATAGCTAGAAGGATGGATTGATGGAGGATAGATAGACAGACAAACAGACAGTTCGTACAGTGTCGGGCCTCAGTGTTTGTACTTCATGTACAAGATCTTGGATAGTGTTTCGAACACACACACACCTACACACACACACTTTGTTTAGTTTCACTTAGCTCATACTCTAATCGTAAGGTCGTCTTGAATTTACGTGCTACTTTTATCGTCCTTTTATTTCTTCCTTCTCCAAAACATGAAAAGATAAACCTGTATCTCTCCTCTTAATCACGTTCTTAAAGTCATTTCCACCACACAGTAAAGCAGAAAAAGAAGACGCTTTGCTTTTAAAGACCTCGACTGTTCTAAATCAGACGGAATTTTTTGTAGTTTTTTTTTTTTTTCCCGTTGATGATCTCAAGATGTCTTCACTGTAGATCAGGATGTTTTATGTCCCGAATGTATAGTTTTAAACCAATAAAATGGCCTATGGTGGGTGATAAATTGCTTAATTATCTTTTGTTTGCGTACGAGCTAAAAACTACTAAAACGACCCAGGATGCTTCATCCTAGTCTTTCAAACCTCAACCCTTCTTTCCATTGGTGCATTTTTGTATGACTCATTAAAGGATACATTTTTTCACCAAATGTCAATTCTTTGCATCACAGTGATTTGTATTGAACTTAAGTGCCACTGTGTGATACTCAGTATTAGTATAAACTATTCTATATAACTAGCAAATAGGAAATGTAATCAGAATATGCAATACAAGAGGTAATAATTTTCTTTCTTTCGGCTTCTCCCATCAGGGGGCGCCACAGCGGATCATCCGCATGTTTGATTTGGCACATGTTTTTACGCTGGATGCCCTTCCTAACGCAACCCTCCCCATTCATCCCGGGCTTGGGACCGGCACTAAGGCTTGTGCAACCCTAATGGCTAGTTGGTTCCCTGGCCGGGGGTTCCCTGACCGGGCCGCAGCGGTGAGAGCGCCGCATCCTAACCACTAGACCACCAAGAGTTAATAACTGTGTTATTAGAGTTTTTAATGGTCGTACCCCTAACATTGTCATCCTAAAACACATACCATTGTCCTATAGAGCCAGAATTAAGCCTTTTGAGCCTTTCTTACTTGCCTGGGTAGCAGAAGGGGAATATAAGCCGAACTTAGCATTGCTGTCACTTACTGTACGGTTCATTTTGGGAGAGAAAAAAATGTTTTCATGCAGAAACATTCATGTTCTAGCAGCTTCATTGCTTGGACCAAAGACATGAAACGAAACATTTCTCTCTATTTCACTGAACTGTCGATGTTTTTATGCTTATATTTTTTCGCACAGGAGGATACACAGAGAAATAGAAGGTCACAAGGCTGTAATGCATTTAGCATCGACTGCACCCCCCCCCCCCTTTCTCTCATGCACTGCGTCTATTAGGGCATGATTCGATTTGGCCCTATTCATTTGCAGGCTGAGCAGCCGGGACCCACGCTGCCTCGCTCGCCTTCCCACTAATTGAAAATTCTGTCTCTACTCGGTCCGTCATTCAATTACAGCATAGACTCGCAGACACTTGTACGCTGCGCTTGTGCCTCCATTTCTACGGACCTAATCTAACACAAAATTCATTACTGATCGCATTAGGGTTGAGGTCACAGACATGGACAGGGCGCAGCCCACGAGGACGGGCGGAAGGACGATATGCCGAGGAGCAAGGTGAATAGAAAAAGAATATGGACTTCGTTTGGGGACAATGGCACTAATAATATGCTTCATTTCCATTTAAAAGCAACGTAACTCTCTTTGCTCTCGTTCTTTTCCCAGAAGGCTTGACGTGAACACCTGCGCGTTACTCTGAACGCAACTCCCTGCGTACACTTGTGGTGTTATTATTATTATTATTATAAGCACGCCTCATGTTTCATCCCTAAATTCATCTCGTGTGGACAGCCGAGTGGCAGCAGATGGTTTGATGCTCGCTCCGTACACAGGATTCTCAGAGGATAGCTGTCCATATGAGGTCATCTCAGGAGGAGCAGGAGGCCCCACATTCTTTTCCGAAAATGGCTGTACCTCTGGTCTAACCAGGGTCTATCTGGTCAGTAAATACAGTGCAAAAGGCTGTTAGTGTCACATGCTTTTGGTTTGACCTGTTTGAGTTTCATTTAGTTGCTTTTTCAAATGAGAAGAAGTCACATTCCGAAGTGGCATTTTTGTTGGTGTGTATAACATTTTACCAGAAAATCTGTGTAGAAAACTGTAGAAAAAACGCTTTTCCTGGAGTCAAGCACAGCAAATAAGATATTAGCACAGATCTCTCCCTAAACCTGAGCGTACTCCTTTTGTAATCAGATTTCCCAAGGCCTACTACAATGATGCCAATTGAGTTTCACTTATTGGTGTTAATCCAAGACAAATTCCGTTCTACTAGAGAGAACATAAGAGCAGGAGGGCTCAGATTTCTCTCACAGTAAACTCAATGTAGTTTCCCACTGGAGGCTTTTCTTTGCTTTTGGTACACTATAGAATATGATAAAAGCACAAAATGTTTTGAGAATTCAATAGTAGATTTACAAATACGGGGCTTTTCACCATGAAACCTCCTACACCCCTGAACCTGAAATCATTTACAAGCTATTCTTTGGATTATTTGCATGCATTTTGTAAAGACAGATTTGTCTTAACATGATGTTCCACCCATATGGGACTGGTGGAATTGTTTTCTTTTTGAGGCCTCGTTTTTACATTCAGTGAGCTTTTTTTCATGTAGCAGCCAACAAATGCAAACTCACTAGGGTCTGTCCATGTTCATTTTATTTAGCTTTCAGATGTCAAATGGCATCGCAAGTTTGGTCACTAATTTGGGTGCAATGATGGTGAGATCAGATCTAGAATGACACTGTATTCAGCATATTGCTCCGATAATGTTTACACTGGAAGATTTGTACCTTTTTAACATTTATGTATGGTTTTTAAATTCGGTCTTTTAAATTAAGTCAAGTCAAGTCAAGTTTATTTCTATTGCGCTTTTCACAACAGACATTGTCTCAAAGCAGCTTTACAGAAATCAACAGTTAAGGTGAATGGTGTGTGTTTATCCCTGATGAGCAGCCGTGGAGACTGTGGCAAGGAAAAACTACCTTAGATGTTATGAGGAAGAAACCTTGAGAGGAACCAGACTTAAAAGGGGAACCCATCCTCATTTGGGTGACATCAGGAGGTTGAACATAAATCTTTCAACAATACAGAACACTGGAGAGTGAGAACTGTAAAATTGGAGCACTGTTGATTTCTTAAGACTCCAAACTGCGATATCAGAGATGTTCATTAATTCTTAACTCCTTATTAATGAGATTTCATGATTAGACTTTTGGAAACACCAAGTCTTTTATTGTGTTCAAGATACACATGTTCCTTTTGTATATACGTTTATATGCAATATGTCATTTTGGGATGGAGATTTACTTTGACCAAACAAATATATTAATGTGCAGATGTTAAACTAAATTTGTATTAAAGAAAATCCTTCCTTAGCATAAATAACAGCTTTGCACACTCTTGGTATTTGGAGAGTTCGTTTTTCAAAGCATTCAGCTAAAATACTTTCTGTTGAAGTATGGAAATGGTGGTTATGTAGGCTCAGGATTCCTTTATAAGTCTCCAGAATTCCCTGTTTCCAAACAACCCCAAACCACTTTCAGTCTGATCACATCTTTTCTCCTTCTCTTCTCTCCATTTATTCTCCAACTCCTTGTGTTTTTGCCTTTTAACTAATTTATTGTTTAGAAACCAAAGGAACATGCATGTGTCTCTCCAAACCATAAAAGACTAGATGTTTCCAAACTGGCACTGCATAAGGAGCTGTGCATGTCAAAGCGACAAGCCACGTGGCTGAGATTAAACATTTGATCAAAAGGATACAGATTTAACAAATCTCACAGATTAAATGACATATTGCAGTTATTTCTGTACCAGTAACAGGTTGTGTTTACTCTAAAATCTGGAATTTGAATTTGGATTTGTAGTCCAGATCACTGCCTGGTGTCTTTCTTTATGTTTAAAACCAATTTTACTAACTAACTGGACCAGAAAGTCCCGCTTAGGACACGTGAGATACGTAAATGTCACATGAGCGAATAATAATCCGAATGTCACTGTTTTCTTTTGCGCTTGTTCCTGTATAATGTGTTCCATAAGAGTGTACATTCGGTGGTGTCGTTAAACCATGCCTAATCACTCAAACGAATCGTGTTCTGCTCCCTGTTTGCAGTGTTTGCATGTGAACTTTGAAAGCCCAAAAGATTTGGATCTCGGTTGAGTCAATGGCTGATGCGGAAAGGAGATATCATTCAGGGTCGCTAGGTTAACTCTGAACTTGGCAGGGTCGCGCTTACATGCCGCAGGAAACAGCAGAGCAGCAGTAGGGTTTTCATTAAAGCTTAATTGAAAGTGGCGCTGGATTTGCGCCACTCCACCTGCATCGTCTGAGAGCATGTTTAATGATAATGCTCCATGCCACCAGACCTATTATTAACCCTCTGCACAATGATCAGCAAGACGAGACAAGCTTGGTTTTTTCAGTATTCATAAGTTGCGATGGGAAAGCTCAGCTCGAGAAGACGGAGCAGAGGAACTGGCTTTCACATGTTTTAAGAACAGGATGGTTTGAACAATGGAACAATTTTGAACCCATTAAGAGTCGCTGCCAAACCACCCCCTCTACTGGTACTCTTCCTACGTCATTTTCATTTTCTTCAAAAAATATACTTCTAATCAACAGCATAGCTGCAATGATTTAATGTACTCGAGCAAGCCCACTCTTTCATGCTGTCTCTGGACAAATATTGATTTCGCCAGATGGCATTTTGCATCTCTATTCAATGTAACACGATCGCATCTACTACATGACATGCTACAAAGAGGTAAGGATGTCTTGCAGACTGGCTTCCTCTAATGAGCCCTGACTGGGGTGGATGAAGATGAAAATGTCTCTTCTACCTCCTTCCTGGAGCTGATTCATCCAAAGAACTTTTCAACATGAGATCTTTACCAGGAGACAGCTGCATTAAACTTTAAGTGGCATCAATCAGAGAAGGAGAGAAGATCGGGGTTGGGATAGGGTCCTGACAGGTATCTTGTGATAGAGATGCCTTAATCAGGATCGGGGGGACAGGAGCAGGGGTCGTTTCCAGTCATGCGTGTTCAATGTTGGCACGCAGCCCCCCTGATTACGAGCGGCTTTTTTCCCCTTTGATCCCCATCTCGGTTTTGTAGGCTAATGCCTCGGTGCATGTATCTCTGTCACCGCAAGTCTTTTATTTGGGGCAATGTGTTCTTAATCTGGGGGGACATTTCCCTGAAAAACGGAGAGAGGATTGTGGGAGATACGAGATGCCTGATCAGAGACTAGTTTCGCTTGCCCTCATATCTCAGCAAAGGATCAAGATTAGAGTCAGGCTAGACGGTCCTAGGGGTTTTTTCAAGTTCGATTTTTCGGACTGGCTGAACCATTCAGCGTTGATTAAATGGAAAGCTGAAGCTTCATGTACCTGAGGTTCAGTGGCTCATAGCAAAAAGAAAAAACCCTGGTAAGGTACTACAGCTTGGTCCTATCAGGCCCACCTGAGTAATCAAGGGAAAGCGAAAGAAATCAAGGGAATTTAAAGACATTTTTGTTTTTTCTCTGTGTGTACCTTCACTGTCCGAGAAGTGTTGGGATGCAGTCACATTAAGCCGAACAAGAAAGGCTTTCAGGTCTTTAATGGTTTTCATCAGCTTAAGGCCTTTAGTGTAATGAGCCACACTTGCATTCCTATGGGAGTGGAGGCTCGGAGTGGTACAGGGGCCCAAGCTTTGGCTGAGAAAGTGATATCATTACAGATTAAGCCGTGATAAAACCCTTCGCTGCCTGCGGATGTTCAGAAATAGTGTGTGTGTATATATATATTAAGGTTTGCACTTGGCAGAAATACTAGCAAAACGAGGTATTTAGCAATTATTTTATAAACACTCTGATAACCAATTTCTCCATTTCATCCATGGATGAAAGCCGGTTGAAATGGGTTTGTTTCCCCAGGACGCTTGCACACACCTTGTTTCCCTTTTAACTAGTTCTTTCATATTCCAGATTAAATGCACATCTTAGTACCCTGGCTACTCCTGCAACCTAAGCCCCCTTCCTTGTTTATCACTGAGGAGAGCTGATGGGCTCGATGCTTTACTGTTCCGACCTGCCGTTGACTCCACCAGAGGATGGCGTGACCTAACATGATGTCAAATGTGTCCCAGGTGTGGAGTGCGAGTGGAGAGGTGAAAGTGGCGTCGCCAAACTGAGATTGATGATCTCCTTCCTGCCCTCTGATGTGGACGGGCAGTTTTTTTGGCCCGTTGAAGGGGGGAGTCAGAAGACTCGTCTCGTCCTTCGACTGTGGTGACTGAGGAAAAGCAGAACCCCTTCTCACTCTCTCTTGCGCCTTCCTCTCAAATCCACAGTGTACATTTTATGAAGGATTGCAGGGGAGGAGGTATGCGTTGCAGCTGAATCAGGAGGATAAACATGCTGCATTCATTTTGTTTGGTTTACTGGATCTCAGCATTTCGGAGCTTTTGCATGAATGAAGTGGTAGATAAGGCTACACCCACTCTGCTTGCTTCAACCGTAAACCGTAAAGAGAAAGTAATACTCGCCCTACTCCTCCACCCTAGCCAAAAAATTTGGCTCGTCTTATGGCTTTGATTACAAGTTATTACCCCTGTTAACTGGGGAGCCATTCGTCTTGTGTGGGAGCGCTGAGCTCACTTCCTCACCCGGGCCTGCACTGTCATACTGCTGCAACCCCATCTCTCCCTCTTCCCCCTCCTTCTTCTCACTATGTTTGAGCATCCGGAAAAAAACAGACGTTCATAACTTCATTAGTCGCCGTTTTCTTTTATCGCGCGCATTTCTATGACGACTGAATGTGTGTTAGAATCAAAAGTTTGACCCAGATCATTAAATAGATATGTTGACACTTCTGAGTTTACTTACTGAAAATACCTGTGCTTGCATTAAGTACTGCTACTGCTAATGATGCCCCCCCCCCTGACCCACCCCCACCTCCTACACACGCGCACACACACATACAACCAAAGATCCATAAGATCTTGAACATTCCTCTGAAAAATGCAATGTTGATGTGCAGAGAGATTGACCTGTGAAGTTAATACAAGCAAAGCTGAGACCCCCCCCCCCCCCCCAAAAAAAAGGCTCCGGCTGCCTTTGATCAGTGGTGAATCGACTCGGTGAGGCGGGATGGATGGATGGATGGATGACCTTTTGAAGGCATCTCAAACATTTTAGGCCACATGCATGTAGTGTGGGAGTTTACCACTGATTATGACTGTTTAGTGTTTTATACGAAATGCTTTTTTTTTTTTTTTTTTTTTATGTTTTATGGTTCAGCAGATTATGAAATTGATTCAAAGTGGTTGTCCTTTTCTAATGACCTTATGTTTTTCACAAAAATACATTTGCATTGGAACAAACATGTTCTCTATACTGAAAAAAAAAGGGATTAAAACAAATATAAATAAATCTTTTGTACTATATTTGTGAATCTGAAATGATTGAAATGACTTGATCTTAATAATAGCCTCCAAAAATGACGTCATCTATTTTTTTAAACGGACTAGACAATTTTTTTCAAAAATAGACTCGACGAGGACAAGTTGTTTTTGTTTTGTTTGTTTTTTTAACAAAAATTTTTTTTTTTGAAACAGAACTCAACCGTTAGACAAAACAAAAAGATCTCCAAAAGTCGCTCTTTTGTTGCCGGAACAGAACGGAACAAAGTGGGCCTTCCAGCGGTTCGGCTAGCTTTTATTAGAAACATGCATTCAGACACGGACACACACACACGCGTGTGTATTGATGAACTCACACTCGTGTATTACAGACTCGAGACTCAGACCAAAAAAAAAAGCACGATATCATTCTTTTATGTTTGGGTTTCAACCCAAAAGATTTCATGCTGTTCAACTCTTCTCATGCTGTTCAAGCCTTTTCCCAGTCCACAGAACCATCAAGAATTTCACCCAAACTTAAAAAAAAATTATATCATTATCAAGTATCTAAATAAAAGTGTTAAATAACACAAAATTAAAGAAACAAAACAATTTTGATTGTATTTATATTGGATGAATTGCTAATGCAGATTACTACAATTACACGGTTCAAATGGCAGTAAAAAAATTAGATATTAAAAAAAAATCCAAAACAATATTTTTCGACAATTTGTTTTGTCTATTTCCATTTAAATTTCTTTAAATTTTACGTTCATCTTCGTGGTTTAGCAAAACCTTCAAGTGGACATTTGTTTTCATAACCATTCATAACGACCATTCATAACGTCTATTAATAATTGTATAATGCCTCTTCAGGTCTTCATAAAGTCTATGCATGAGTTTATTCTGCTCTTTCTTTCTTTAATATTGTACTCAAAAGTCGCTATTTTTTTATATGTATTTTTTTCCATTAACTTTACATTGAATTTGTCTGAATTTATTTGTATTGAATATTATTATTGCATATATTATTGTTATTGTATAAGTATGAAATTCCACACAGAATGTATGAAGCTCTTTTATAATGAAATAAATAAATGATGCTAATATTTCTTTAGCAAAATTATAGTTTAAAATTTGAAACTGAAAATGAAATATAAGTATTTAAGTGTTCAATTGCTTTATTATTTTCTGTTCTTATTTAAACATATATAATGTTTTATAATATATATTGTTTTAAAGGTCAGAATCCTCACTAGCACAATGGGCACCTTAACTCTGTATTCATTCTTATAAATGTATAAATATTAAGCAATAAATCACTAATCACCTTCTTTTAAATATTCGTCAGATTTTTTTTTTGGTCATCGTTTTTTTTTTTTCTTTCTATTCTGCATCAACATTTCCTGCTGACAAACAATCCTTTAGTGTTGATCTGAAACTTACGTCTATTCAGAAATCAACCTAAACTTTATGGATATACCTTAAACAATGCAGTACAACACTGTGATTTTATTATAGCACATTAGGTTCAAACTAAGAAATTCAACAAGGGATGTGTTTGTGTATGATGCAGTTGGAGCGAAGTATTCATTTGACTTTAAGTGTTTTATAGAAATCGTATAGAAATTGAATTTGTAAGATAAAACTGAAACCTGTTGCTGTAGTGCCTGTGTGGGTTTTTAGGCCACGAGCCAGTGATCATAGATCTTTCAACTGGAACGAAATTACACTTCTATACTATAGAGCTAAATATTCAATCCTCCTTCAACAGATTTGTGTCCACTTTGTTTACACGATCCACAAAACCATGCATATTTGGTGTTAAACCTGTGTTAATGGCATGTGGTTTATGTTCCTTGTTAATGAGACTTGTACCTTTCACAAAGTTTTGCCATGCATACAAAATTGAATGGATTTGGAGTGTTTTGTGTATTTGCACAAGGCTTCAAAGCAACTAGTGTAATAAGCCATTTTCTCCAGTGCATTTCAATTCCATACATATTGACATATTACAGCTTTCTCCTGAACCGAATAGAAACCTTGTACCAGGTGAATCAACCCTTCGAGTGTTCTTCTTTAATATTAACCTCCTGATATTGGAAACTGCATTAACACTTTATTTAATACCAAGGCTGAATAAAGTGCTGGGAGTTTATTTGCTCGTGTTGCTTGGAATCAGTGTTTTATTTTTTTTTACCAAGATATAGACAAACATATTTCTAAGTTGGACTCTTTTAAAGGATAAGTGGCAAGGACTTAGCTGTAGGCTTGACCCAAAACAATGCAATTTAAGCACACATCATAAATGATATCTATATTTTTAAATGCACTGTGTAAACACAGTGATTATTATGATCAAACCTTCAATGACGTCACTGACTTATTACGCAATATACATTACTATTGAAAGCTTGAGTGTGCTGAGCATTTAAGTTCTCTGCCTTGACAAAAACTGATTTGAGAAAATGGTCGATTAACATCTGGAAAAACATCATTTGACGCTGGGTTAATTCATCTTATTGAATCTTTGGAATAGAGTTCAAATTGGTAGAAAGAAAAGACTTAGCTAGTTTATAAGAACTCAAAATATGACCATCATGAGCTTCTGGATCATAAATGTGTAATGAATAATCATATTAACAGGGATTAGTATGATATTGGATTCATCCTGAAAATGAATTAAGCAATGAGTGAACGAATAAATCAGGTTTTATTTGTAAAAAAAAAAAATGATAATAATAAAATTGTATTTAAATGCATGGTCTTATGATCATATTATTTCATAATAACAAGTTAATACTTGCTTTTTATTGATCTCTATGCCAGTGTTCCTAAACCCAAATAGTTTTGCTTGCACTCCAGTGGTGCTCACATGAGACTGGACCAGCATTCGAGTAGAAAAGACCCCACACGTATAAAAGGGTTGAATTAACACTCAGACAGTCTGCATTTATGTCCTCCAGCTCCCCATATAAACACCTTAAGCGATGTAGTAGGTGTGTTAATTCCAGCCTTCGCGTGTGTTTTGCTGTAACACTGTAGGTGTTCATCCAGCGGTAGTTACAGGGCTTCACGCGCTCAACCCAGTGCAAATAAACAGTCGCGAGCGCCGTGTTGTTTATATAATTAATTTGATGAGCATGCGTACAGCAAATCAATAACTTCCTTCGTGTGGGGTTTAATGTTTTTTTTTTGTTTTTTTGCAGTGAGCATTAAAAAAAGAAAAGAGAAAAAAACAAACAGAAAAAAGTGTTTCCTTTTTTTTAAATATCAAATAAATAATGATGCATTGCTCCTAAATCTGATTTAGTGTATGTTGCTCACAAGCTTAATTTATATAATAATAGAAGTTATTCGATTTCAGTAAAAAAAAAAAAAAGAAAAAAGAAAAATCCAAAAATTTGTGCAAAAAATGTATTTAGTTTTGATTTATCAACTTACAAAAAACGGAGTACTTATAAGCCTCAACAAAATTTTTTTTTTTTTCATTTATAAAATAGCAATTTTACAAGCTTTAATGTCTGCGCAATAACCAGTAAATCATTTCATTCAGCCAATAAAGGAAAAAAAAATTCTCATCTCTATTTGTCGCGTGTTTTATTTGTTGTGAAGGTCCGCAAACCACCGGGATGCTTCCAAGAAATTAGTCCACCTTTTTTTATTTTATTTTATTAATTTTTTTTTTTTTTTTTTTTTTTTTGAGAAGCGACGCTCCATCTTACCATGAAGTGCAGAACCCACTTTCTCCTAACTGATCCGCATTGGGAATCCTTCTTCTGCTCTTTCATCCACGAGCTGGTGCGACTACAAAAAAAAAAAAAAAAGAAAAAAAGAAAAAAAAAAACACAAGGCATGGTCAAGATTGAACCCGAGAGCCGATCTCGCAATGTTTTGAGGAGCAGACAAGCAGAAGAGAAACCTGCATCTCTCTCTCTCTCTCTCTCTCTCTCTCTCTCTCTCTCTCTCTCTCTCTCTCTCTCTCTCTCTCTCTCTTCTCTCTCTCTCTCTCGGGACTACTACTGGATAAAGTCATATACCTTCATGAATGTGCGCAAGGAGTCACATCATACATTTATGATGCAGCAGTAACCTATCAACGTGCGCAGGACCCCTGTCACCTGCACGCGCACTGAAATAGACGTGGTACGAGTTTGGTGAAGGGGTCTGTTCAGGACCTGTTCAAAACCTGTTCAAGACCTGTAAGGGTGCATTCTGATCTGACTTTGGTATTTAGAGTTGCACAGAAGGTGCACTTTTTGTTCAGTATATTTGTCATTATTGCGCACTGCTGCTGCGGTTGTGTGCTGTTTGGTTGCGGATGTGAGCACTGAGGGATGCATGGGTGCGCGCGCGTTTGAGGACTCAGGGGGTAAATATGAAGTGACACGGGCCAGGTTCTTATTGTAGGACCCCCAGCCGACTGGCGCCAAGCGCCCTTTTAACAAATAGCGGAGTCCCACTTAATCAGCGCGCGCTGACGGAGCGTCTTAAAGGGGCCGCGCGTCTTCCTCCTCCTCCTCCTCCTCCTCCTTCTTCTTCAAAGATCAACATTTTTTCAAAAGAATAATTTCTTCCGGGTTTGATTAGTTTTGTATTAGATTTGATTAAATCGACGATACAACGGTCTTATATCATACTATGCAAATGAGTTGCGTTTCTACATTAATATGCAGATCAATAGAATCTATAATAATGTAATGTTAAATAAAAAAGATTATTATTATAAGATAAATCGTTGATTTTTAATAAAAATGCACCTTGTATTCCATTGATATCAAATGATTATAATATAGTCCAATATATAGTCAATGATGATCCCAAAGTGGCACGTGATTGATCTAATAATCTTTTTTCATATTTTATGAATATTCATACACGTGCTCTATATGACGTATGAGTCTGTATTTAAAAAAAAAGTGCAAAATCACACATTTCTCATTGTTTCTCATTCGTTATTATGATCTTTCAGTGTTTTGAGAAGT